>NC_085841.1:28824068-29154901 GCF_035594765.1 Anolis carolinensis | reverse complement strand
AATTCGAAGAGGAAGAAAAAACCCTCGTGATGAGGGTTCACTGGAGGAGTTGCGCAGGAAGCGACTTAGAGAGCTATATGGGGGATCTTCTGAGGAAGATTCAGATGGGGAGATGGATGCTGAAGAACAGGTGGTGGCTGGGGAAGCGAGCACTGAATGGGCACAGCCACCGGAGATGTCTGGGGATTTGGGGTCTATGGATACTTCTGAACCTGGGGTTTCTGCAGGAGCTGATCCCAATTTGGATGCTTGGAAAAGGGAGGATGGTTCTTTAAGTGTTCATGGGGCTAAGTGTGGACAGGATGATTGGGACTCCGACGAATTGCTAGGTACTCCAAATCCACGAGCTCTAGCTGTGTGGAGCTCAGACTCTGAGTAGATTTGGGACACCTGGTGTTTGGGTGTGAGTGCTTGGTCACCCAGGAGGAAGGGGAATAAAATGGGAATGTTTGGCCACTGCACTTTGCGTGTGGCAAGGTGTTGCTGAGGCGCCATTGGGATCTCTGAGTTTCCATGAAGACTGGACTTGGACTATGATTTGAATCTGCTGTTATCACCTAGCTTAGCTCTCGCTGTGTCTTATCGTGGACCTGTTTTGGATGACTGCACCCTCTTCAGACCTTGGATCGGAATTTGACCTTGCTACTGCCTTCGCCCTGTGATTGATGACTACTATCGACTTTTGACTCCTGGCTTGCTCTTTGGACACCGCTGTTATCTCCTGACCTGACCTTGGAATCCCGGACTGTCAGGCTCACTTCAAAGGACCAGTCTGAACGCAGATCAAAGATAGCTGCTCTCAAATCCAATCTTTATTGAAGAATACATGACTTTGGAAAAAGTCGAGAATGACCTAATGTTTACATACAATCATTTTTATCACCTCTGATGCAACGTAACACCACACGCAAATATCATCATCAAACCCCACCCCTTGTATCACATTTCTACTATTCCCACACACTCTACCAATTATAATTGTTTACACTTTCAACCCCGAGTTCCCAGGCTCTTCTATCTTCTTCTGCCAGGTGCTTCCAGGATTATTTATGTTATGACTCCAAGTCCAGGGCTTGGAAATTCAGCCCTGGGACTTGGTTCCATGACATGGCGCCCTCTTTTTCTCCATCCTCCTCTTCGGTGCTTCTTTCATCACAATTCTGAAATAAATCAAACAATAACTCTATGTGTCCATTTTGTCCAAAGTACCCATATACTTTTTCAGTAAGCTGCGATGGAATACTGGGTGTATTTTCCCTAAACTTTTTGGCAATGCCAACTGGAAAGTTACTTCGTTGATAACACCCTGTATTCTGAATGGTCCAATATATTTGGGGCCCAGTTTTCTCGAAGGCAGCCCCAATTTGATGTTTTGGGTACTTAACCACACTAAATCTCCTTTCTCCAATTTATCGCCTTCCATCCTTTTTCTGTCTGCGAATGTTTTATACTTTTTGTGTGCTTCCTTTAAGGATGCAGTCACTTGACTCCAGCATTCTAGCATTTGAGTTTTCCATTTCCCTGCCCCTGTTTCTTCATTCTCTGTCCATCTTGGCAACTGGGGCAGAGGCTGTATTTCATACCCGTAAACTACTTCAAAGGGAGTTTTATTTGTTGCGGAATGTATAGTCGAATTAAAAGCTAGTTCTGCGAAAGCCAGCCACTTAGACCAGTCATTTTGTCTCATGTTAGAGTACATTCGAAGGAACTGCCCAAGCGTCTGTTGAGTACGTTCTACTGCCCCGTTTGTCATGGGGTGAAAAGCAGAACTTAGACTCCTTTCTGCTCCTAGCATTTCCAAGAATTTTTCCCAGAATTTTGCTGTGAACTGAACCCCTCTGTCACTGACCACTCTACTGGGACATCCATGAAGTTTGTAAATATGGTTTATGTACAATTCAGCTAGTTTCTCTGCCGATGGTAGTTTCGTCAGTGCTATAAAGTGGGCCTGTTTGGAAAACAGGTCTAATACTGTCCAAATATAACGATGTCCTTTGCTAACCGGCAGTTCCCCCACAAAGTCCATAGCTACACATTCCCAAGGCCTGGTAGGTTCTGCTACTGTTTGTAATAATCCCATTGGCTTCCCTCCTCTCGATTTATTTCTGGCACAATCATCACATTGAACAACATGATTCTTTATGTCCTTCCTCATCCCTGGCCACCAACAATGTTTTGCTATTGCCTTTGTTGTTTTTGTAATTCCTGTATGACCAGCGCTCTGGTTATTGTGAAAACGATGCAAAATCTTAATCCTTAATATTGCTGGGATATACAGTTTCTTGTTCACAAACCAGAATCCCCCCTTCTGCTCCCCCTTTTCTGCGTTGGATGCGATCCACTGATCTCCTTCGTATGACTGTTTCAGTTCTTTTCCCCAACTATTCTCCTTGTCGAATTTAATAATAGCAGTGTTCTCTCTTTGGGTCTGCGCTCTTGTACTGACAGCTAAGCCCCATTGTTTATCAGAGAATACTGTTCCCTCTTTTGCTGTGGTTATGCCTTCGTGTTGAGGCATGCGTGAAAGAGCATCTGCCAAGACATTCTGTTTCCCTTGGAAAAACTTTAATTGGAAATCGAACCTGCTGAAGTATTGTGCCCATCTAATTTGTTTGGGGGACAATTTTCGAGGAGATTTTAAATACTGGAGGTTCTTATGGTCAGACCAAATTTCAAATGGGATTCCGCTCCCTTCGAGGAAGTGTCGCCAGCATTCTAAGGCTTTTAATATGGCTAATGCTTCTTTTTCCCAAATGGGCCAACATTTTTCAGTTTCACTGAACTTCCGGGACAAATATCCACAAGGTTTTAAGTTCCCATTTTGATCTTTTTGCAATAGTACTGCCCCGTATGCACAGTCTGAAGCATCGCAATGGATTATGAAAGGGCTCCGGATATCGGGGTGTTTTAGGACGGGTTCTTCTGTGAAGCATCCTTTTAGGGTTTCAAATGCCTTTTGGCATTCTGGCGTCCAACTCAGTTTGGCGCCAGGAGCTTTCACTTTTGCTGTCTCCCCTTTCCCTTTTGTTTTTAAAAGTTCAGTAAGGGGTGCGGTTATTTGCGCAAAGCCTTTTATGAACGATCTATAAAAATTTGCAAACCCCAGAAATGATTGCAATTGCCTCCTTGTTTGAGGTACTCCCCATTCTTTTACGTCTGATACTTTAGACGGGTCCATAGCTAACCCTTCTGGAGATATCCGATACCCCAGAAAGTCAATTTGAGTTTTATTAAATTCACATTTGGACAGTTTTGCATACAGCTTTGCTTCCCTTAGTCTCTGCAAAACTTCCCGGACCAATTCCACGTGCTTTTCTTTATCTTCGCTCACGATCAAGATGTCATCAAGGAATATGAATACTCCTCGGTACAACAATGGGTGCAGTATTTCATTTATAAGCTGCATAAAGGAACTGCCGCCATTTTTTAACCCAAATGGCAAAATTTTATATTCAAAATGGCCGAATGCGCAGGAAAATGCAGTTTTCCAAGTATCCTCGGGTTTGATTCTTAATTTATGATATGCTTCAATTAAATCCAGTTTAGTAAATATGCTCCCTTTCTTCAATACGGTAATTAAATCCTTTACTAAGGGCATAGGGTATTTATTGTCCTTAGTAATTGCATTTAAATTTCGATAGTCAATGCACAATCTTAGAGAGTTGTCTTTTTTTCTCCTAAATAACACTGGGGCTCCGAGAGGAGAATTGGATGGCTTAATGAAGCCTCGCGCCAGGTTCTTATCAATATATTTCCTCAATTCCTCCTTCTCCTGAACAGACATGGGATACACTTTTGGTTTTGGTAAGTTTGCTCCTGGGGTTATTTCAATTTCTACTTCTATATTCCTCTTGGGAGGTAATTTACTTGCCTCTTTCTGATTGAAAACATCCACAAAGTCTCTGTATTCAGGTGGCAATAGCTGTGGGTCTATTTCCCCTGCTTCATTTCCCTCGTCCTCCTCTCCTGCTATTTTGCTTATCTCCCATTGCGTTTGTTGTTCTTTAAATGCTAGGCTCTTTCCTCTCCAATCTACTTCAGGATTTGCCTGTTCGAGCCATGGGATCCCTAGTATTACATGGTATGTGGCAATAGGGGCTATCACAAAGGATATTCTTCCTTCCCATTTGCCTATTTTACATGGGACCCCCCGTATTTCCTTCGTAGATACTTCCCCAGCAGCAACTGATCCATCTAGCTGCGAAAATGCAATTGGGGAGTCAAGCAACATCTGCTGGCATTTCAGCGCTCCTGCTAATTCCGGAGTTATAATGTTCCTAGAACAACCGCAATCCACGAATGCCCTGCAGGTGGCCCGATTCTCTAGCCCCGATAGGCAGATTGGCACTACTAGCATGCGTTTGTCTCGACTCACCAGCCTTTCCGGAGATTCTGGGGCTCGCACCTCCTCCTCCGCTCGTCTCCCGGCTGCTGGCTTGGGCTTTGAGGGTTTTGGCGGCTCCCCCTTCCGGGCCCAACATTCTGCTGCTCGATGGCCCGTCTTCCCACATACAAAGCATCCCGGCTTGGGTTTGTTGTCATCTCCTTTGAAGGGGATCCCCGGCCTCCCTCCGGGCCTTTCCTGCTTCCTCGTTTCTCCTCGACCCCTCGCCACCGGTCTTTGCTGGCCGCCGCCGCCCCTGAAACGCTTTACTTGGGCCAGGGTGGATTCGACGCGCCCCGCTAGTTGTATCCAGCCCTGGAGTGTTTCTGGGTCGTCTCTGTGCGCTGCCCAACTGAAAACCTCGGGGCGTAGTCCCTCTTTGAATATCTCCACTTTGGTCACTTCAGACCACTCTGGCACCCTTTCCGCGAGATGGAGGAATTCCTCTGCATACTCGGGCACCGTTTTGTCCCTCTGCTTTATTCCTTTAAGCTGGTCTCGAGCCCTCAATTGCTCTAGCCGGTCTCTGAACCGGTTTTCCAGTGCGGCGAGGAAGCGGGGTACTGACCTCAGGCACGGGTCGCGTCTGGCATGTAGTTGCACATACCAGCTGGCTGCTCCTCTCTTTAGTGTGTTGCCGATGGCCCGAACCATGCTTCCTTCGGAGGGGAATGTGTGTGCATTGTCTTCCATATATCCTCTGATGCTAATGAGGAAAAAGTTCAGTTCAGATGATTCCCCTCCGTATTCCAGTTTGAGCTCTTCCCTCCTTTGCATCCATTCTGCGGCCCGTTGATGCTGTCTGGGAGGCATGGGGAAGGGTTGCATCGGGTTTCCTTGGACGGCCCCTTTGAACACGCCGCGCCCCACTCCGGCGGTCGTTCTGCGCGGCTCCCGAAATTCTGCCGCTGCTGTCGGCCCTTCCACCCATCCGAATGCGGGCCTCGCTGTAGCCCCCGCACCTCGCCTTCCCTCGTCGTATGGCACATCCTCCTCCTCTTCCTGGATCTCCGGTTCCTCTCCGCCTTCGTCCGCCAATCCACTGGACCCGATCCCTGGCCCCAGTGGTCTTTCCACCCCGACGCCCATTCGGGGGGTTGGAAGTCCTGTTGGAATTGGCGGCCTCAGAGTTCCCAGAGCTTGCTGGCGCTCCACTTCGTGCGCCATTCTGTCTCAGAACTCCAGTTCCTGCCAGTATTCCTCATCCCCCTCGCCCCTCGCCGCCACGGGGCTCTGCGTTGAGGCGCGCTGGCCCCTCTGGCTCCAAGCTTCTTCTTTACTTGGCTCTCTCTCGGCGCCATATCGGGTGGGCTCCTTCTGGAGATTCTCTTCCAATAGTGGCACCAACCTCCCCACGGTTTCCGACAGCCTGGATAAATTAGTTTCCAGGATTGATAACCGCAGGGCCACGGTCTCCGGCATGCTTCCTCCAGATCCCCAACTGGTTTCTGCAGCCGCAGAGACGCCTCTTCCTCCTCTGGGAATCCTCTGGGTCACGCCGTTCGGCCTGGGGTACCCCGTAGAGGAAGCTATGGCTTGCAGCGTCTCTTCCCCCAACGGCCGGGCCCCTGGCAAAGGCCTCTCTGCTCCATTTAGGCTTTGATCGCCTTCTCCACTCATTATCACTTCACTGCGAATCCGCAGGAGGGTGAGAACGGGATTCTCGACTTAAATGTCAGGCTCACTTCAAAGGACCAGTCTGAACGCAGATCAAAGATAGCTGCTCTCAAATCCAATCTTTATTGAAGAATACATGACTTTGGAAAAAGTCGAGAATGACCTAATGTTTACATACAATCATTTTTATCACCTCTGATGCAACGTAACACCACACGCAAATATCATCATCAAACCCCACCCCTTGTATCACATTTCTACTATCCCCACACACTCTACCAATTATAATTGTTTACACTTTCAACCCCGAGTTCCCAGGCTCTTCTATCTTCTTCTGCCAGGTGCTTCCAGGATTATTTATGTTATGACTCCAAGTCCAGGGCTTGGAAATTCAGCCCTGGGACTTGGTTCCATGACACCGGACGACGTCTTTTCACCATCCTTTTGGAGCCTTCGGCTTTATCCACATTGTGGAAGCAGTCTACTGCATTCTTTGTTTGTTTGTTTGTTTCCTGACCAATTTGGTGTTTTCTTTTGGGAACTGTTCCTTTGAAAACTACAGAGCCGGCTGGCAGGGCTTGGACTCAGAAAGTGCAGTTTGCACTAAGTTTGTTTAGCTTTGTTTTTACTTGCTTGTGTTGCTGAATTATATTTTTGTTTGAACTGCTCTTGAAGCACTGATAGTGAAGTGTTTCAAGGTTTTTTCTGTGTTAACATTACCTTTTGGCTTATCTGCTGAATAAACTCTATTTTTGTTCGCTAATTGGCGTCTGACTCTTGACATAGGTGGTGTGGAAAGTGATCAGCCCCATGGTGGCTAAACACCACATGGAGCTGATGTGATTTAATCTGGTGCAAAACTGCTTAACAGGGCTTTATTATGGATTTCCTAGACAAACTACTTTTTCTTTTTATGAAGTAAAGCTGAAGCACTCCTTGCAAAGCACGTTGTAAACACTACATGTTGTTGCTAACAGATTTGTGTAAATGTCCAAAATAGCCATTAAGTTTACTCTTGCCAGATTTTTTACGATCCCAACATTGAGCTAAGGGCACCTCATTTGGGGTTGGGACCCACAATTTAAGAAGCAGTGCTCTATAGTTTGCTAATTCAGCCTAATGGGATTTGCAGTTACATGAAGCAATATTTTTTTACTTTCAGTCTGATCGAAATTATATTTCTTGAAGCTATTTTTAAAAAATTCTTGAAAAGCCATGAATCCTCTCTATTGTTTATTTCTGGGAACTCTATAATGGAGCTTCTTTGGAATTCAGTACAGAGATGAGAAGTTACATTCTGAAACGGAATGCCTTGTAAGAGCTTATTCAACAGAACACTAGCAAGGAAGGGTAAGAAAATGAGATTGCTGCTTCACTGTTTTCTTTCTTCAATCCATTGTCGAGAATACAAAATTCCTGATAGATATATAAGTTTGTCATTCATGGTTTGCCATCTTTAGGCTTTTGATGCACCCAATAACACACTTGTTTTTAATAAAACTTTCTTGCTTCAAATTTGCTGTCTATCACTCTTTCTCACATCGGGGGAATTCCAACAACATATTTGTCGGAATTATTACGTCATGTGAAGTAGTGATTTCACCAAAATAACCCTCAATGTTCCCTTAATAACTGTGGATGTTCTCCTGAATTAGCAAGTGATCTGTATGTATAATAAACAGAATAAACAGTTTGCAACTGGAGGAGGGCTTCCTTCTATTGTCAGCAGGGTAATGGAGTGAAGCTTTGGTTTCCACAAATTTGTGGGATACATGCTACCAGTTTTAGAATATATTTGCTTTAAAAATCTCTGTGCATTTATACTCAAATATTATAAAGGAGCCCCCAATAGCGCAGCGGGTTAAACCGCTAAGCTGCTGAACTTGCTGACCGAAAGGTTGGTGGTTCAAATCTGGGGAGTGGGGTGATCTCCCACAGTTAGCCCCAGCTTCTGCCAACCCAGCAGTTCAAAAACATGCAAATGTGAGTAGATCAATAGGTACCGCTCCGGCAGGAAGGTAACGGGGTTCCATGCAGTCATACAGGCCACATGACCTTGGAGGTGTTTACGGACAACGCCAAATCTTCAGCTTAGAAATTGAGATAAGCACCAACCCCAGAGTCGGATACAACTAGGCTTAATGTCAGGGGAAAGTTTTTACCTTTACCTAATATGTGTATATAGTGTTCTCTCTTATAATAAACAGAAGAATTGTATAGGAAGAAGAATCATGAGACATTCCTCCCACCCACATACACACACACATACAAAAGGTTTAGATATTCCAGCCTTCATTTTTACTGTTGATATTTATTGGGGAAGACAGGACAATTTTTAATGGTTCATTGTCACTGGGGTCAAAATTCAAAAATGTGAGGCTCATGTACATCTCACGTTGATGAATGCGAATCTCAAATTCTGGAATTTTAACACTGGAGATCACGATCCAGTTGAAATGTCCATACCTTTGCCAAGGGAACCTTTCAGTATTTGGGGATAGGACCATAATTTGAAGGAAGCTTCTTGAATACAATGAAACTTATTTCAATTAAGCATAAAAAGTTCTGGCTGCATGGTTCACTGTCCTGACCAAGGGATTCAGCAGTAAACTGGATAAGAAGTTAATGAACCAAAAATGCCAACAAAAGGGAAACTAGACCCAAGCTAACTGAAGAACTAGATATTCCAGAGCTCAAGATAACCAAGACTGGAGTGATTCTTTGGTTTTCACAAATTTGTGGGATACATGCTACTACAGGGTAAACAGACCTTAATTTAACCCAAAATTACTTTTTAAGGAGGCATCTACTGTAAAACAGTGGTTCTTAAACTGTGCTCCTCCAGATGATTTGGACTTCAGCTCCCACAATTCCTAACAGCTGCTAAGATGGTTGAGATTTCTTGGAGCTGAAGTCCAAAACACCTGGAGGAGCACAGCTTGAGAAACACTGTGGTAGAGAATTAATAGGGTGTGCTTGTTAGTATCTCATTTGAACTAAAGTATGGTTTATTATTGTTTCATCTGGTCATTGTGATTGTTTCACTAACGGATGTTGTTAGCTGTCTTGAGGACGGTTAAAGGAAAGACAGGATATGAATGTTTTAATAAATCAATAAACATACACCCTACTGTTTCCAGAAACAACTAAACTGTGAAACACAGTATTATTTTTTTCTGGTAAGAAAAAGAGGATGTGTAGGGAAAGAAAACTTCCCCACATACAGTATTTGCCAGTATACAAAACAGACATACATTTTCTGCCAGTAAGTGTTTAATGTGCTATGTGTCTTAATGTGTTTTGCCTACATAAATATGAAAATAACTTAGGAGGCTAGGCCTTTTAGCCTGCAGTGCTTATGTAAAACAAGATGCCCGTATCTGAGAAATGTGTACACTGCTGCTCCCTTCAGGATAAAAAGTCAAATAAAATTCACCCTTTATAATTTGTAATGATTCGAGTTTTTATTTTAAATAAATTTGCTTTGAAACAATTTTAAATACTGCACTGGTATAAATATAAATGAGCTTTATGATAAATTTAGTGTTATGATATACATGTACGTCTGTAATCTTATATACTCGATGTCTGTCACTTCCAGTCATTTCTTAAGGCAATTCTATCAAAGAAATAAATATGTGGCAAAGAATTCTGAACAAAATGTTCTTAAAAGTAGGTTAAATGGCAAATGTGAGATTATGTGTTTCTTTTGAAATGGCACAATATTGTTGCACCATCAGTGTATTGGATTTGGCAGTCTGTGTTTTGAAGTTTTACAATAAAATATTAACAACAAAAAGGAACAATGTATGGGAGATAAGATGCACAGTGCTTCGCAGAAAGGAAAAATTAATAGGATAAAATTGAGCTAACTAAGATTTAAAAATTCAAAGGCAAGGGTATTCTTCATAGAAGACAAAATGATTAAATTGATTATGTCGTATTTTGGCCACATGATGAGAAGACGTGACTCAGTAGAAAATACAATAATGCTTGACAAGGTAGATAACAGTAGGAAAAGAGAAAGAATGCATTCATGGAGTTGCTATAAATAAGATTTGCTTTGATGGCAGTTAAACACAAAAGTTTATTTCTTCTTTCTGTTGTTAAAACCAACAAGGCTTTAGATCTATATACCCAAGAACTTTGCCTTTAATGAAATGTATCATATAACCAGGAACCGAGAGAATGGAATAAAAAAATGTACACATACCTTAAGGCCAAGAAATTTTGCTCTTTAAATCAGTTTCTATTCAAGTCAGCATTTATTTTCCATTGACAGCAAGTCTCTGCCTTTTATTCTCTATTTGCTGATGTCTGCCGCACATAAAAGATTTCCTGTTTGAATTAATGTATTAGATTGTGTTACTCAATCGTATTGTGTTGGCACAGTTAGCCGTTTGCTGTCCATTATCAGCAGCAGGTTGTGCCATTTAAATTTAGCACCATTTCAGTCAATTTTAAATGGCGAATGTTAACCTTACATTTCCTTAGTATTAGTTTCTGTTCTGTGTATTTTAATATATAATTGTATAACATTTATCGTGATCATGATTGCATACAGTGTTTGGAAGGTAGCAAAATAGGCAACTGGTGAGTATTTTGTTCACCACTGCTGTATAAGATGATGATGACAACAGCAACAACATAAGATAATCCAGAAGATTCACTTTCCATTGTTCTGTGGCATGCTGTAGCATTATTCTTACACTGGACTCCCAAAGTAAAGTCCTAGGGTGCATCTGTAGAATTAAGGCAGCTGGACAGCACTTTTACTGTATGGGCTCAATGCTATGGAATCGTTGAATTGTACCTTGACAAGGCCTTTCACCTTCTCTGCCAAAGAGAACTACAATTCCCATATTTCCAAAGCATTGAGTCATAGCAGTTAAAATGGTGTCAAACTGCATTCATCTGTGTGCCTTTTTACAACAGCATAAAATGTGGAAGAAATCGGAATAAAAGGTGTGTGTGTGGCTAGATGACGTTTGCCAAAAATGTGCACTGGAGCACATTAACAGCTGAAAAACACATGTTAAAAAGGTGCACTTAAAATCAGATTTTGGCCAAAAAGTGCACGTTTACATCACCATATAACCCTGCAGTCAAGAAAAACATGTGACTTTGTTATAATACGCTGATGTGGACTGCTCCATTGCATGTGCACATTTAAAAATCCCAAAACAGCTGATGAGGGCTGTAAACAAATGGAGCCAAGGACACGCATGTGGCTAAATGGAAGCACACATGGAAAGCAATTCCCATGAGAACACTTTTCAGGCATTCCTTTGTTCTGATGTCTATGAAACTAAACAGAGCATGAATTTACACAGTGGGCACCAGCATGGCAGGCAAGTGACTCCAAAGGGAAATAAGGCTCAAGAGGGAAAACGTAAAGGCAGCAGGAGGGTGAGAAGAGATAATGACAAGAAATCTGCTTGTGTTCACATTTGGAAATCTGCATCAGTGTTTATAAGGTCCAGCACATCTCGGAGAGTCAGTGAAAAAATTAAAAGTAAACTTCCAGCAGATCTTCTGTGTCCATCTTGTGGATTTCTAAAATCTGCTACAACTGAACCTGTCAGGACAACGGGGGACATTACAGGCACTGACAGCTCCGTCTGAACTCTCATGGTCCTGTGATTTTTAAAGCCACTTATTTGACCTGGATTATGAGGCTGTCTGGAAGGGCCCTGACAGTATAGACCTCCCCCGAGAAAGAAACTTATTTTTATGAAGCCTTTATATTACCACCCTTTCCCTCTGTCTATCTGTAAGCTTTTTTTTTTTTTAGCAGTGTCAGTATTGGGAAGATGGAGGGCTGAAGAAGCACTGACTTCCAATGATGAACTGCAGTAATGTGCCTGCAGTAAACAAAGCAATAAATCTTGTGTTGTGAAAGAACGTTCACCTACTTGAGCAAATTCTACTGTGTGGGGGCCTGCAATAGACAAAGTAAACAGCAGCTGCTACCAAAATCCATTACTTTCAGAAGTGAATAGAAAGAAAAGGAAAGAGCAGATAAACCTGCCTCATGAAAAATCTCCAACATGTTAAAAAGTAGAAATTTAAACGTTGGTCACCAAAATGGAAATCATAGTGGTAGAGGCTGGAAAAGACAGAGCAGTCCTTAGATGCATTTTAGGAGACGTCTTCATCTGATGTTTAGAAGGTTCGTAATATTTCTGTTTGCTATGCAAGCATTGCCTTATTTGGTTTTCTTTTAATATATGTATATTGTTAATTTTGAATAAAAAGTTTGATGAACCATTCTGAGCTGTGCTTTTGTGTGTGGTAGAGGAATCTATGTCTATCCTGTCCCAAATTATTTCTGTCTCAGGTAGCAATTTTCTGTTTAAGAAGCAATACCCAGAAATACATCTACAGCGAACCCTTGGTAACAGCTCAGATTTGGTTCCAGGACCAGGGCCATAGCCAGAAAAAAATTTGGAAGGGAGGGGAGGGGGGTTGAAACTTTTTTTTTTAGCAAATCATGAAAAGTAGTTCCATAATGCAAAATAATTTAGAAATCAGGGTCCCTCGATAAACTTCAGTGGACACTCAAGACAGATAAACTTCAGTGGACACTTATGGGGATTTGGTCAATCAGTTAAAATTCATGAGTAAAACAGGTTTTTTATTTTTTAAAAACCTGAACAATTTAGGGGGAGGGGGGTTGAACCCCTAACCCCCTCCCTCCCCGGCATGGCTAGAGCTCTGTCCAGAAATATTGATTTTGGGAACAATAATTAAGAACAAAGTAGTAGAACAATCTCTCTTTGGGTTGCTGTGAATTTTCCAGGCTGTATGGTTATGTTTCAGAAGCATTCTCTCCTGACCTTTCACCCACATCCATGGCAGGCATCCTCAGAGGTTGTGAGGTCTGTTGAAAACTAGATGAGTGGGTTTATATATCTATGGAATATACAGGGTGGGAGAAAAAACTTTTTTCCCGCCTGAAGCAAGTGTGACTGTTGTAATTGATAACCTTCATTAGCACTGAATGGCCTTTCAGCTTCAAAGCCTGGCTGCTTCTTGCCTGGGGGAATCCTTTGTTGGGAGATGTTAACTGGCTCTGATTGTTTCATGCCTGGAATACCCCTGTTTTCTGAGGGATGTTCTTTATTTGTTATCTTGATTTTAGAATTTTTTTTCATACAGGTAGCCAGATTTTGTTCATTTTCATGGTCTCCTCCTTTCTGTTTAAGTTGTCCACATGCTTGTGGATTTCAGTGGCTTCTCTGTGTAATCTGACATGGTAGTTATTGGAGTGGTCCAACATTTCTGTGTATTTCTGTGTTCTCAAATAATATGCTGTGTCCAGATTGGTTCATCAAGTGCCCTGCTATGGCTGACTTCTCTGGTTGGATTAGTCTGCAGTGCCTTTCATATTCCTTGATTCGTGTTTGGGCAGTACTGTGTTTGGTGGCCCCTATGCAGACTTTTCGAGAGCTGCACGATATACGGTAGATCACAGCTGATCTCCAGCTAGAGTGCTCAAGGGACAAGGCTTCCCAGTTCTCGGTGTCTATTCCACAGTTTTTAAGGTTAGCTTTAAGCCCATCTTTAAATCTCTTTTCCTGTCCACCAACATTATGTTTCCCATTCTTGAGTTGGGAGTATAGTAGCTGCTTTGGGATGGTAATCAGGCATTTGGAAAACAAGGTATTTAGTCCAGCGGAGGTGATGGCGTAGGAGCATCGCTTCAATGCTGGTGGTCTTTGCTTCTTCCAGAACGCTGACATTTGTCCGCCTGTCTTCCCAAGAGATTTGCAGGATTTTCCAGAGGGAATGCTGATGGAATCGTTCCAGGAGCTGAGTGCAATGTCTGTAGACAGTTCACATTTCACAGGCATATAAAAGGGTTGGGGTGCCAATCTTCTTTATATACAAAAATACAGCCTGTGGATTTATGTGCACACAGAACTTGAAAAGTAGTTGGTCAATCAACTTGAAATTTTGATACAACATGCATACCAATATGCATGTGTCTTAATAATGAGTTTGGGGCAGGGAGAACCACGGGTGATGGGATATGCAGTATTTTCAATCACATCACCTCCCACAGACCACTGCGACTTGCACCAATGACAAATCAGGACCAAACTTGGCATATAGACCTCCCATGCCCTGGTGCAGTTAGGGGAGGACAAACTATGGATGATGGGATATGCAGTACTTTCACCTGAATCAGACCACTGCAACCCCAACGGACAACATGGACCATATTTGGCACGGAGACACTCCATTACCCACTTCACCTCATGATGCTGACAGGAAGAGAATGGACCACAAATGATGGGATTGCAGTACCTTCACCAGATTCATCTCCAAATACAACAAACCGCAGAGACCACACAAATGTCAAACATGGACCAAACAAGGAACACAGATTCCCCATGATCAACAGAAAATACTGGAAAGGTTTGGGGGATATTGGCCTTGATTTACGGGAATTATAATTCACCTGCAGCCAGAGAAATTGTGACCCCCACCGACAATGTACCAGGACAAAACTTGGCACAGAGAGCCCCCATGACCAACATAGTAAAGGTAAAGTTTTCCCCTGACGTTAAGTGTAGTCATATCTGACTCTGGGTGTTGGTGCTCATCTCCATTTCTAAGCCGAAGAGCCAGCGTTGTCCGTAGACACCTCCAAGGTCATGTGGCCGGCATGACTGCATGGAGAGCCGTTACCTTCCCGCCGGAGCGGTACCTATTGATCTACTCACATTGGCATGTTTTCGAACTGCTAGGCTGGCAGAAGCTGGAGCTAACAGGAGGCGCTCATTCCGCTCCCGGGATTTGAACCTGCGACCTTTCGGTCTGCAAGTTCTGCAGCTCAGTGATTTAACACACTTCGCCACCGGGGCTCCTCCACACATGACCAACATACTGCTGTGGTATGTTGGAGTTGACATTGATTATGAGAGTTGTAATTCACCCTTATCCAGAGTGCACTAAACCCAGCCGATAACGGATCAGGACCAAACTTGGCACGCAGACTCAACATGGCCCATACACGCTTAAGCGGCTGAAGGGGGAAAGGAAAGGGCCTGAGGCTGTAAGGAATGGTGGGAGTTGAAGTCCTAAACACCTGGAGGGCCCAAGTTTGCCCATACTTGGCACGGAGCCTTTCACCTCCTTAAAACTACACCTCCCAGGATGCTCCGCGCGGGACCAAAATGGCCTCTCTTCCGGAACAGGGCTGCTTAAGTAAATAGAGGCGTGGCTGGGTGGGGGCGTGGCCTCTGGGCGGAAGTGGGCTCTTCCTGGCGAGCCTGCTTCCGGTTGTCACTTACTCGTCGGCGGGGGAGGAAGAAGGAGGAGGAGGAATCAGCCGAGGGAAGATGGCGTCGAGCTTGGAGGCGGAGGTCCAGGCTTTCGACGGGAGCTTGCTGGAGTGCTCCGCCGAGGAGACCGCGCTGGTGAGGGGAGGATGAGGAAGAAAGGCCTTAGAAGGGAGGGAAGAGAGCGAGGAGGGAAGTGAGTGGGCTGCCCAAGTTGAGGCCCTTTCGTCCGAAATCGTGGTGGGGGATTTCGAGTTTATGGTTCATTAGCACTACATTTGTCCATCTATGTTTGATATGCACACCATGTACACACAGTCCGGAGGTATTTGATACATGATTCTTTTTAATAATTTAGACCTGAGTTTCTCAAGCTGTGCTCCTTCAAATGTTTTGGGCTTCAGCTCCCACAATTCCTAACAGCTGCAGCCCAAAACACCTGGAGGAGCGCAGTTTGAGAAACAGGAAGCAAAGTTTGTGTCCATCGACCCATCAGAAAAGCAGGGATGTCTCATGGCACTTCCACACAGCCATATAACCCAGATTATCAAAACAGAATAACCCATAATAGCCGGGTTGCTGTGAGTATTCCGGGCTGTATGGCCATGTTGCAGAAGCATTCCCTCCTGACGTTTTGCCCGCATCAATGGTAGGCATCCTCAGAGGTTGTGAGGTACGTTGGAAACTTGTCAAGTGGGGTTCATATATCTCTAATAATGTCCAGGGTGGGAGAAAGAGCTCTTGCCTGTTTGAGGCAGGTATGAATGTTTCAATTGGCCACCTTGATTAGCATTGAATAGCCTTTCAGCTTCAGGGTCTGGCTGCCTGGGGGAAATCATTTGTTGTAAGGTGTGAGCTGGTCCTGATTGTTTTCTGCCTGGAACTCTCCTGTTTTCTGAGTGTTGTTCTTTATTTACTGTCATGATTTTAGAGTTTTTAAATACTGGTTGCTAGATTTTGTTCATTTACATGGTCTCCTCCTTTCTGTTGAAATTGTCGACATACTTGTGGATTTCAGTGGCTTCTCTGTGTAGTCTGACATGGTGATTGTCAGAGTGGTCCAGCATTTCTGTGCTCTCAAATAATATGCTGCGTCCAGGTTGGTTCATCAAGTGCTCTGCTATGGCTGATATCTCGGGTTCGATTAGTCTGTCAGAGTGCCTTTCATGTTCCTTGATTTATGTTTGGACAATCTGTGTTTGGTGGTCCCTATGTAGACTTGTCCACAGCTGCACGGTATACGGTAAACCCATACAGAGGTGAGAGGATCCCTCTTATCCTTTGCTAAACATAGCATTTGTTGGATTTTCTTAGTGGGCTTGTAGATAGTTTGTAGAGTGAAGTGCTTTGAATTGTGTTATCCGAGTACACACTGCCACATATCTAAGTTCAAAGCAGATAATGTGAGATTTTATTCAGCTGTGTGGAAGGGGCCATAGATATGCATTCGTATGAATCATCACATATTAAGGAACACACACACACACACATATATATATAGAAAAATGATACTAAAAAGGGTTTGGCTGCTGCTGGTCCGTTTCAGAGTGGCAAAGACTTTATATAAAAGGGAAGGAAGCCACTTTATTTCATTCTGGCCTAACATCCTTTGAAAACTATACATCTTTTGGGATGGCTTTTTTTTTTTGTTCGACCACAATTTTACAAAACCTTTAGCTTTATCAGCCAAAGTCTGTTGGCACTTCACCAAACTACACATCCCAGGATTCCATACCATTGAGCCATGACAGTTCAAGATGTGTCAAATTGCATTAAATCTATCTTTTGTCAGGGTATAAATTAGCATCAAAAGAATAAGTACCCAAACAAATGCTTTCCGAAAAGAGCAGATGAACAGAAGGAATTTCCCCCCATCTCTTGAATGCCAATATGTGGTGTCTAAACTGCTCAAAGACAGAGCTCTTCCATACAGCCATATAATCCAGAATATCAAGGCAGGTAATTCACAATATCTTATTTGAACTGGTTATCTGAGGGTACACTGCCATATAATCCATGTCAATGTAGATTTTATACAACTGTGTTGAAGGGGCCTAAGTCCCTGTGGATAATTGAAGTATTTTGGATTTTAGAATTCTGGGTAGCAATGCTTTCTCTCATGTGGACAGTTTTGGATTTTGCAGAATTTTGGATTTTCTGATAAGGGATACTCAACTTGAAAGGGACCAAAGGAAAGTTTTAGATAAATACTGGTAATTGCAAAAGGGAAGGATTTGTGGGTGCAAGAAAGGTGAATCCCAGGGAATTGTCATGGCTGTGACTTCACAGCTGAGGAAAAAGGTCTGGATTTCAAGATCTATATGCAGTAGGGCTATATCTCAAGCGACAGGGAATGGTGATACCTGATTAGGGCAAAGCTCTCAGGCATATTCAGGTTTGGGGAGACAAACTCTTGGTGAGCAAAAGGAGTGAAAGGAAGGAAAATAAGAATTGTGTTGGCACAGGAAAGGGGAGGGACTTGCCCCTCTTGTTAGGAAACAAGTTAGGCAATGATTTCTGCAAAGTAAAGCAAGTTCAGGTGTTCTGTCTGATTCAGCAAAAGGTTGGACAGCATGTGAAGGACAGGAGCCCCCTGAATGTAGACTGTAAGAATTCATGGTATTGCAAAGCACACTCAAATCTCAGAAGAGATTTAGTTTTCATAATGTTATGTAGCATGTTTATGGGGAACAGCTAACAAAACTAATCTTGCCAGTTATTGAATTTATGTTGAGATGAGAGTGGGTTTGCGTAACCTGGCCAGACTTCATTTGATCAAGTGTACTCATTTTATATATGCTGCTTTGTATTGAAGATTTAGCAATTTGATTCTGAAATGAAAGATGTACTTTGAATGTTTAACTTGTTTAGATATTAATACTGCCGTATCCCCAGGAGGGCTGAATAATTTTCATAAACAGGCTCCTATGATTTACGTTATAACTCTGAATGTTTGATAATTCATACTTTTTTAATTTTAAAATTAGGAGATATGAAGAGCATTTTCATGAAAATTTAACTACCTTTGAAATCTCTGTGTTTATATAAACACAACTTCTGAGTACTGTCAGATTTGTGCTTTAGCAGTCTAGTACTGACAGATGGCTCAAGTTCATCTGCCCCTTCTGGGAATATTTTTTCTTGTCAACTGCTGTCAAGTTGACTTGTACTTAGACTTATGGCAACCCCATGAATGAGAGCCCTCTAAAAGTCACCCTATCATCAACAGCCTGGTTCAGACGTTGCATACCCAAGGCTTTGGCTATCTTGACTGAGTCTGTCCATTTGGAATGCAGCTGCCCTTTTTTCTCACTCTTTTCTGCCTTAACCAAGCATTATTGTCTTTTCTAGTGAGTCATGCCTTCTCATGATACAGCCAAAGTACAGCAGACTCTGTTTAGTTATCTTGGCTTCTAAGAATTTGTTTGAGGATCCATTAGTTCTTTTTTAGGTGATCATGGTATTCATAGAATTTTTCTCCACTTTTTAAATGATGTGTTTTTTCTCCTGTTAGCTTTTTTCATTCTCTGTCTTTCACACCTATAGAAATGGGAAATACGGGGGCATTAATATTTATCTATTATAGTCATTTCTATGTTTTTCAAAAGGATTGCCACCATGAGCAAGAGTGGTGAACCGGCAGCATTTGGGCACATTTTTAACAGCTTCTGTAGCTGTAGACATAACTACTTCAAGATTGAGATATCTGTGATAACTAGATGCAAAGATATACATAACAGTTTTGAACAACCATACTTACAGATTCAGATGCGGTGCTTTGTAACTAATATACTGTATAATCTGAAAGTAAAATTAAACTTCATGTTATATGTGTAACCATGCTATATTTTATCTGTATGCACTGCATAACATCTGAATATTAAATTGTAATAATTTGTGTCTAAATCCACAATTTTTAGCAGATTTATTTGAATGAATGGGACTTGTATTTTAACACCAATCTAAGATTCATTGATTTAAATTTGATTCAATTTGAATATGAATTATGTGGCAGCTCAGCATTTTGTGCTGTGATAATTTGAAAACACTGTGAGTTAATTAATCATTCAGATGACTTTATATTTGAAGAAACTGCCACAAAATAGTTGATGTGGAGAACAAACTATGAAAAATCATATTCTGTATTTAACCATGGCATGCTTGCAAACTAACCTTCATGCTGAATTTCATTTTTCTAGTGAAATGGCTGTTTGATGATTATTTGCTCACCTGGTTCAAGTTAGAGCCACTTCTTGATATCCGTCAAAGAGTGGCATGACAACTGTATTCTCATTTTCTCAGCAGCATCATGCTATCTGTAAAAGCCCACACTGTCTATTTGAATCTCCTTGTGAAAGTATTCAAGCTACATATACTGGGTGTATTTTTATTCCTCCTGTCTTAAAGTCATGAACTATCCTTCTGCTATTCTGGTTCACATTGTGCATCTTGTCTTTACATGTCCAGAATAGTATCAAGATAGTACACTGATGGCCAGTATGGGCAAAACAGGAGGAGAAGAAGGGAAATAAACGTGTCAATTCTAGCAAGTTGTGGGCCACCATTCCTGAATTATTTAGAAGGTCGAGTGGCATCAGAACAAAAGAAAAACTGCTGCTTATTATTTTTAACAGTATATGTTACATTATTTTTAATGTTGCTCACAGCTTAATTACATTTGTAAAGTCATTTTGTATATTTTAGTTATATTGTTTTAATGTGTAAACTGCCTTGACTCTCAAGTTTGGGAGGAAAGGCATGATGACAACAACGACGACGACGATACAGATACAAATATAGTAGTAACTCATTTGCACATTTAGTATTTAATATAACAAATACTAAAAGCCATAAAATGCACATCAGGATGTTTTTGAAATTACACTATCTTTTGCATAGTCTATATATAATTTTGAAAGTCTTGATCTCAGTTTTATTTTCTGATTTAAATGTGTCTTTTCTGCATAAGATAGCTTGGGACAAAGTGAATTTGACTCCCACTTGAGGTTGCAGGATGTAGTTTGAGTAGAACAAAAAGTTTTAAAATATTTTCCTCCAGGGGTAGATGCATAGGAGTGTTGTCCTCTAAAGTCTAGTGTGATGGGAGACAACCTTGAGTACCTCCCTATCCCTTGAGAAATTTTGTACAATTGACATATTGTTATTATTTTTTGTGTTGAGCAAGTCAAGTTTCAAAGATAGTTGGGTGTTCGATTTTAGGAAGGTTAAAATGGGCTGTCTGTACCCAGTCTTGATCTGATGATGCAATTCTTATTCTCTTGTTGTTGTTTGTGGAGAGGGGGCACATTTAGGGGACATACCTTCAAAGTCCAGTGTCAGGCCTATGTGGCCACATGACTTTATGTGGTTGCTTACCTCTTCAGAGGTTCCATACAAATAACAATATTGCCTGGATATTTCCACCGAGTTTGCAATATTCTTGTTCGTAACTTGTTGAGTGATGTTAGGGGAAAAAATAGATCTTGTCCTGATCTAGAAAGTCAGTTTTTGCATTCTCTTTTTAATAATTCTATAATAGGCCTACATGTTCTTCTCTTTTCATTTCTTTATCTCTGAAAACTATCTGAGCAAGTTAGAAGAACTCTCAAAAACATGGTCTTCAATGGCTTTTGTCCATGTTTTTCTGTTTATTTGCTTTTTCAAAAATAGGTCCCTTCAGCTTCTTGTTAAACACAGTTGTGTGGTGCCGTTCAACTTTGTGTGTGTGTGTGTGTGTGTGTTGTACAGGCGCCACATAAGTGCCAGACGTCCCAACTGGGGTTATTTAAGGCCAGGTCTGCTAAAGTTTATTCACTTGGTGTTCCTGGCAAGCCTTGAAAACCAAGTTGCTTATTCTTCATTGTTTGATGACTATAGTTTTAAAAGAAAACTAGTGATTTAAAAGACTTGCAAGTTGTCTTTCTAAAGGTATTCATCACCCTTTTTGACATCACATAGTTCTCTCTTCCTACTACATCCTCTTTCCCCAGGAATCCCGAAAGTAGCAATGTCAGTACATTTCATTGAAGGAAAGCCTCAAAGCACTAAAACACCATTGAGTATTTTAGAATGTAAGCCTATTCTATGCACTACTTACTATTAAAACAAATCAATCATAGAGTATTATGAATTTATTTATATGTCCTTCTGGATATTTTTATTTTGGTAATTACTTGTTTTGGAGACAAAAATTAAAGTTCAAAGAATCCTACAACTAAATTTGCATATCTAGGATTTAAATTAATTAGATAACATTTGCATATGTCCTGGGAAGGGAAACAGAAGATGTTATTGAAAGGTTGGAAAGGGGGATCAGCTATTTGAGCCTTACTGAGTGTACTTAAGCCCTTTGGTATGTTCAAAATACAATTTGACTTCCTCATTTGCTGATGTTAGGGGCACAGGGCCCCCGTGAATGTGGGAAACATGCTAGGTCTTTTCATTATGACTCTATGGCCAGCTTCCACTGGAAGTGTTTGAACCTAGAGAAGTGTTCCCTCTAAGAACCTTTTAATTTCTCCAGCACAACTCTATGAACAATTTCCATTGTCTATAGAATTGTGCTGGTGGACTTCAAAATTCCCAGAGAGGTGATATCTCTAAGAATCTTTAGGTCTTCTAACATATCTCTATGGCCTGCTTTATAAAAGTTGACCATAGAATTGCATTGGAAGACCTAGAGATCCCCAGAGAGGCTATATTAATCAATTCTATTAATGGTCAAACCAGAAAATGTGGAGGACATACTGTACGTCTTTTGATCTTAAGACATTAAAATCAAATGTAATTTTTGAAATGTTGATCTACATAGAAAAACATTGCTATTTATTATGTTCTTTTTAAAAAACTGTTGAGCAACTATACAGTTTTTTTGTAATGTAATCATTTTATAAAATCTTTTTTTTATAGAAATGGCTGCAGACCTCTGATCTTCCTAAAGAAATATATAAGCACTTAGCTTATTATGTACCCAAAATATACTGCAAGGGCCCTAATCCAGCCCCGCAGAGAGAAGACATGCTGGCGCAACATGTTTTGCTGGGCCCCATGGAATGGTACCTGTGTGGCGAGGATCCTGCATTTGGCTTTCAGAAGCTTGAGCAGTCAAACAAACCATCACATCTTTGCGGCCGGGTTTTTAAAGTTGGTGAACCAACATACTCTTGCAGGTAAACATAATTAATGTATTTAAAATTATTTTCAAGTTGCCTTTAAAAGTATATATTCTAAATAAAGGAAGCAATTCAGTCAAGTAGCTAGTTATAGCTACTATCATCCTAAGTGTATAGTTTTTCAAAACTATTTGATGTATTAGTGTTGGACTAGTTTGTGCTGTGTGTAATTAGAATCAAATTAATAACAATAGTGTAAGTATAATGTTATTGAAAAACATCTGAATTTTGTGTTTCAAATTACTGTTAAATGTAAACAAAGTTTTCTGGTAGTAACACCATTGTGTGAACAGAATAATATAAACAATTGAAGGGAAAGATTAATTTGTAATCATTTAAATGAAATCATTTAGAGACAAAGTTATCAGAAATTGTAACACAACCTCTTTTTATAGTCTGGGATCTCAGGTTCTTATTTAAGAAGCATATTTGTCTTCTTTTACTGCACTAAGAAATTAATATTGCAAAGAAAGAGAAAGCAAATATAGATTCATTCATTCTTTCTGAAAAAGCACCCATATTGCATGGTTCTGAAATCTAAATTACCCAAGTAACTGAAAATTCTACCGGTATGAGTTGTGTAGAAGAATCTTGTCAATTACTAATACTAGTGCCTTTTGAATGACAGTTTGGGTTCTTGCTCTACAAGGGAGGAGATAGTGTATTGGATGGTATTTTGTTACATTTTGTATATTCGGCTATTGTATCATCTTGTGTTTTCTGTTCTATTCACTTCTCTCTTCACAGAGATTGTGCAGTTGATCCAACGTGTGTCTTATGCATGGAATGTTTTTTGGGAAGTGTTCACAGAGAACATCGATACAGGGTTAGTATAAGATTAGGGGCATGTAGGCCCTAGCAATTCAGTGCAAACCCAGATATGAAAAAAATCAGCTAATTCTCTGTTGCTCACTTATATATATAGCACCTTCACACAGCTTCAAGATATATCTACAAAGGTGTCTGCTCTCTGTCATAAAAAGTAAACTTTAGAAAAGCCTTGCTATTTGCAGCCAGCATGAATTCCAGAAGATGCAGGAGGACTTTTCTGTAGAGAGATTAGAAAATATGGTGAGCAGTGTGTTAATCATCCCTACCCTAGTGTAGCCCTGCCTCGTTGCAATTAGTCTTTTTAAGCCTTGTGTTAGTGCCAGAGGAAGGCATTTTTGAGTCTAACTATTGAATAAGATAGGGAAACCCCATTGACCATTTTTGACCTCTGGATCTTAAGCTCACTATCTTGCTTTAGGTTGTCTTTTGTCTAGCTGTCGACGTCAGCAATAAAATCGAAGACCAATTCAATCACCTGCAGTAAACTCATAACATAAGTAAAGGCTTGGAACTGGAATAGCTCTGCAATATCTTTTAAAAAAAGAATTAGTGGGTTTGAAAAACAAGGAGAAACTTGCTTGATACAGTTCTTAGTATTTATTTATCAATTTAGATTTTGACCTTATGACTGCTTATTTATTTATTTATTTATTTTATATACCGCTCTTCTCCCCTAGGGGACCCAGAGCTGTCTTACACAATGGCAGAATTAGATGCTACATATAATACAAATGTAGTAAAACCAAACATAAAACACAATTAAAAACCAGTATCCAAATCAAATTAAAACAATAAAACGTGACCATTACAGAAGGGGCAGTAGAATTGAGCCAAAGTCAGAGCCAGTCCATGTTCGACTTCATATCAATCCACAGAATCCGTCAGGTCATGTCAACCCATATCCTAGGATGGGCCAAAAGCTTGGTCCCACATCCAGATCTTCAGCTGCCTCCTAAAAGACATGAGTGAGGGGGCTTCCCTAATCTCCCTTGGCAAGGAGTTCCACAGCTGCAAAGCCACCACCGTAATAGCCCTGTCTCTCGTCCTTGCCAACCGTACCTGTGACGGCAGCGGGACAGAGAACAGGGCCTCACCCAAAGATCTTAATCTGCAGGACGGCCCGTAGGGGAAAATACGTTCTGAGAGGTAAGTTGGACTAGAGCCATTTAAGGTTTTGTAGGCCAAAGCCAGCACTGGGGCAGCGAGCTGTAAGCCTTAATAAAAGGTCAAGGTTGGGAGCGAGAGGTGTAAGGTATGGCGTTGAGGCATTATTTTAGATATGATATGTACATATCATAAGATCGTATATTTTGACAAATGGTAGATTTGCATGAAGCCCAAAGGAGTGGATCAACAACAAATCGGATAGGATAGCATATGTACAGTAGAGTCTCGCTTATCCAACACTCGCTTATCCAATGTTCTGGATTATCCAACGCATTTTTGTAGTCAATGTTTTCAATACATCCTGATATTTTGGTGCTAAGTTCGTAAATACAGTAATTACTACATAGCATTACAACTACTTTTTCTGACAAATTTGTTGTATAACATGTTTTAGTGCTTAATTAAATCATAACCTAATTTGATGTTTAATAGGCTTTTCCTTAATCTCTCCTAAAAGAGAGATTATCCAACATATTCGCTTATCCAACATTCTGCCGGCCCGTTTATGTTGGATAAGTGAGACTCTACTGTATATATAAACAAATGTTTTCATCATATAATCTTTCCCCCATGGGTATTCATTTGAGTTCTAAAATGTTGCCAAAAAACCTTCCACAGTAGTCATTTAACTTTCAGTGTGTGCTATGTGGGATATTCTACACTGAATTGTCTGTTAAGTTTATTAATTCACCAGCCTTTGCCTGAATTTTCACTTGATAAGCTGATTTTTCTATTCTTATGATTTCAAAATCACACTTTAGATGACGACATCTGGTGGTGGAGGTTTCTGTGACTGTGGTGACACGGAAGCATGGAAAGAAGGTCCTTGCTGTCAGAAACATGAACATAACACTTCAGAAACAGAAGAAGAGGAGGTAACAATCTGTTGTTTTTTGGAATGTTGTATTATTGATACCGAGGTAGCAATATGGAGGGAACATAGAAAATAAATCTTTGCCCACACACGTCACCACAGAACATAATTTACACTTCAAAACTTGAGAATAAGAGGGATTTTATTAGGTTTGTTATTTGAGGGTGGGAATCTGTCATGCAAACATAGATCCCTGCCTCCAGAATTGCACCTTTAATTCCTTATCTTTGGAGGGGAGATCTGATTTCCCCTATGCCCCATGACAGACCTTCCCCAGAACCATAGAATTACAACATTACAGAAAGAAAACGTATTCCAGGTAGTTGGGCATGAGTTCTGCGGATATAAGCAGTTTTCAACTAATGAAGATTAAGAGCAGTGGGACACAAAAGAGTCTTTGCAGCATTCGCTTTTTTCTTTTCCTGATTTCTTTTAATTTAATTTTTCTTTTAATATTTATTTACATCCTTTTTAGTCTATACTGTGGCCTGTTTCATCTTAACTGATGTTGGGAGAAAGGTTGAAGGGGAATTAAAAATTCATAGAATCAAATTGTGAGTCTAAAATTGAGGCAATTTCTGAATCTTAAAAATATTTTAAATCTTGTGTCTCACCAACAGCTATACCTGTGTAATGTTTAGCAATATTCCTCATGCTTTCTTTGCAGTAGAAAACAAATTATATAATCTGGTCTCTCTGTAATAATTTCCCTTTGTCTTATTTTAGGATCCTCTTGTGCACTTGTCAGACGATATGATAGCAAGAGTTTATAATATTTTTGCTATCATGTTTCAGTATGCTGTGGATATATTAACATGGGACAAAGAAAATGAAGTGCCACCAGCTTTAGAGACAGTGTAAGTAAAATTCCTGTTAAATTCCTATTGGGGTTTTTAAGTCTGGCATGGACTTTTGCATTAAGTTGCTAATGGCATTCTAATTTACACCATGATGTTATATGTAGTTCCACTGAAGAATTTATCTTTGTGCTGACTTTCTGTAGTTAGGACTCAGGTAAGTTTAGTTTTTTTTTCCAGTGGTTCCCAACTGGTGGGTCCCCAGATGTTTTGACCTTCAACTCCCAGAAATCCTAACAACTGCTAAACTGGCTGTGATTTCTGGGAGTTGTAGGCCAAAACACCTGGAGACCCACAGGTTGAGAACCACTGAAAAAAAACTAAACAAACCTGGGTCACTGCAGGTGGATGAGGGTAGAGGGTGGGGACCAATTTTTATCTCTCCTCCCCTCCCCTGCAAATTTTATTCATGTATTTGGATGCATTTGAATTGATGCCAAGTCACTTCTGGGTACAATTTTGGTTTATTTATGTTTGAAAATGAAAAGACCATGGGGAGTTATTTGAAGGTGTTTTTGGAGAGAAATTACAGAGGCTCAGGGCCACATACAGCTGGTTTCACTTTTTCTACTCAGTTCTAGATGTACTTGATGGAAATATTACATTGCACTCCTAAGCATACTTGTTGGAGAGTAAATCAACTGGACTCAATGGTACTTAGTTCTGACAAGACATGCTTGTGATTACTCTCAAGCGCAGAATGGGAAATGATTGTATTATCATGTACCTTTTCTTTTAAATGCTCATTTCCATTATTGACCTTGGTTTGAAAGAACTTTTGACTTGTCTTCCTCACTTCAAAGATTTACCTGATAAGACTATTGTGATAGTTGAATCTGCTAGATCTTGGAGATGTTATCCAAAGCATCTTACCTGGTTTTTATGTATCACAGTCTGCAGGGCAAATTAAACCTTTAATTGTAATCCCTTAGATAAATAGATCCTTTCTTTTTCTTTAGCTTTTCCTAAGTATATTCCCAGAACACATTTTTAATCAGATTTGTTTATCATATGCCCCTAACTTTTGATGCTCGGGTGCCAGAGCTAAGAGGGGGCCATGAAGAGACTTCCATCTTGTCTCTTTGCATCAGCTGAGGCCTCTCCCACCATCTCCAACTGACGCTCGGGTGCCAGAGCTAAGAGGGAGCCATGAAGAGACTTCCATCTTGTCTCTTTGCATCAGCTGGAGGCCCCTATCCGCAATAACATGCTATGCTAGTTTTATTTATATATATATATATATATATATATATATATATATATATATACACACACACACACACACACACACATACACACACACACACACACACATATATATATGTGTGTGTGTGTTTATATATAAATATATATATATACAATATAATTTACAATAATATGTAATAATTATAACATATTGTATATACATATAATATTCATAATATATTGTAATATGATATAATACTAATAATACAATATAATAATATTAATTATATATCATATTTTACATGTAATATTGCTAATAATATTACAATATGTTGATACAGTACAATATAGTAATTTGTTAACAGTATTGTACTATACTAATATAATATTGTATGTAAATTTAATTTGTAAGCCGCTCTGAGTCCCCTTCGGGGTGAGAAGGGCGGCATATAAATGTAGCAAATAAATAAATAAATAAATAAACTTTTACCCTTAACTTAGTCATGGATTAAAGCAAAATCCATAATTTTCACCCCAAAATCTGTCTTTGAATTTTAAAAGAGGTTTACTTTTTAATGAATACATATGACAGATTTTTATATGTTCCAGCAGGTAGTTTGCAAACTCCCAAGGCAGAACTTTCAACTTCAAAGGCAAATTCTAGACATGTTACTGTAGGAAACATGCAGGTACATGTACAGGTAAAAGCCAATCAAGATAGTGATGGATGTGACGGCGCGAGTGGCGCCATCTATATGTTGGAACTATAAGTTTCAAGATTTGAATTGTTGTATCATGCCTGATTTTGCCCTTACCCTGTAAATGTAGTTGGATTGGTTATTTATATCTGTCAATCAATGTTGTTTGTACCTGTTATATTGCTCACTCAGCTAAACTGTTTGGCTCCACCTCTTCCTGGAGTAGGACTGTGTTTCCTCCTTTTCATTCCACTCTATCGGATGGACGTGAAAAGAGAGGCTTGGCTCAAAAAGCCCTTCAAAAGTTACCTCTCAGCACCAATTCTGAGGTTCTTACTCTTGGGACTCACACTTCATGTTCAGGGCCAACCTGAACAACGTTGAGGAGTCTCAAGCGCCTTCACATCAGTCCTTTGGCAACAGAGGAAGACTCTTGTCTTCAGATATAGGTCATTGGACTGAGGCTGAGTTTGCTCCGGCATTCACAGCCAGAGAAAGAGGGATCTGGACAAGCTTCATGGACTTAAACAATCAAAGACTGTAATGTATATTTTCTTTTACCCCCTTTGTGAAGAATAAACCCAGTTTTTGAGTTAACTTCAGTGTTTTGGTCCTTGGGAGTTCCAGTTTCCCTAAAGGAGGGCAAGAAGCAATCCCCTGGGGAAAGATGTCACGTCCATGCCTCTTTCACTAAGAGTACAGCCCCAGGCGCGACGGCACAATGGACTCTACTAATGATAGAGTGTGTTAAGTAAAGTTTATTCAGGATTCCTTAATGTTTTACTGAGCAATTCAGCACATAAAGATTCATATAATTGTAATAAAGTGATGTCAGTGAAAACTTGTTTGATTTTAAATAACATTTGTTATTTGTAATATTGTTTTCACAGCAAAATGACTGATACGTACTACTGCATGCTTTTTAATGATGAAGTTCACACATATGAGCAGGTTATTTACACTCTTCAAAAAGCTGTGAATTGTACACAAAAGGAGGCCATTGGTTTTGCAACAACTGTGGACAGAGATGTAAGTTATACCTTAGACTTCTTTTAAAGTTCGAGATACAAATAATTTAAACTTGATTATGATTAAGCCCTTTTTGAGACGTTTGATCAGAAATAAAATAAGAACAAAGAACATTGTTCATTGCTTTAGAATTAATTGCTATAATAATCTTTATCTTTCATAAAATATGTTAAGAGCAGTTTTGTTGTCATCCTTGTTTTCCAAATAATGGTGTGAAAGTAAGGATGTTTGCCGAATTTCTTTCTTGCTTATGATTATTTGGCATTAGTTTAAAAGATGTTATCCTTGTATCTCTGGGAAAGCATTAAAAATGCTATCACACTGCCCCTTTTCTAATGGTATTCCCCAAGTTTATCTAGCCTCTGGTAATATACAAAAGAAGCTTTCAAAAACAAAAATGGATCAGTTCTCCAACATTATCATTACAAAAAGCAGTGTGATCATGTTGTATCTCTGAAAGTTGATGCAGAAAAAAATGTGTCTGCACTACTGTTTAAAAGTGACAGGAAGAAAACTGAAAGAAGAATATCATGGAATTAGTATGATGAATATTAATGCAAACTTTTTTCATTGGTTATTTGTCCTTGTTTTTTCACTAGAAGAATTGCCTAAATCCATCTTATTTCTATATTAGCTTTAGCAATTCATACATTAACTAAAAAAACCTCCTCTATAGTACTCTTTTAAAAGTCTTTGAATTACCTTTAATGAAGGAGTCTCTTGACTTATATAAGTAATGCTCCTACTAACTTGATTTTTGTGTACTTTTTGGAAGCTTCTTGATTTGTTGGTGAGAACAATAGTTCTTCATCTCTTCCCAGTTTTTGATTCCATTTGCTGAGTTGACCAAACAAAAACGTTAGCAATGGTGGTATACAGGAGATAGCAGAAACTGAACCAGAGAGTGAGAAGAGATGAATGGCTGCTGCAATCTTTAGTTGTTATCCTTAGCTTTTGTCATTTAAGTTATTGTGCAGCACTTACATAAAGATTTAGTAGCATCATAGTGACATGATGGCTTGTGTTCCTTATGAAGCTATGGCTATTTTGAGATTTCTTATTAGTTCATAGTTCCCTTTTCTTCAGATGATTTTTACTGCATTTATAATGATAGAACTTAAATGATAAAGTATACTTAAAGCATTGTTATCTGTTGGAATACAAAATTTAGCTGTATAGTTGAATTGGGTATAAATAGTTTAGTCAACGATATATTTAACACACACTAATAACTATGTAATTAATATTGTTATTTGTGCTATTAGCATAAGTCACTGTTAGTACAGTAGAGTCTCACTTATCCAAAATAAACGGGCCGGCAGAACGTTGGATAAGCAAATATGTTGGATAATAAGGAGGGAATAAGGAAAAGCCTATGACACATCAAATTAGGTTATGATTTTACAAATTAAGCACCAAAACATCATGTTATACAACAAATTTGACAGAAAAAGCAGTTCAATACGCAGTAATGCTATGTAGTAATTACTGTATTTACGAATTTAGCACCAAAATATCAGGATGTATTGAAAACATTGACTACAAAAATGCGTTGGATAATCCAGAACGTTGGATAAGCGAGTGTTGGATCAGTGAGACTCTACTGTAGTTAAAATAGCAAATTTAAGGGTGAGCAATTTAGCTGACTTAAGACAGCAATCCGGCAAGTAAGTCCCATAGAATTCAGTGGAAACTGGGTAGACATTCATTAGATTGCATTATTTAATTCTTTCTTTGGTTTACCATTTGAAATGGATCGTTTCAGGTTATATTTCAATTTTTAATTTGTCAGTAACCATGTAATTTTGTAACAGGGACGTAGGTCAGTTCGCTATGGAGATTTCCAGTACTGTGACCAAGCCAAATCAGTGATCGTGGTAAGTTGACATTGTTTTGTTTCCCTTAGCTTAGGGATAAATTGCTACTTCACCATGTCAGCTTGTCTTTAATTTTTGTACAGTAGAATCCCGGTTATCCGATTTAAACGGGCAGACCCCAATTCGGGTTACCCGGATTAATCGGATAACCCAGATTGTAGGTCCAAGCGCCTGACGGAGGTAGTTGTTTTCTCCCTGCATAAGGCGCTTGGACCCAGAGAGGGAAGCGCGAGGCATGCTGCTAAGTGGCGGCATGCCTCGCGCTTCCCTCCCTGGGTCCAAGCGCCTGACGCAGGGAGAAAAAAACTACCTCTGTCAGGCGCTTGGACCCAGGGAAGTGCGAGACATACCGCTGCTTAGCGACATGCCTCACGCTTCTCTAAAGGCCCAAGCGCTGAGCGGAGGGAGAAAACTCCCTCTGCTCAGCGCTTGGGCCCAGGGAAGCGCTAGGCATGCCGCTAAGTAGTGACATGCCTCATGCTTCTCTAAAGGCCCAAGCACTGAGCGGAGGGAGAAAACTCCCTCCGCTCAGCGCTTGGGCCCAGGGGAGCAGGCCACGATCGCAGCAGCAGCAGCGATCCTGGGCCGCTTCTTCCTCCTCTCCCTCTCCTCTCGCGTGAAGGAGCTCCTTCTCGCGAGAGAGGGAGAGGGAAACGCCCCACTTCTTCCTCCTCTGGCGCAAAGGAGCTCCTTCTCGCGAGAGGAAAGGGAGAGGAGGAAGCGGCCCATGATCGCTGCTGCTGCTGCGATCGTGGCCTGCTCCCCTGGGCCCAAGCCCCGAGCGGAGGGAGTTTTCTCCCTCCGCTCAGTGCTTGGGCCTTTAGAGAAGCATGAGGCATGTCACTACTTAGCGGCACGCCTAGCGCTTCCCTGGGCTGCGATCGTGGCCTGCTTCCCTGGGCCGAGCCCTCGCCCCTTGGGAAGCAGCGCACTCATGGGCTCCTTCCAAGGGGTGAGGGCTCCTTTCGGGGGGGGGGGAAGGGGGGGCAGCCGCTCGGATAAGCCAGAGCCTCGGTTCACCGAGATTTTACTGTAATTGTATCTCAAGTAGCAATGTACAGTTCTGTCCTCTTGTCCCCTCTTCTGTTATGGGTTTCTCTTTAATGGATTTAGAGGTGACTTGTTGGAAAAGGGGCTAAAATCAGATATTTTAGATTGATAGTTGGGGGAAAGATTTAAATTCTGACTTAGTTTCTGTGAGTGGAAGGTAGTAAATTGAATGAGAGGCTGGCACTTTTTGCCAGTCATGGAAGAACAGACGAAGGGCAGCAGAAGGACAGAGCCAAGGAGGTGGATTGTTGGGAAAGAGGTTTATAATCTACCACCAGAAGGAGATAGACAAGGAGATGGATCATTCAGAAAGGAATTTATAATGTCGCCGAGACTTTGTGTGGGAAGGTAAGAAAAGAGTCTGTAGCATTCAGGGAGGGGGGTGAGTTTGAGATATTCATGTTTTTTTCTACTTACATAAAAAGTTCTATTTTGACAATCTATTAATAGCTTCCCTCTTGCTTCTCCTATTCTTAAGAGAAATACCAGTCGGCAGACTAAGCCTCTGAAAGTTCAAGTTATGCATTCATCTATTGTTGCACATCAGAGCTTTGGCTTGAAGCTTCTAACATGGCTGGGAAATATTATTGGATATTCAGGTACTGTAGTTTAAAATGCATTATAAACATGAAGGAAAACTTCTATTATTGAAAGCAGAGAGCCATGTTCCAGGCACAGAATGGCAGAATCTCCAGGCAGCAAGTCTTGCAAGTAGGATATCAGTATACAAAAACATACTCAGAATCATTATGGGAATTGTTCTCTGAAATGTAAAATCCAATTTACTTGTGATGTGGGTGAGATTCAGGATTGGTGCAAGCATACTTGGTTTTCCTAGAATTTGCAGAAAATTTTGGAGATACTATTTTTTTGTACCAGTTCCTCATTTCAAATAAGGTCTGTCCCTCAGTTGTTATTAGCAATGAAGTGGAAAGCATATGAGCACAATAATCTCTCATTTTCCTCTTCTTTACACAGTAGTTGCTTGTGTGTATATGGTTTGCATCAGGTTGGTACAGGAGGATCATTAGGACCTTTTCTCTCTTGTGTTTCATTTTTGTGGCATCATTCAGAAATTACCGTATATACTCAAGTATAAGCCGATCTGAATATAAGCCGAGGCACCTAATTTTACCACAAAAAACTGGGAAAAATTATTGACTCGAGTATAAGCTGAGGGTAGGAAATGCAGCAGCTACTGGTAAATTTCAAAAATAAAATTAGATACCAATAAAATTACATTAATTGAGGCATCAGTGGGTTAAATGTTTTGAATATTTATTGTATTTCAAAGAAAAACAGTAAACTAACTATAAGTAGAAAAGCAACAGTAACTTAATAATCATCATCAACAACAACAGCTTCATTTGTACCCTGCCCTATCTATCTCCCCCTGGGGACTCAGGCCAGCTTCCAACCTAGTAACAGGCAAACATATGATGCCTACATAAACAATGCAGAGCTAGATATAGATCTATCAGTATATATACTAATTTCACATGTGTATTTCCCCTTTAAACATTTGCAAATCCTCTCTCTATATGCATTTTCCTCCTGCAATATTTCCAAGCCCGATTTATCAATGTTTATATCTATCTAGACATCTGTGTGTGTGTGTGTGTGTGTGTGTGTGTGTGTGCGCGCACACGCACATTTTCCCTCTGCACTTGCAAACATGAGGGTAAAATTCATATATAAAATTAATGTAGACATATAGGAACAGATTTACAGGTACATGGAAATCTCTAGTTATCTATATTTACATTGGATTTGCAAAGACCTGTAAACATATGAGGGGAAAATTCCTATATTAATGTATTTGTAGGGGGAACATCTATATAAATATTTAGAAGCTTTGGGGCATGCATTTACCCAAGGAAGAAATGCAAGCAAAGCCCCCCTAAAAACAACTTTGTCCTCTTTTCTCCTGCCTTTTCCCACATCTTTTCTTTCTCCAGAAAAGCCAGGAAAAAAAGCCAGAAAAGGCTTTTTAAAACTTCTCTCCCCCTCCCAAAAAAGCCCATCTCATTTTTGTTTCCTTAGGAATAAAAAGAAATACACATCTTCTGTTGCTCTCTTTTCCCTCCTTCCCTTCTTTTGGACTCAAATGTTCTTGCAATAGTAGTAGTAGTAGTAGTAGTAGTAGTAGTAGTAGTAGTAGTAATAATAATAATAATAATAATAAAACTTTATTTATACCCCGCCACCATCTCCCCAATGGGGACTCGGGGCGGCTTACATGGGGCCACGCCCAAAGCAATACAATGTAAACAGCATATAAAGAACAGCACAACACAATACAATAAACAATACAGTAAATAATATCCATTACAAAATAAAACAAGGAGACAATAAAAACAAGGGCAGACCACATGAACATTAAGTTAAAACTCGGGGTGAGAAAGACATAAAAATAAAAACCACAGCGAACAGGGTCATAAGGGAGTGGGGTATTCTGGAGGATAGATATTAGGGGGAGCAACGGAAAAGAAATTTAAAATGGTTACTCTCCAAAAGCGCAGCGAAAGAGCCATGTTTTCAAGTCTTTCTTGAAGGCTGCTAGTGTGGGGGCTTGCCTAATCTCCGCGGGCAGAGAATTCCACAATCTGGGGGCCACAGCAGAATAGCAGTAATAGCAATGAATTGTGCAAATTTGCAAGAATATCTTTTTTTTCTTCCCCTTCTGCCCATGCAATCTGGCTTGCAAGTGTTTCTCTCACACTCTCCTTTCACTTTTGAAAACATTCGCTTATTCTCTGTCTCTCTCTCAAAAAAATATAAGATAACCAGCCTGGGAGGAGAAGCAGAGGAGGGGGAGGTTTTGGAAAAGAAAACATACTGTGGCCTCCAGGCTCTGCTGCTGGCCTGACCTTGACCTGAATATAAGCCGGGGGAGGCTTTTTCAGCTCATAAATAAGGGCTGAAAAACTGGCTTATCTTCGAGTATATATGGTAGGTATATCTGAGATGCATTTGTGAAGTGAAAAATATTTTGGGAAAGGTCATGTCGCTCCTGCTTCACATGCCATTTGGCCCACACTTTTTCTCTGCATAAAAATGGAAACATCTGTAAAAATATTGCACGCTGCATCATTTTGTTGCTCTCCTACAAACATCACAATCCCACTAGCGCCACCCAATATGGTTGAGGACAATAGGAGATTTGGTTCAGTATCACCTTGGAATGTTGTTACAAGCTTTTTGCTGCCATAATAAGCATTAAAGTGCTAAAGCATTAAAGGTGGTCTTTCTTTTTTTAATTAGTTATTGTTTTGAAGTTTTCCTGGTACGCAAGATCATATTCATTTAATTTGTTCTCATGTGCCTTCAAGTAATTTCTGCCCTATGGCAATCCTAAGGCAAACCTTTCATGGTGCTGAAACCACTACATGAGACTGGCTCTCATTCATTGAATTAGTAAAAGCAAAATTAAGGAAAACACTTTCTTACAAAGTTTATTAAATATGGGTAAATTTTCAAAAATATCATTAAAAAGTTATCCGAGGGATAGAAATGCCCAGTTTATTGAAAAATAGAGTATACTATTATAATAGCACTGGAGCTAGGCCTTTTTAAATCTGGTGTTTAAATATATTAAGGGTACAAGGGAATTATGTATATGTGGACAATCTGATTATTGAAGCAAACTGGTTCCTTCTTTTCAACTTTGGTTGCATTTTGTTTTTAATTAGATGGCTTTAGAAGAATATTGTGTCAAGTTGGTTTGCAGGAAGGACCAGAAGGAGAAAATTCCTCTCTTGTGGATAAATTGATGCTGTCTGATTCCAAACTTTGGAAAGGTGGGTTATTGCTGCTTGTCTTGTTTATTTTTTTTAAAATAAAACCACTTGGGGCACGGTTCTGAACAGTCCAGGATAAATGGCAAAGAATAAAGCAGCGGGGAAGAGAGATAACATTGATTTTAGGTGCTCATCAGTAATTCCCAGTTTCTGTTTTGATTTATCTACTACTGCTTTGCTGCAGAATTGAAAGAGGGCATTACAAAAAGGAACATAATTACAAGAAGCAGGACAGGGAATAGCATGACATTCAAATATGGCTACCACAACTGTTAACAAAAACAGTTAACTGTTAACTGCTGTACAAGTTGAGTATCCCTTATCTGAAATTTTTGGGACTAAAAATGTTTTGAATTTTGGATTTTTTCAGATTTAGAAATAACCATATTTGCACATATGTACATAATGTGATGAGACCCAGGTTTAAACACTAAAATCGTTGGTGTTCTATGCACCTTATACACTGAGTCTGAAGGTGGTTTTCTACACAATATTTGAAATCCATTTTGTATGAAATGATGGCACCATCAAGAATGCAAAGTCACTGTCTCAGCTATGCATGTGGACATTTTCAGATTTTGAAATATTTTGGCTTTCATAATTCTGGATAAAGGATGGTCAACCTGTAATAACATCATTGGTTCAAAAAGCTGTTGTTCTGGGGAAAACAGCTGTAAGGCTAACAGAGACTGGGCTGTAAATCTCCTGAACCTATTTCTGAGTAAATGGTATTGAATACATAGGTTATTCAATGTGTTTCAGTACTGTGTCTTGTGGAAATAAGGTTTGAACCATAAGGCTCAACATGGCTTCAAGGATTCTTTTGATACTTCTGACAGGTCCATGTGGGGCACAATTAATCCTGGACGTGATAAAGTTAACCATCCCTTTTCTAAAGCTGATTAAATGATGTTTCTGTGACAGGTTGCTGGAATAGTACAATTGATATTGATACATATTTGTGTATGTGGTTTTTTTTAAAACCCAGGAGCTAGAAGTGTATATCATCAGTTATTCATGAGCAGTTTACTTATGGATTTGAAGTACAAGAAACTTTTTGCCATCCGGTTTGCAAGAGTGAGTAATTTTTTAACATCTAATGGAGCATAATGTAGAATGCAAATTCAGGCATTTTGAATGGGAAACACAGTGATGAAACTAAACAGCACTGACCTTATGGCATTACTGCATGCACCATGACTCCTTACTGACTTGATACTGTGGCAGAAGATCTACATGTACGGTAGAGATAATTACATGCATCTACAGCTAGCCTCAATGTTGACATCCGCATAGAACCCCTTTTTTCATTGGAGCACTTAGTGCACATTGGAGGAGTTTTATACTAGACTCCAGAAGTTTTTGAATATAATGTAATGTGACAGTTTAGATTCCTATATAATTGGGTCACTTTTGCCAAAATTATTTGGCAGTTCAAATGAACATTATGGCTTGAATCCAGTGTTGCACAAGTGGATATCTCCTAGTGCAAGTCTTTCCCTCTCCTTTGTAGTTTTCTGTATTCTTTTAAAACTTGCTGTGGCAAGTTTTCCAAAAACTAGCAGTTAAGTCTTCAGAATAGCATCATTGGCTTTCACTACATTTTTTTATACCAGGGATCAGAACTTCTGGCCTTCTCTGTGTTGTTGAATGTTCAACTATCGGCTATGTTAGCTAAAACTGCTAAATCCAACAACATAGGGATTAAAAATAGTAAAAAAATGCCACTTTGCATTGCTTCTCATAAATAGTCTGTAAATATTGGCTTAATTTTATAATAATATTACTAGCATTCCTAATTTGCCTTTAACTGTGCCTTATAATTGGCCTGTTAAAATTATAATGATACTGCAAGTTTGCTTTTCGCTCTTTATGCGCTAATGCAGTTCTTGCACAGGATTTTCCTACCAGAAGCATTAAATTTAAACAAAACAACTGGTCAGTGTGGATTAGAGGTGAATTTCCCCTTGTTGTTTAGAATTATCGGCACTTGCAGAGAGATTTTATGGAGGACGATCACGAGCGGCCAGTGTCGGTGACTGCTCTCTCTGTTCAGCTCTTCACTGTACCTACTCTGGTGAGTAGTGCTGCCTTTTTTTCAAAACTGATAGCTGGCACCTTTTGCCTTTTTTGCCTCCTTCTTATTAGAATTATGAGCGCTTGCAGAATGATTATGTGAAAGATGACCACGACAGAGAGTACTCAATTGCTGACCTCTCAGTACAGATATTCACAGTGCCTTCACTTGTAAGTACTTAAAATGTTGAACAAAATCCTCTTTTTGCTCTTTAATCCCATTCAGATTTTGTACAAATATTGCATTGATGTTGGATACAGAAGCACCAAATGGTGTGAAATATTACAGTATTTCCTTTTTAAAAATACAAATCTCAGCCTCAATGGAGATTACAATCTAAAATCAGTAGTAGGGCAAAGCAATAGAGAAGGGAAAGGAGAATCTTAATACTGCTTTTGTATTGTACTAGAAAACTACCATCACTTTTATTATACCTAAGCTGGGGCATGTTTCATAGCTGAATGTCTATCCCCAGAGGATTCCCACTGACCTGAAGAAACAGCATGGACAAGCTTAAGAAATCAGTAAATTAGGGGTCTTTTAATATTTGCACTGTTACTGTGACTTCAGTGCCAAGAATGTGTAGAAACTTCTCATATAAAAATGTACCATCAGTCAAAAATATTAACTGAAGCCTAAAATATTCACCAGAAAGAATGTAATTCTGCATGTATTATAGAACTTTAATTCTTTGCTTATAAAACTGTACCAGAGTTATAGGGCCGGAGAAATAGAATAACTATTTAAAGTTACCGTAAAGTTTTAGTGAAGGTAATCAAACAACTGGGAAAAAGTGTGAAGACAACCAACTCTTCATGTAAAGAATTGACTTAAGGAGCTAAATGATTCAAGTATGTTAGACTGTGGATAAATGCAGGTAATGTTTTAATGTTTGAGAAGAATATTAAATATATCCCCATTCAGTTGCAAACAGTTATATTGACCATATTGGATATACCTCTACAATCAGGACTGAATAAGGAAAAGGAAAACAGATTATGGACTTAGTATAATTGTTTTTGTGTTTCCTGTATTCTTCAGTGGTACACTCATTTCTGTTAGTCATTAAAAGTAAAATTGTAATAAAACATAAGAGATGGAGACATAGAGCAGGTGTTGGTACACATGGGATTCCCAGGGGATTTCTTATTCAATAAGTGGCTGTGTCATATCCAGATTACTTGTGCTGCCGAAATAAAAATGCATAAGGCATATACAGATTATTTTATTGAATATTCCTCTGTTGCACAGATATTGAAACAAATGTTTAATGTATTTTAATATAGGCTCGAGTGTTAATAATAGAAGAGAACCTTATGACTACAATCATTTCGACATTTATGGACCATTTACGACATCGAGATGTTCAGGGCAGGTTTCAATTTGAGCGGTATACAGCATTACAGGCTTTTAAATTTCGGCGGGTCCAAAGTCTGATTCTGGATTTAAAGTAAGTATGTCTTAAAATCAAAACAATCAAAACATTTCTACCTAGGTATAGACTATCTTACCAACCTACTTCTGTTCTGTTTAGGTATGTATTAATAAGCAAGCCAGTTGATTGGTCAGATGATCTGAGAGAAAAATTTCTGGATGGCTTTGACGTCTTCTTAGAGTTGCTGAAATGTATGCAGGTAGGTTATTTTTTCTTATGATACTGTAATTCCTATTGAAAAACAAATGACATAGTGTTCATTGCTCTTTAAATCAGATTTCCAATTTTTGCAGTGTTTTGTTGTTAACTGTTACTATTTGAGAGTAATGATAATGTGTAGTTTTAGTCCTCTACGTTTCCCACCTCAATTTTAGTAAGACAAATTCTTTTTACAGTCCTTTCTGCTGGATGGGGTTGGAAATACATTTAGTGAGTACAGCCAGAACTGACCACAGTTGAAATTTACAGAATTGCTAAAGATTAAGTAGTATTTGCCTCCTTTCATGAAAATGGGGTAAGCAGCTCAGAACTGCAGGCTGCAACTAGGCAGAATTTGCTGATCTTACACTGCTATCACATTTCTCCTGTGTTTCTAGGGAATGGATCCAATAACCCGTCAAGTTGGGCAGCATATTGAAATGGAGCCAGAATGGGAAGCAGCATTTACATTGCAGATGAAACTAACACATGTCATTGCAATGATGCAGGACTGGTGTGCTTTAGATGTAAGTGAAATCTCATTCAAATATTTTCATGTTTTCATTTATTAATGAAATAATTAATACAGGTACCAGTAAAACTGATATTTTCAAATATAGTATCGTGATTTTATGTGTGAAACATTGAAGCAGACTGATCTGTCAAATTCATAATACGCAACAATGTTAAGTTTGCATGATTACAGTTTTTCAGCTGGTGGAAAAGGATCCTCATTCTAGTCACTGCTCAGGCAAGGCAAACATCAGGCATTATTTTTCAAAAGTTTGTCCTACTCGATCCTTACCTCCTCCTCAGTTCTTTCTCTTTGCCTCATCCAAGGAAAGGTGGTATCCCTTCTCCTTAACTTTCCTTTGAAATAATGTTTTAATCTGAGTTTTTTTCTCTTTTCCTTTCACTTTTCCCTTCTGGTCCTCTCTTATGTTTATGTTACCTTTGAAAGACGCTAACAGAGTGTTTCCTCCCTCCTTCTTTGTGACTTTTCCTCCTTTTCTTGTGCTGATATTTTCTTGGGGAGCAGGGGGGAAAGGACATTGCTGGTCACTAGAGTTCCTCTTTAGACATTTTAGGCACATCATCTGTGTTCAAGTGCTTTAATAGACTCCTGTAGGAGCTGTAAGGATACACATTTGCAGGGTCTGCCTCCTCCAGAGATGCTGTTATGGACATAGAGTTTGCTGGGGGGCAAATTATTTGGAAGGAAGCTGAACACAGCAACCTTCAGGAACTGAGCCCACTTGAGGTCAATTGTTGCTTTATGTAACAGATCCAGAAATCAGATTGGTCCTCACACTGATGTCATTAGGAAAAGAATTGAAAACCTGCTTCCTTCGAGCCACCTTCGAGTAAGACACACAGTTGATTGAGTCCCTACCTCTCCCTATATCCTAGTCTTCTGCACTTTATCACTGGCTCTTGCGATTAGTACTCCTAATACATTTCACAATTACAATTTTATTCCTCTCCTCCAAGACTGAAGATTGAAGTGCCATTATATTGCCTTTGTCCACTGGCTACGCTTTTATTTTGTGATGTTGTGTTTTATAGTTTTGATACATTAATTTGTTGTGATTGGTATGTATTTTATACTGTTGTATTTTATATTGTTTATGTTATTGTATATTGTTGAGCCAGGTCCCCATGTCAGCCTCCTCGAGTCCCCTCGGTGTGATGGGGCGGGATACAAGAATAAAATTGTTGTTGTTATTGTTGTTGTTATCCTAAATATCTTTCTGAAGAATAACTGGAAAGAGGCATTAATGTAGAAGAGGGTCCTTTCCTTAACTCGCCACCTACTTCTCCATAGTTAGTTGAGCTCTGTTTCTCCTGAATAAACCTCTAGCAGAGGCTCTCAAGCAGGCAACTCAGATGGGCATCAAAACTATGTTACTACCTCAGAAGTTATGCTCAAGCACTTGCACTCATAGTAGTGACCATTTGAATCCCAGGCAGATACCTGTCATTTTGAGATTTCACAATTAATAATTCACAGTGCCTTTTTATGACTAAAGCAACTTTCTCCCATGGTTGCTAATGAGCTTAAATGGTTGTGCCACTTGTCCACATAACACTCCACATCTAAGAGAACTAGAGTTTTTTCTCTGTTCCATCTCTCACACAAATTGCTTCTCTCCACCACCACCAGCCTTCCTGTTCCTCTGTGGAAACAGGGCAGGTCTGGAGCTAAGATTGCTCTTTGTTAAACCTGGATAAGAAAGACTTCATACTTCTGATAAGGTTCTCTTTAACCCCATCTCTGGAGGGTCCTGCTTCTCTTTTTTCTGGAGTTCATTCAGTTTCTCTCAGGGATCTGAGGACAGAAAATGGTCATATTTTGGGTGGTGAGGAATGCCAGAGACAGACATTCCAATCAAAATGACGTTATCCCTTTGCTATCTCAAGTTTTAGCAACTTTGGGTTTACAGTGCTCCCTACCTGATTCTTCTACTGCTCTAACCACATATTCTTTCAGCCACAACCCAAGGTATTCTTACAAGTTGCTCCTTTTCCACCCAGCATAATGACTTAGTTAAATCATCTATGCAAAATAGAAGGAGCATTAATGTAGCACAGAAGCTATATACTCTCACCAGAGGCTTGTTCTTATTGGTGGACTAATTTCAGTGCTTCTGACTGATGCTCTGGTCTCTCAGGAAGAAGATTCAGTCCATAGTAACCAGCTGCTATAAATCACTACTGACCAAGAGGTCATGAGTTCGAAGCCCGGGTCGGGTTAAGCCTCCGACCATAAAATAAAAATAAATAGCCCCGGCTTGCTGTTGACCTAGCAGCCCCGAAAGACAGTTGCATCTGTCAAGTAGGGAAAATTTAGGGACGCTTTATGCGGGAGGCTAATTTAACTAATCTACAATACCATAAAACTGCTCACGAGGAAAAGAATGAGGAAGAACAGCCACCAATGGACGGTGAAGCAACAGCTCCCCCTGTGGCTGGAAATCGTGAAGCTGGAAAGATGTTAAAAAATGCCTCTGTGTCTGTCTAAAACTGAATGTTGTTTGTCTATTGGCATTGAATGTTTGCCATATATGTGTTCATTGTAATCCGCCCTGAGTCCCCTTCGGGGTGAGAAGGGCGGAATATAAATACTGTAAATAAATAAATAAATAAATAACTACAAAAGAGCAGACACCCCCATGTCTCCAGTTTCTTTCTGGCTTGATCCTAAAATTCCTGTTTTTATCATGCACATCCTAAAATCTTACTATCCTTTTGAACTCATTCTTTCCACCCTCTATAAAAGCAGTGGCAAAAACTGAATGTTGAGGGGCCTTGAAGCTATGTGTATAAGACACTATAGGCCTTTTAGGAGGTTCTCTTTGTCTCCTTTTTGCCCACCTCTCTGGGCAAGGTTTCATATATACTAACTCCATGGATTAAGGTTTGTATCTTCCTAGTCTGTGAATCTTTTGGCCCACCTAAGCAACAAAATGTGAGTACTCATTCTGTCAGGACAACAGATACTTTGGCTTCATTCTGTTAGAGCAAATCTTCAGGGCTGCAACTTGGGCTATTTCTTCTGCCTTTACAAAAGATTACAAATCGGATAATTTTCTCTTTGCTTGGAGCTCTTTTGACAGATGAATATTCCAGCAGCTCCTCTCAGATTGGTTTAATTTGCTCTTCATCTTCCCTCCCTATTGCTGTTAGGGTCACTTCCTTTTTTGGATGGTCCCTTTTCTTCTGGTTGGTAATTTACCCAAGGTCCACTGTAGCCAAGGAGAAGTAGAAATTTAGTCCCATGTGTGGACTGTAAGGCTACTTTTCCTTTTTGTGGTTCTTTTGGTCTCTCATTTTATTTTTCTCACCTTGGGAATGAACTGAGGCGAGATCCAAGAGAATATACCTTTCTAAAATAATATAATCCTTACCAGCAACTGGGATTAACCCTTTTTGGATGGCTCTACCTTCCTTAGTTTGAATGGACCTTTACAGTCAGTTCAAAATGTACCAATTTCCTGAGGGGCAAAATGACACAAGAATGCTTAACATTGGAAGAATTTTATTTGCATTCAAGCTTGCTTGTTTCATAGTGTTGGGATGTATGGATATATTGCTCTGCAGTCCTTTCACATACTGTTTTAAATCTTTGGTTGCTCAGTTCGTCCATTTACATTTGTGCAGCCATTCATGGAATAGCACTAATTAATGAATTTATTCTGCTTCTTTTACTTTAAATATACTTAATACATTGGAAGAAGGTTTTATTTTGAAATGATTTTTCAGTTCATACGTTTTGAATAAAAATATGTGCTACATTTGTCATGGTGTTTCAGAGCTTTGTTATTTTTCAAATTTTATAGGAAAAAGTGCTCATTGAAGCATATAAGAAATGTCTGACTACACTGATGCAGTGCCACAGTGGTTTTACCAGTGGAGAGCAACCTATTGATCTCAATATGTGTGGACACACAGTAGAGACTATTCGCTACTGTGTCTCTCAGGAAAAAGTTAGCATTCATCTCCCAGTTTCTCGTTTGCTTGCAGGTAAGGATTAAACTGCTTGATTGTATGCAGAGTTTTTTTATACAAAGTTTATACAAGCAAAAAGATCCAGGTATAATTTTCTAACTATTTGCATGTGGAATCATGTCTTATGACTATTATCATATTTATTTCGTACGCAAGTGAACTCTGCTTTGAATACTTTTACCAAGCATTGCAGTTTGTAGCATGAGTATAAGCTGCTGGAACTGTTTCACAGATTGTGTATGCTGAGAAAATTTGGACAGATTTATTTTTAAATGTTATACATAATTATTGAGGCAGGCATTGTCGATATATTATGCCAGAATTTGTTGGTGGTTGTTTACAAAATAGCTTAGGAAGAAACTAAGATGTCACACTTCACACAGTACAGAACAAACCAGTTACGTGTTTTGCCCTAACAGGCCCTTGGCAAACTTTTATGTTTTAAATTCACAAACAACCTGTAAAAAGGTGACTTGTTGAGACCTGATAGATTGTACATGTGGCTTGTGTACTATATATGATCCTGGGATAAAGGATTGATGGGTCTAGAAACAAGTTAATTTTCACCAGAAGTGGATCAAGCTTTCACATGCACTGATAAGCATTTGTCCTATCTGCAGTGGTAATGGTAGCTGCTTCCTCAAATCATATGAAGAATTCATAAAAATAGTTTAGTTCTCCTTTTCTAAAGCTGTAGATTTTACTCCTCATAAGAACATTCTAATAGCATATTTATTAGCCTGAGAATCTGAAATGATGAGAGGCTACAGCACGGTATGCCTAGATATCAGCATATTGTTTAGTTTGTGGCTAAATTAAGGCATGCTTTTTGAATTATTTCCCCCCAGAATATTGTCAAGTAATGGTTGAATCTGTGGATGCAGAATCTGTACAGAGGGCTCACTTTGTGTTGTTTTGTATCTAATAAGATTTTTTTATTCTAGGAAATATTTGAGTCATATCTATTTCAACTTCTAAACAAAGTATTTTTTCTGTCTGCTTCACAAGCTTATGCTTCATAGACTCCACATTTGGAAATGGCACTTCTTAGGAATATTGGTACTGTTTCATTATCCAGGTGGAGGCCACTAGAAAGAGAATGATACTTCATTTTATGGGGGTGGTCGGTGGGTTGAAGGAGTAAAACCAATTCTCCCTGTTTTCCTGTTATTCCCCCCCACCCATGGAAACAACCCTTATACAATTTTGTTGTGCAATAGCACAATGATAAATGAAGCTATTCTATTTTTGATATGGGAAGGGGAAGGGAAATAACCAGCGAAAATGGGGGGAATTGTTTTCTTCCTTCAATTCCCCCTGCTCAATAAAATGAAGAATCCTTCTCTTCCTAGTGGCCCCTAGTGCCCTCTGCCCAGATAATGAAGAGTACCAGAATATCCTAATTTTTGCACTGTTGATCATATCATATAAGGTGATAAATGCACATACTCTGTAAATTCAAAATACATTTTTGTTATTTATTTAGGTTTGCATGTGCTTTTGAGTAAAAGTGAAGTGGCATACAAATTTCCAGAACAGCTGCCGATGGTAGGTAATTTATTTACAACATTTATACCCCGCCCTTCTCACCCGAGTGGACTCAGGGCAGTAATGTTCAGTTTAATGTACATCTATGATTTCATTTTTCCTGATTAAACTCCTTGATGTATGAGAAAAATAGTAAATTCTTAGTTTACTGGCACTTTTCTAGATGTCAGTTAAATGTAGTTTCTGGTTACTTGAGAGTTACTTTTAAAAATAGGCCTAAGGCTATATATCATACTATAAAAACTATGTGTTAATTTTATATGAATACTAAAATACAGAATCTACTGTACTATTTTTCATATACATAAAGAAGTTTTATCAGCAAATTAAGACAAGCGTAGACAAACTTAATTTAATGTTACACAGTTTTACTGTATCATAAAAACAGCATTTTCATTTAAAATATTATTTGATTTTTTTTGCCGGTTGTTTAGAGTTCTGGTCAACTGAAAGTCTACTTTACTATTAATAGAAATGGAGAACAGTAATCTTTCAAACAATACTATGCCGTCACACCCAGGCACCTTTTAGAGCTTTAGGATGTGCTTCTTCCTTTGCCCAGGTGAACTGCGGGGGCCTTACTTAGAAGCTCTGGAAATCCCAGTAACCAAAGGCACTTCAAGTAGAACAATCAAACAAAATTTTATTTACACAAAGTCCTTGGCAGACTTGGCACATGAAATTAAAGTTGCAAATAAAAACAGTCCACTTATAAAACCTTGCAGATGTTCCTTGCTTGCTTTTCCCTTTTTGGTTGCTGGGTTAACTTCCACCAAAGGCAAAGAGGTCCTGAGATCCTCTTCACCCTAGCTCTGAGCTGCTATCAAAAGATCTATAACTATTTTAGCTCAAAGCTAGTTTTTGAGGCAAAGTTGGTAGGGCTTCCTCCAGTGGCCAAGAAATCCGAAGATGTTCTCTGCCCCAGTGCCAAAGCTATTAGAAAGAACAAGTCTTTCCCCTAGCTATGCTTGGCACTGGTTTTAAAGGCAGGTCAATTGTTTGTACTTACGATGGCCTTTTCAGAGTTGGCCTGGCTTGGCCACACAAGCACATCTATGATGTTTCTCCTTCAGTCTAGAAGGCAGAATACGCTTCTCAAAATGGAGCCTTCTATCCCCAGGAAAAGGGGCGGTCTCCAGAACAAAACGATACATTTGCAGGCTGCAACTAGCAAAGACTTGCAAACAGGCTAACTATCAGACTGCTGCAGAATCTGCAGCAACCCTGGAGCAAATGCAAACAGATGCTATTCCTACAACTAAAAAAATGCAAACCAAACCTCTGGGGAACGGAACAAATACTAAAAGTAGAAGAAAGTATTTTGGCCATTTGTTAAATATTCGCCTTTAAAGCCATAGTGGTTTTGGAGTAGACTTGCATTCAGAACCTCACAGGGGTATTATGTGGACAGTATTTTTGAAGTTCAGAAATTGTGAAGATATATAACTGACCGTAGCTAAGACCCAGTGAAACTTTGTGTTTGGCCATGGTTTGTTGCCATAAAACTGGGTAAACACACAAACATAAGCTCACAAAAAATGATTATATAACATTGTTCAGATTGTGGTGTGCCCACATTTTGGAATGGAGGTCAGCATTGGCACATGAGGCACCATTCTCTGCAACTATGACCAGTGTAGTAGGCCAAGATTTAAACTTCCACATTAACTCAACTGATCTTCTTTACAATTCCTATTTCCTTGCTGCTGATAGAATGGGTAGAAAGTTTTTGTCTCTATCACCCGCTTGATGGGAAAAAATTGACATGGCACCTTGAATCTCTTTTGCGCCAAAGCTTGAGCAAGCAACAGTTATGTTTGGTTTGTTGATGTGTGATTGTATGTAAAACCTAACGATGATTAAAGAAAACAAATTATTTATATATATTTTCATATATATGAGCAAGTAGTGCTAAAATCCAGAGAATAATAGAAAATGAATTCTAAATCTAAATTCTAACTCTAAGTACTTGCTACCTTTTCCCATAAGTGCAGTCACAGTCATATCATTTTAAGTGTTTTAACAAAATGTATTTCAGGCTTTTTTCTGTCCTGTGTTCAATTAATGTAGAGTGAACTTAGTCCACCTGTGCTGATAGAACATCCATTGCGATGTCTAGTTCTGTGTGCCCAGGTACATGCTGGAATGTGGAGGAGAAATGGGTTTTCGCTTGTTAACCAAGTAAGTTAAAACATTTATTAACCTCCTTCTTGTGTGAAACTGAGAGTCACAAGGCACTTTGAGATATTTAACCTTATAGAGTTATTTTGTCCTGGAGAAGTAGGTAAGCAACCTAGATCAGGGCTTCTTGGAACTTTTTCCACTTTTGACCCCTTTCCACCCAATAAACTTTTACGTGACCCCAGGTGTATGGGTATATAATAAAATTATATAGGTATAAAAATCAAGCAATTACAGATAATAAAACAACATTTGCAAAGCTTGCTAAACAGGCTGATTTTCCTTTTTGTGAAGTTCAGTTGAAGCATTTTCTGCAGAGTCCACCTTTGACTCTTGCCAAATTTTTCATGATCCCAACATTGTTACATTAATAACTGTCAAAGACAGAACGCCGCCAAATAGAGTACAACACAGTTTATTGAGGTTACAGAACTAAAAAATGCCCATAGAAAACAAAGGACTAGGCAAACACTTGTCTTCAGTGTGAAAAGTAACAGAAACAGCTCCATTTGAATTAAAACGGTTCGAAAGAATAAACCGGATTAAACAGGAGTTTAATCCGGATTAAATCAAAAGTGCTTACTTCAGCCTGGCAATTTAAACAAACAAAAGTTGGTAAACAGAGGTCAAAATGAACACAAAAAACTGGCAGCAGATTCCTCTCTGCTACTCAAAAGCTACAGATGAGTAACTCAGGCTGTTTACTCCTCCGTGCAACGAGCGAAATCCAGGTCCAGGCACATCAATCAGGGTAACGGCGGTCAGCAGGGTCCCAATCCGGTCCAAGGTCGAAAGCCAAGCGCAGACGTCTAAAGTTCCACAAGTTCCACCGATAGCCACAGAAGGGATAGTCCAAGGTCGTAGTCAGTCAGTCAGTCCAGCGTCAATCCAGAGTAGGTAATTAATGTCCGTCAAAAAGACGACGGAGGTCCAAGCTATCAAGATTAAACACAAGTTGCACAGAAAAACCCCACACAGTTCCTCCCGCCGTCTATGCCCAGTGTCCTTGGTAACTTACGTATCCAGCAACGAATCACACCCGTCTTCAGGAAGTTCCCCAACAAGAGCCCAAGCGTTCGTCCAGATTACCTTGCCCAACGCAATTAGCCATTGATCCTAAACCCCATTTTATCCCAGTTCATAACTCCTCATCGCTGTCAGCTGCTATCCTAATTCCAGGTGCCTCATCATCATCATCCTCATCAGAGCTAAAACACCTTTGACTACGCCCCACAGCATCCCCAGCTGTGGATCCCGCTCCATCCCTCCAGCCCGTCCATGGGTCCGATCCTGCAACCCGCCAATCGTCTCCCATACTATCATTGCCGGTGACACCCAAATCCTCCCTTAAACGAGTCCACTCCATGTCATCCTCCTCTGAGCTAACCATCTCTTCCTCCATTCGCTCGGTAAAACCCTCAAATGAGTCTTCATCTGTTGGTTCTGCAAATAAGTCCCGGAGCCGTTTCCTTTCGTGCTCCTCAAAAGAGTCTGACTCTCGAGGAGTCTTACAACCCCGTCTCCTAGTATCGGAGCCAGAAGGCTCAACCATAACAATAACATCTTGTTAAATTAATAATTGTTATCATTTATTTGTCTGTAATCAGGAAGGGTGATGTTCTGTCACTTTGTAAATTTTCACTAGGAGTGTCAATAGTGGGATTTATGTAATATGTTTAAAGATAATAAATTAATTTATTTTAAATATTTTTTTAAAAAGAAGAGCTGGCAGCTTAAATGGCAATATGCAGATGGTGACTTATCTGAAATCCATTATGTCCATGAAAATGAGTTGTCGGTGCAGCAAGCTATACTGTTTCATTAGATCAGTCTCTATTTCTACAGTCGTTCTGAAATGAAGGTTTATGTACATTCTCATAGATTATTGTGCTAAGCTATTACAACAACTCATTCTTGTAGTTCAGCTTGGCAATAATATACATGTATCTTTTCCAGCTATTTTATTAGGCTTCTCAGATTTGATTATTCAGTTTTCCAACTTTTATAATATTTTTGGATGTTTTTTTTTTTTGCTTTATTATGTGACATGTTCAATAACTCCTTTATCAAATAATGCAAACCTTTTCCTTGAACAGATATACTACTATCATAATGTGAAATGTAGAAGAGAAATGTTCGATAAGGACATAGTTATGCTTCAGGTAATATTATCTGATAACATCTATAGATATATATACTTTTATATCCTTTCCTGTGAGCTCAGTATGATTTTATACCTAAGTAAAAGGTAAAGATTTTCCCTGACATTAAGTCTAGTCATGTCCGGCTTTGAGGGTTGGTGCTCATCTCTATTGCTAAACTGTAGAGCCGGCATGACTGCATGGAGCGCCGTTACCTTCCCGCTGAAGTGGTACCTATCGATCTACTCACATTTGCATGTTTTCAAACTGCTAGGTTGGCAGAAGCTGGGGCTAACAGTGGAAGCTCACCCTGCTCCCCAGCTTCCAACTGCCGACCTTTTGGTCAGCAAGTTCAGAGCTCAGTGGTTTAATCTACAGTGCCACCCAGGGCGCCTTAAAGCATCAGTAATGTGATAGTTCTTTTCTTTAAAAAACACATTTCTCCTATATTCAATATTTCTTCGAATTAAAAAAAAGATTTGACTCTTCAGGGATTTGGAGGTTCCCATTCGGTATTGTTCTATAATCTTGTGCATAAAGGTTGAGTGTTCTTACCTGAAATGCTTGGGACCAGAAGGGTTTTGGATTTCAGATTTTTCTGGATTTTGAAATACAGTAGAGTCTCACTTATCCAAGCTAAACCGGCTGGCAGAAGCTTGGAATAAGCGAATATCTTGGATAATAAGGAGGGATTAAGGAAAAGCCTATTAAACATCAAATTAGGTTATGATTTTACAAATTAAGCACCAAAACATCATGTTATACAACAAATTTGACAGAAAAAGTAGTTCAATACGCAGTAATTTTATGTTGTAATTACTGTATTTACGAATTTAGCACCAAAATATCACAATATATTGAAAACATTGACTACAAAAATGGCTTGGATAATCCAGAAACTTGGATAAGTGAGGCTTGGATAAGTGAGACTCTACTGTATTTGCATATACATAATGAAGTACCTTGGGGAAGGGAATAAACATTTATGTTTCATATACACCTTACACACTTAGCCTGAAGGTAATTCTGAACATAATATTTTTACTAGTGTTCAAGAAGCAAAATTTGTGTACATTGAACCATCAAAAAGCAAAAGTGTCCCTGTCTCAGTCACTCGTGAGCAATTTGGATTTTTGCAATATTTTGGATTTCAGAATTCCATATAATGGATGTTCAACCTGTAATTTTCCTGTTTAGTTCCTGGAAATGAGGTTTTATGCTGCAGTAAAGTTTTCCCTCTAATTTTTATGTAGGAAGGATTTGGTTTTCTAGGACTTGTTCTCTTGTTATGTCTATTTTTGGGATGGGTCTGCTTGTACCGTTTGGGGAAAAGCAACTTATTTTGTTCATTTCCTAAAATCGCCACCTTATTTGTATTATGAAAAAGCCATATATATGAAGAAAATCAAAATATAACTATTAGAAAAATTGAAGACTTTGAAAAGCATTCATTTAGCTTGTTAATTTCACTTTTTATGGATGTTACCCTGGCAAACATGAACTGGAACTGTAAGCAGTTCCAAAACTTCATTGCTGCATTCTAGACAAAGCTGTAAAAAATTTTTTTTAATTAAAGCTCAAATTTAAATATTAATATGCTAAACAATGCAACATATCTCATGTTTCTAACATAATAAATTTAGTTGAGAAGAGTAGGTAGATGACTTTTTTCCTGCTTAAGCAAGATAGAAACAAATAAATAAATACACACATAAATGAATTAATGTCATTTTTCTTTAGACAGGTGCATCCATGATGGATCCAAACCACTTTCTTATGATAATGCTGAGTCGCTTTGAACTTTATCCAATATTTAGTACTCCAGATTATGGCAAAAGATTCAGTTCTGAAAATTCCAATAAGGTATGTTATGAGTTCTTGAAAATTCAATTTCATTCCTTTGAAATGCATCAAATGGACTCTTAAGATAATGTATGTTAAGAGTTGTGATTTCTAACTACTGTAATAAGATATTTTTTTTTAAAAAAAGTACAGCATTTCTTTGAATGTATTCATTTATTTTCCTTTTAGGATGTGGTTCAGCAAAATAATACACTTATTGAAGAAATGTTGTACCTAATCATCATAATTGTTGGTAAGTTTACACTTAACAGTATTATGAACTGAGTGAGGTTGATGGTCCTGTTACTTGCAGCACTTGTTTGACTTTATTTATGTCTTTAGTTGGACTGAAAGGAGGAGAAAGCACAAGTGATTTGTTCTTCTTTTCAATTTGGGAAATCACACTATTGTCAGATATTGATATTGTACATGCCTCTTGCCATCTGAAATGAATATTATCTGATATAACATACAGAGAGTGTAATAATGTGTGCTCCGTATAGAGCAGAGAATAGCACAAAGCGATTATGTCTGTTTGTTCTCCATTAAAATACATGAATGATTAATAAAACTAATCAACACTTTCTGTAACTGTTGATTTCCTTGACAGGTGAGAGATTTATTCCTGGTGTTGGTCAAGTCAGTGCTACAGATGAAATCAAGAGAGAAATTATCCATCAGTTGAGCATCAGACCCATGGCACACAGTGAATTAGTAAAAGCATTGCCAGAAGATGTAAGTCTTATTAGAAACATATTCAGCATAATTTTAAATGTTACTGGATGGCTTTTGTAAATGAAAGATTGAGTTGGGGTAGAGAGAAGTTTATTTTTATGGTAAAAAGTAAATAACAATTTTGAGTTTTATGTGACAAGACATGGAAGAGAGTGCACCTTTGCTCCTATACGGTGGCAATATGTGCAGTGAAGAAAGTTTTCTTCTCTGTGCTCATTGCCTCTGCCAATTCACGTGCAGCTGAGCTGTTTAGAGTGGTGAGAGGTTTAACTTAGTTACCCTCCCCACCGGACCTATTGTTAGAACCTTCAGTAGCTCACTGTGATGCTTTTAACAACCATTTTGCAGATAAAATATCTTGCATAAGAGTGACTTAGATAGTATAATTGGAGCAGACGCCAACAACGAGGTGTCCAGCAACTCTGTGAGTAGGATTACACTGGATCAGTTTCAATTGATGAATGCTGTTGATGTGGACAAGCTGCTGGGGCAAGTAAGGAGGACAACCTGCTTTCTTGATCTCTGCAGCTCTTGTCTGATTGTCTAGGGAGGAGATGCACTTTGATCTCAAGGACAGGGATTTTCCATTTTTTTTTTTTTAAAAAAAGAAGCAATAATTAGATAGCTGCTGAGAAAGCCCTCCTGGGATATCCTGGACCATAATAATTACAGACCAGTCACTAATTTTCCTATTTTGGGCAAGGTGATTGAGAAGGCAGATGGCCCCCAACTCCAACACACTTCCTTGATCCATGTCAAACTGGCTTCAGAGTGCAGTACGGAGTTGAGACTGCTATGGTCGCTTTAGTAGATAATCTCTATCTTAACATTGACACAGGCTGTGTATCCCTGTTCTTCTAGACCTCTCAGTGGCTTTCATCAACCATGTTATCCTTCTGGAACGCCTGGAGGGGCTGGGAATCAGAGGCACTGTGCTACAGTTGTTCCAGCCATAACTCCCAGGCAGGTTGCAGATGGTGGTGCTTGAGGATAGTTGCTCCTCAAAAAATCCATTCTGTCCCCAGTGCTTTTTAATATTTACATGAAACAGTTGGCAGAGATCATCGGTAGACATGGGGTGCCGTGGTATCAGTATCCTGATGACACCCAAATATATTTCTTTATGCCTTCAAAAATGGCCTCAACTAAGGGTAGAATGTCTCTTCTGAATGAATGCCTGGAGGAGGTAATGGGATGGATGAGTAAAAACAAATTGAAACTGAATGCAGACAAAATATCAAGGGTCCTAATCTGGGAATGGGGGTGTGTCAGCCAGTTCTGGATGGGGTTACACTCCTCTGGAAAGATTGTATTCACAGCTTGGGAATGCTCTTAGATCTGTCTCTCCATATGTCAGCCCAGGTAAATGCGATGGTCAGGAGTGCTTACTACCAGCTTCAGTTGATACGTCAACTGTGCCCTTGCCTAGATTTAGAGGACCAAAAGATGATAGTGCATCCGCTGGTAACCTCAAGGTTGGACTTCTGCAATGTACCAAGTTCAGAAACTCCAGCTGGTTCAAAATATGGCAGCCAGATTGGTTACAGAAACATCTAGGATTGAGCATATTTACACCTATCCTAAAGTCACGCCAATGGCTGCCAATTAGTTTCAGGGCAAAGTACAAAGTGTTGGTTTTGACCTTTAAAGGCCTACATGGTTTGAGTCCAGGTTACCTACAGGATCTCCTTCTCCCATACAACCGGCCCCAGACACTTAAGTCCTTTGGGGGCATCTACTCCAACCAGCCAGACTAGCAACCACCACCTAGAGGCCCCATTCATCGACCACTACAAGACTGTGGAATCACTTGCTAGAAGAGATCTTGATTATAAGAGCTGTTGGAATTTAAAACCCATCTAAAGACCTATCTCTTTTGGCAGACCTACCCAGCCAGTTTTAAGCATGAATTTTAAAATCATTTCCTATGTTTTAATCTCTGTTCTGTGTATTTTCACATGTATTTTGTAGGAATATGTTTTAATATGTGTATTTTATAGAATGTTTTAGATGGTTATGTGTTTTTAGTGATGTTGTAACCCATCATAAGGAGAGGCGGATAAGAAATAAAATATTATTAATAATATTAATATTAATATTATTGGAGGCATGACATCATCTGAGCCAGTGTGCTTTTGTGGTGCTCTTGAAATTTAGAGCATAATGCTCTAAATTTTAATCAGTATTTTTTGGTTTTCCCTAACAACATGAGAATATTTTGTCAGTGATAGAACCCAGGTTAGTGAGAAAACCTACCCTGGTCATGATCAGTGAGAAAATGTATGGAAATGGTGACTTATATTCAGAAATATGGGGAGAATAGTTCATTTACATTCTGTATTGTCATGCTGCAGTTGAACAAATAGAGTTCAGCTGCATTCTATAACTGGTGAAATGGTGAAGTAGAAGAGTATAGGGAACTAGAGCAGAGATTATAGTGTCTCACCACTGCTTGCCATACTTATTTTCAAAGATAAGGTAGATAGCAAGTTTATAAGAGATACTTTAACAGGTTTTCAGTTTCAGACTAATATATTTCATAGATGCTACAGATTTGAGAATTTTAAGAAATGTATTATGGAAAAGGTATCTGGTTGCATATGTGGTGATCATGATTTTCTGTTTCTTCCTAAATTCTTTAGGAAAACAAAGAAACTGGAATGGAAACGGTGATCGAAGCTGTGGCCAGTTTCAAGTAATATACTTCTTGCAATCATTTTGTTAATTAATTTCATAAAATAGGACATTTTGTGGCAAAGTTAATATTCTTTGATGCATTATCCAAACAGTATATGCTACAAATCACCCATTGCAAACTCACAATATATGAAAGAATCAGGGAGCAGAAGGTGTTCGTCCTCATTATTAGAAAGAAAGCTATTGACCAAATACAGTAGAGTCTCGCTTATCCAACGTAAACGGGCTGGCAGAACATTGGATAAGCGAATATGTTGGATAATAAGGAGAGATTAAGGAAAAGCCTGTTAAACATCAAATTAGGTTATAATTTTACAAATTAAGCACCAAAACATTATGTTATATAACAAATTTGACAGAAAAATAGTTCAATACACAGTAATGCTATGTGATAATTACTGTATTTATGAATTTAGCACCAAAATATCACGATGTATTGAAAACATTGACTACAAAAATGCGTTGGATAATCCAGAACGTTGGCTAAGCGAGTGTTGGATAAGTGAGACTCTACTGTATATTTAATAATAATAATAATAATAATAATAACTTTATTTTTATACCCCGCCTCTATCTCCCCAAAGGGGACTCAGGGCGGCTTACATGGGGCCAAGCCTGAATAAAAACAATAACAATATAAAACACAACAATAGACAAAAAAACATGCACAATTATAAAAATTTAAACATTAGCCAGTAAAAACAAATGACAAGAGCTAATAAAACATGGATTAAAATGGAGAGATTGTAAACGTAGACTGGGTAAGGTACACCATATAAATATTGTAAACATGAGGTGACTGATAAAGTGCTGCAAATTCTTGGAAGTGCAAATTGGGATGGGAATAGACCCTGTGTCTTTATCAAGGAATGGTACAGGAATGAGCAATGAGCATGTAACCAATGAGCATGTAAAATTGTTAGATTTTTGTAGTGAAAAACAAACCCTCTTCATTAGTATTACATGCACAAATACAGTAGAGTCTCACTTATCCAACATTTGGATTATCCAACGCAGTCTGCCTCCACAGCTGTTTCTCTAGGCAGCAAGGACTGAACTTTTTACAGATTTAATTTCTGACAATGTTGTTACTATAAGTTCATTTTATACAATTCTATCTTTATATGTAGTCAATTTGTTAGTAGCCAATGTTTTTGTACTCAATGTTTTCAATACATTGTGATGTTTTGGTGCTAAATTCGTAAATACAGTAACTACTACATAATGTTACCGTGTATTGAACTGCTTTTTTGTCAATTTGTTATAAAACATGATGTTTTGGTGCTTAATTTGTAAAATCATAACATAATTTGACGTTTAATAGGGTTTTCCTTAATCCTTCCTTATTATCCAACATTTTTGCTTATCCAATGTCCTGCTGGCTCGTTTATGTTGGATAAGTGAGACTCTACTGTATGTGAAAAAACATAATATAGTACAGGAAGCAGTAAAAAGAAAAAGGTGTGACCTATCCTCTAATCTGTCATGTGGCCCCTTGATAGATGGTAATGTTTGACAAAAAATATTCCCATCCCTGGCTTATAATATAGTAAATAAATCTGTGAGATTCATTTTACAAGGAAAGACGTTAATAATAATAATAATAACAACAACAACTACTACAACAACTACAACAACAACACTTTATACCCCACCCTATCTCCCCTGGGGGATTCAACTACTTAAACTACAAAAGATTTTATAGCTCTTTGATTATTGGCTAGAACATTAGTTCTCAACCCTAGATGTTTTTGGCATACAACTCCCAGAAATCCCAGCCAGTTTACCAGCTGTTAGGATTTCTGGGAGTTGAAGGCCAAAAACATCTAGGGACCACAGGTTGAGAACCACTGAGCTAGAACAACAGCCTCCTTCCTTCTTTCCTTCCTTCCTTCCTTCCTTCCTTCCTTCCTTCCTTCCTTCCTTCCTTCCTTCCTTCCTTGCTTCAACCCCCCCCCCCCCCCCCCCCAATCAGAAGAACACTACACAGGAGTTATTTCAGGGAGTGCTATTATTTCATCTGGCAAACTGTCCTATACATTCATGTATAAGTCTAGAAAATTTTGCCAAAAAAAAAATACCCAAAAAGGGTCAACATCTGCAGGTCTATGTGGGCACTGCACCTTAGCTCTTACCAAAAAAGGAACCATTGCCTCCTCTAAGTAGAGTGGTGAAAGGCAAGAGTTTAATCCTCTACTCTCTCCACCATGGCACCACTTCTGGTCTTTTTGAATGCATGGGAAGGGAAATGGTGACTGTAGCCAGGGGCAGCTGAGGTGGCATTGGTAAATTCCCCTCAATGTGGAATGACACCTGACTTATCCATACAGTCATATCAAATCAATAATTTCGGCCCCCAAACTTGCTCTCGATATATATGAGGTCAATTTGGTACATGAGTATATACAGTAGTTAGAACAGTTATCAAAGTGTTTTGACTCCATATGGTGCTTGATCCGCCAGTTCCCTAGGGTGGTCTCTTTTTTTGGTAAAGAAAGGCCAGTTGCTTCTCCCAGAATCTTTCAAGAGCAGGTGTTCATCTTTTAGATACATCTAAGAATCTTCCTGCATTATTTTAACATAAACAAAACTAGAAACACACTTTCAGACACTTCCCAATTGTTTGGTTTGTTTCCATTGTTGATAGTTTGTGTGTCTGTTTCAGAGAGCCTTTCGGACATAAAATGGTCACGGAATTTCTTTAAGTTGCTCACTGAATTTAAAAGACCATGCTTGAACCAATCCCATACCCAGATTTCAGAAAGTTTGTGATTTCAAACTCTTGTACCTTTTTATACTCAAGCAGCCTTTGGAGAAGCAACATTCTCTTATTAATGTGTGGCTTCTGCATGTAAAATTGTTTTCCAGGAAACCAGGATTAACAGGCAGAGGACTGTATGAGTTGAAACCAGAATGTGCTAAAGATTTCAACTTGTATTTTTATCATTTTTCAAGGGCTGAGCAATCTAAGGTAATTATGGAACATTAAGAGATTATTCATAATAGTGTGATTGTAGTGTCTCATAAGATCGATTGGTTTTTAAATGGCTAGATATCTGATGAATAATTCTGGGCTTCAAGCAGTAAAGTTTGTGTAGACAGCACATTGCATTGAATTTAATATGATATTGTGGCATGATGTTGTGCAGTGGCCCCATAGCATTAGTACCTTTGCTAATTGGACATAGGTAGATGTTCCCTGACATATGCTAACATCTAAAGTTCAGGTAGTGTTACAGCAGCAGGAAAAAATTCAATCATTTTGGGTTCTGTGAAAGAAAGAAAATTAGTTTAAATGTGAACTGAGGGCCCTTCCACACAGCCATATAACCCAGAATATCAAGGCAGAAAATCCCACAATATCTGCTTTGAACTGGGTTATCTTGAGTCCACACTGCCATATATTCCAGTTCAAAGCAGAAAATGTGGGATTTTATTCAGCTGTGTGGAAAGGGGCCTAAGGTGTAAAAATGAGAAGAGTGGTACAGGATAGGGTCAAGAAGTTGGAGGAAGGAATTCTTTATATGTTGTGAATTGAAAAAGAAATGGACGAGAATCTTGGGATATAGTGAGTAACTGGTGACAAAGCAACAGAATGAGGCAGCAAGTTAAAAGGGTTCAGAGATATTGAAAATATTTTTGTATAATGATTTAAGTATTGCTTAAAACTTCACCTGGATGTTTGGTTTTGATTGTGTCACATTGCTATTACTGAAAAAACTATGTATTTAGAAAAGTAGAAGATAAAACTTCTTGCATTAAATATCTTACCAGTTCTTGGTCTCAACACAATACAATGTATATAAAGCAACAACATTTGAAGAACCAGTTGTAAATTGAGGACTGATGCAGATTTATATAAAACAAAAATGAATCTGCTAGTCAGTGTTTAATAGAGATGTAGCTGTAAGAGTAATACAGTTCATATATAATGTAGAGATACTGAACAGGAAAGTAAACGGTTTGTGGTTATGTGTTATCAAGTTGGCTTTATGACAGAGGGCCTCCAAGAAATTCTATTAAATGGCAGTATTATGTAATTGTTTGTAAATAACATTGTGCTTTCACTATTTGGAATCCTGACTCTCTTTTTTAAAAAATAAGGCCGAAGAAGCACAAAGAAAACTAAGACGACAAAATCGAGAAGATACAGGTACCAGTCTTGCCAGTTTCTCTGTGCCTTCGCGATTGTTTTTTCTACATCTAATAAAATATATCTTTGTTTTCCAAAATCAAATTAATGTAGGTCTAGTTAAAATATTGTCAAGATTTTGTTTCCAGGGAAAGGATTAAGGAGTTAAATGTAAAGATGGTGTTTATTTATGTCTAAGAAAACCACAAGAGCAACTGAGATTTTCATTGTGGCTTACATTCCTGCTTTTGTACAGCTGATGTGATATCTGCTTTCAAAACCCAACAACAACTTGTCTTGTAGGGAACAAAGCAGCAAAAACTGTAGAAAGAGTCTCAGCTGAGAGCTTTATTCTTTAACCAGACTTGCCAGTTTGTGAGATACAGACTATCTGTATTTCTATCATTCTATCTCTGCAAGTCTGGTCAGACACATTTAGCTTATGACTCAACAAATTCTCTGTTATGTTACCAAATATGGCTGAGTTTGGTTAGCTGAGTTTGGTCAGCTGAGTTTGGTTTGGGGGGTGGTGACAGATTTTGCTTACTGTAGATAAATGAAATGTGTGTTGTCATAGTATCTGACTTTACAAATGCTTCTGTATTCTTGTCAAAATGGTTCAAATTTGTACATTTTCATATTGAAGTATGTAAAATGGAACATGAAAAATTTCATATTTGAAGCTTGCAGAAAAAAAATGTTGTAGATCAGAATACTGATTGAACTTTTATTTAATTGGTGATTGAAATCCCATTAAGTTCCTGTGTTGGTGAACAAGTAATTGTGGAAGCTGAGAGTTAACATGGGGACATTTTGTGTATTCTTTCTTTCACATGATTTCATTCATCAATAGTTATCGGAACAGCACAGGGAGTACTACCTTGAGAGTATGAGTAGCTTGATAGCTTTGAATCCTTAAGAACAGGACCTTCCTTACGCCTAATTGAATTCAATATTTTTGAATTCAGTGGAATTGATTAGGTTGATATGCATAACTTTAAAAAACAAAATAACACATGCATTGCTAACCAGAAAGGGCCAGGACATGTTGTTTACATTTTTATTTCTGTTGTGATGAATGTAAAATCACTGCTGTACTATATTTCATATACTTCCTTCTGTTTCAGCGCTTCCACCTCCTGTTCTACCTCCATTGTGCCCTCTGTTTGAAAGCTTAATCAATATTCTGCAGTGTGACGTCATGTTGTGCATTATGAGAACAATTTTGCAGTGGGCTGTAGAGCACAATGGCTACGCTTGGTCAGAATCCATGCTGCAAAGGGTGAGTTTTAAGCCTTCTCTTCTAGTTTGATAATTTGGTAATGAACGCTAGCAGATTACAATGAATAATCTTTAGAAATATAAACTCTGAGCCTGATTTTTGCTTAGGTTCTCCACTTGATTGGAATGGCATTGCAAGAAGAAAAACAGCACATTGAAAATTCTGATGAAGATAATCTGGTGACATTTACCTTCAGTCTGAAGATCTCAAGTAGGTTGATAGCACTACAAATCTTTTCTATTTACTTGTCTTCTGAAAGAAGCTATGCTAAAATTGCTTACAAGATTGAAATGTGATATGGCAGTGGATGAATCAAATACAGAAAAAACTTTTGCCTTAAACTTAATGCTTAAACTTAAAACGAACAAGCAAGGTATAAACTTCACTATGTTCAGTGGTTGAGGCATGAATTGCTGTTCTGATTAATTGTTGCAAATTAGCTATCAAAGGGCATTTAGAGGAAATAATTTAAAGTAGAAAACAATATAGCACTGTGTTATATGAATCAGTACTACTATTGTTTTCTGCCTAACAGATGGTACCGTGTTGGGTTTTTAGTAGGTACATTGAACATCTTTTGTGTATGCTTGTGAAAAATGTTAAATTTGTCTGCATCTGACATTTGAAGTGGTGCTTATTTCCTGTCCTTCCAAAGTATTTCAAACTGATGATAACCTTTTCAATAATTGAAGAAATTTCAAGGAAGAAAATGTTGTGATAAATTGTTTGGAGTGGTTTATATGGAGGCAGCTTATTCTTTTGGCAATACTTTTAAAATAACCAGGACTGGGATTGTCTTTATAGAAACTAAAAATATCATGCAAGTAAATACATTTTGGATCATTATCCTCCCAAACAGAATTTAGGCTAGGAAGATGAATCCAATTAGATATACTCATTCTGTATAATTAGCTGTTTCCTTTGTATGTGCTCGAAATAGGACCTGGTGATGCCCCTCGCAATTCTCCAAGCATATTAGCTATGCTCGAAACTTTGCAAAATGCACCCCATTTAGAAGTGCACAAAGACATGATCAGATGGATACTAAAGGTAAATTGAGTTGCATTATCTACACATTTGTATGACTTAATAGAGTACATTTTATAGTATTAAAATGACAAAGAGTAATGTGTATATGTTTTTGCTACCAGGCTTTTCATGCTGTTAAGAAGCTCAGAGAGAGATCATCTACAAGTCCTGTATCAGAGGCGGAAGGTACCATTATGGAAGAGGTAAAAGTAAGGAAATTAAAAACAAAAATGATTTGCAGATTAGAGAACAAAAAGAACAAGCACGTCTCACCCCAGGGATTACAAATATGAAGTGGCAGGCATTACTTTTTTGCAGCAGCGATTGGGACATAGTGTTCTGATATGTGTCTGATATGCATGTCAAATGTTCTTTGTTTGAAATGTTAAATTGAGAAAGGAGATGATGTTAGAGATTATGGCCAAGAGCCAGTATAATGCTCTCAGACCAAAATGTTCCTTATTTGGGGTAGAGGATGGAGGTATCTGGTGGTGTGCTGTTCAGGCTCCCAAAGAGCCACTTTCTGGCCTCATTGGGCCAGTTAGTAGCCATCTCAACTTGTGCTCAATGGCTCTTCAGGTGAAGCTTCTTTAGAGTAATTTCCAATGTATGATAGTCACATCATGGAATATTTTTGACATGATTTCTTCAGAAGAGATTTTCCATTGTCTTTCTCTGAATCTGAGAGAGGATGATTTGCCCAAGCACACTCAATAGATTTCCCTAGCTAAATGTAGATTTGAATCCTGGTTTCACAGAGTTCTAGTCCAACACTCAAATGGACACATCATAGCTTTTAAAGTGAAACTGTATTAGACGGCTTTTCTTTTTTCATTTTTTTTTCAAATTAAGTAATACTTATATCAAATTATTTTATAGCATGAAGGCATAGTGGACTTTGAGTGACATGACTTTTAAGAGAGGAAGAGTGAAAAGTGTGTTATTGTATAGCCTTGGTCTTTTTTTATTCAACTGTATGTAATGCAAACATTCTGTTTTCACACCATTGAAGATATGAATTGTGATTGACTATTTTTGTGTTTTCGTATACTTAGAGCACCAGAGACAAAGAGAAGGCGGAGAGAAAGCGAAAAGCCGAGATTGCCAGGTTGCGAAGAGAGAAGATCATGGCGCAGATGTCTGAAATGCAACGGCACTTCATTGATGAAAACAAAGAGCTTTTCCAACAAACTTTAGATGAACTTGAAACATCTACCTCCAGAGCACACGATAATAGGTAAGATGAAAGAGACGTTGATAATCTTCAACTTACTGAGTCTCAAACAGGAAATCTTTACATCTTGTTATAGATATTGTTAGACTAACTGTTGCTAGCCTTAGTGTGTGGTGAGGGATGATACAAGTTGTAGATCATCAATACTGTGTATATTGTTTAATGTATTTGCGCTGTTACTTTTGTAACGTTGTGAGCCGCCCCGAGTCCCCACGGGGAGATGGTGGCGGGGTATAAATAAAGTTTTTTTATTATTATTATTATAGCCAAAGGGGCAAAAGTTGTAGTGAATGGAAGCCCCTCCTCCCCTCGTTCACTTATGGACTTCAGATTTAGCTGAAGGTCTTACTAACAGACTAGCTGGACACATGTTTTTCACACACATACCCCTAGACCTGTAGCATGTTGCCCAATCCGCTGGAACAGATTTAAGTAAGGAAAAAGTAAAACGGCAAAATTCACATTCCCATACCCATCTGCTTGCAGGAGCCCCGTACAATTGTGGAGTTTGTTTTCAACAAGCACCAAATCCCCAAACATTGAAAAATGAGCTATGAGTGGCAGCAAGTTGTTGGCGGGAAGTAAAATATTGTGTATAGATCAAAACTTTCAAAATACGTCAAATTACTTTGGTACAGAGCTTGGAAAATTGCATTTTATAGAATGTGTCTTAAGTTGTGGTTCCATAGTCCTGGAACCTCCCAGAGATGTTCAATTGGCCCCCTCCTTGCTGGCCTTTCACTCTCAGGTTAAAACCTTTTTATGGTACCAGGTCTTCCCTGAAGATTGAAAATAAGCAATGGCCAGCTATATATGGCATTGTATATTTTTGGAATTGTTATCTTGGACCAGCAAGGAAATGCAGCTTTTAGGACCCTAGAACAACTTTTAATGGAAACGTTTAATGGCCTGAGAATCAGGGAATTTTTAATGGTATAATGTATTTAATGTATTAATTTTTCAAATCTTGGCTTATGTGGTATGTATTGCTGTTTAATTTTTGCCTATATGATGTTATTGTTTTATTTCTAATGTTATGTATTTTTGTTGTTTAACCAATGTTAATCCCACCCATGGGAGAAAAGCGGGATATAAATAAATAAATAATATCCTCAGCACATTTTCTCAGTTCTGGTAAAATTTGTTCACATTGATTTGGTACCTTTTGGAAACAAACTCTACAATTAGAAATACACTCATGAGATGCTTCTTCTGTTTGGGGAAGGTCCAAACTGTAAAAGCTTTCTAAAAAGTTACTCTTTAATGAAAGGTTAACCATTCTAAAACCCTTCTAGAGTAATACTTTCTATTGTGGCCACTATGTGGCACAATGCAGAGCTCCTCAGATCTTCTCTAGGACTCATCTAGAATTGTATACCTGGCACATGCTGACGGTTAGTCAAATTAAGTTGTCCTCACAGCTGTTAATACAGCAAATTAAATTATGATCCTACTTTGGAAAGCATTTCAGTGAAATACTTACTAATATCATTTGATTCTAGTCCTTCAGTTTCAGATACCAAGCTTATAGCCTTGGGTCCTGAACAGACAAAAGTGGCTGAGCAAAGGCAAGTAGTTACTTGCATCTTATGCCAAGAAGAGCAGGAAGTTAAAATGGACAACAGAGCCATGGTCCTGGCAGCATTTGTGCAGAGATCAACGGTCTTGTCTAAAAATCGAAGTAAAGTCATTCCAGATCCTGGTAAGTAGTCAGAGCAGTATTAAATATATGTTTTTGTTTTTGTGTGCAGTTTTGGGTTAGCTGCCCAGATTTTAAGTTTACAAGGTTCTACCCTAAAATAATAAAGAAGGGGTTTCTGTTGATGGTATAGCGATACTCAAAAGATCTACAAGTAATATCATTAGCAGTTTTATTAGACTTCCAGGCATCTGTGGGCTGCATCTTTCCTCCCAAAACATGCAGGACCACAGCTAGTCATCTGCATTCCACTGTAAAGAAATGTTTCTGGGCATCTATTTGGGCATATGACAGAGTTTTGAATGAAGGAAACTGGTTGGTGCAGGGAGAGATAGGGGCATATGGCCAAGAGGATAGCTTCGACCATTTGTGGCCAAAATATTTTGGACTCAGGGCTTCTCATGGCCTATGGGTAAATGCTATGCTTTGCCATGCTTTCAACCATTACCATTTTACCAGTATCCGAGGAGACGGCATAAATATTAATAATAGAGCCAAGATAAATAACTTTTCAAACATTATTTTGAGATGGCTATAGCATTTATTTTTGAAGTATTCCTTCTGTACAATTAATGTGATTAAAATTTGCATCTGAATGCTTTATTTTAAATATGTTGGTGTCTTTATATGCAGAAAAACATGATCCATTGTTCATGCATCCTGACCTATCATGTGGTGTGCACACTGGTAGTTGTGGACATATTATGCATGCCCACTGCTGGCAGAGGTAAATGACGTTTTCAACAGTAGTAAATACATATGGGGTATCTATATGCCTATGTCACATGTTCCCTCTATTATATAGTGTAATATTGTAATATTCAACCAATTCATGTAATTGATGATGTTAGGAGGATCTTCCAGGAAAATTACATTTTTTTACTCACCCTTTTAGAGTTCTTGCCTATATACTTGTTTGATCATGGTTTGGCTCTATCAGATCTTCTTAATGTGTATGTGCATACTGATTAGAACAGTGATTCTCAACCTGTGGGTCCCCTGGTGTTTTGGCCTACAACTCCCAGAAATCCCAGCTAGTTTACCCGCTGTTAGGATTTCTGGGAGCTGAAGGCCAAAACATCTGGGGACTCTCAGGCTGAGAACCACTGGATTAGAAGATCATGTGGGGAAAAGGATTGCTCTCGGGGGGGATGCCTCCTAGGATTAGAAAATAAATGTCAAGAAAAGAGAATTCCATGTTTTAGAGAACTTTCAGAAAATACATAAAACATTTCTCTTTAAGTTTAGATTTAAAAAGTACAGAAGACATTAAGCGTAATTTTTATTTTTGTTACTTTAATCAATTTGTACCATCTTTACATATATTGGGACAATAGACAAAGTTGCAACATATTTCAATAGATTTAGTACCCTCCTATCAGGTACACCTTCCTTTTGTCTGCAGCTAGAATTTGAAAAAAATAGATAGTAGATGGAATTTATTATATGAAGTATTTTCTGAGTAGACAACGTATCTAATATAACAGTAGTTCCTATAGGCACCGGGCATGACTTGTCGGCCTCCACATTATAGTGAAAATATTTTTGTTTCTGGGGTGTTGTGTGGTTTCCAGGCTGCATGGCCATGTTCTGATCCTCTGAAGATGCCAGCCACAGATGCAGGTGAAACTTCAGGAGAAAATGCTGCTAGAACATGGTCATACAGCCCGGAAACCACGCAACACCACAATGATTCTGGCTGTGAAAGCCTTTGACAATACTTTTGTTTCCTTTAAGGCAGGAGTTCTTAAACTTTTTCAGCCACAGATGCCTTTTGGAAGCAAAAGTTTATCATGGAACCCCAAGAAATGTAGAGCCCCAAGAAGGATTTGGGTGGCAAGCAGAAGAGTCTGGGCAGTGAGGGAGGTAGGGGAGAAAGGGTCTGTGACCTGGGAGGATGCTGCTGTTTCTGGCAGCACAAAACTTTAATTTCCCTGCATTTCTTAGGGTGAGGATTGAGGAGGATGTGGGAAGCAGCATGTTGCTGTGGAGCCCCTCATTATCTCCTGTGGAGTCCCAAGGGCTCCAAGGAGCACAGTTTTAGAACGCCTGCCTTAAGGGTTTATTATTTTCTGTTTATTGCCATTCTCTCCTCTGTGCATGAAGCAAACATTCTCTATGTGTAACTGGTTCAAGCTTAATAACTACAAGAGAAATTAGTGAAGGTGTACTTAACATTGTCATGATGAAAGCAGTAATGTAACATTCAATCAAATGAGCTTTGCAAAATTAATGTAATGCCTTCTATTGCTCCCTAAAGGTATTTTGATGCAGTGCAAGCAAAAGAGCAAAGACGACAACAAAGATTACGAGTGCACACAAGTTATGATGTAGAAAATGGTGAATTTCTTTGTCCTTTGTGTGAATGTTTAAGCAACACTGTCATCCCTCTGCTTCCTCCACCAAGGAGTTTATATCACAGGTTAGTTAGTCTTGGTAAGCATCTCTGTTGATCCGATAACAAAGAATGGTTCACTCGAGTCATTTAGTTACCTAATATCTGAGGCTAAAGCCAAGGAAATGAAAATACAGTGCTTTTGATGAAGAGTTGAAGGACTATGTCTTTTTAGTACTTTGATAAATTCTCTGATTTACAGGCTTGCAATATGTAGTCAATATGCTAAAAATTGCGAAATCTAAATATTGCTATCCCCTTTGGATTTTTATTGAAGAAAATATTTTCTTTGGATTTTAGTAATGAATAAAACACGTAATGAAATCTGAACAGACTGCATTATTGCACCTTTAGTGTAATAATAAGCAAAAGGAAGAGTAAATGTGAACTGAGACAGTAGAAAATTAAAAGAATACCACATTTTTGAACAAAAGACAGTTGGGAAATAAGAGAGCAAAAATATAAATACGAAAAAATACGAAATACGAATGGCATGAAACATTTAATAATTCCATAAATTAAAAGCAAATATGCAGATGATGTATGGCATAGGGCAAATGACAGGGAACAGTAGAAATAACAGAAAGGGGAATTTGAGAGGGGGATGAAACGCTGTCTAGTTGTTTAGCTGATGTTATTTACTTTGAAGTATACAGTAATAAATAAAACTTTATTTATATATCGCTCTGACTCCTCATTCATAAAACATTCAATTGCCAAAAATAAACCATACAACAAATTAAACATAGTAAAAATAATAAACATAAAACAAGAATATACAATTCAAAACAATCACAAAGATTAAAATCAGTTACAATATGCTCCATCAACGGGGCCAAAATACAATGACCAGGGCTTCAGGGTGGGCATGGCCAACTATAAAGTTCAAGGCAAGACTAGTGCAACAGAATATCATAGGGCTAGGAAGTGGATAAAGTGCAGAACAGGGTCCTAGCTAACAACCAGAGGGGGGCTAGGACTAATCTTGCTCGAAAATCTCAAGGAACCACCAAGCTTTCAGGTCCTTGTGGAAAGAGGACAGTGTAGGAGCTTGCCTGATGTCTCTGGGAAGGGCGTTCCAGAGGCAGGGAGCCACCACCGAGAAGGCCCTCTCCCTCGTCCCCACCAGCCACGCTTGTGACAGTGGTGGGAGCAAGAGGAGGGCCTCCCCGGCAGATCTTAGAGCCCGCACTGATTTGTAAGGGGAGATGCGATCACGAAGATAGGCAGGGCCCGAGCCGTATGTAGCATTCTTGTAGTAAATGCAAAACATTCCACCTTTTAAAAAGATTACTCAGAAACAGAAATGAGAGAACATAGAAATCTTCCTTCAAGATCAGAATGGAAAGACCTATAACTCCTGGATTAGTAAGGTTTCCTAAAAATCTACTAATGATTTTTTAATCTTGCTTTAAAAATCCTTTCCTGTTGTTTCAGTATTTTTGTCTGAGCCCTATGCAGTTTAGTTCAGAGTTCAGGCCTGTTTAATGTAGCAAGATATACTGTGACATATGTATGTGCAGTATTGAAGCCATGGGACATAGCTGACAGCTATTAATTATTTGTATTCTCTGTGATTGGCATATGAACCTTGTAGCAGTACAAAGCCATGACTTGAATATTCTGGAGCACAGTTTTGGTGGGCAGTTGGCATTCTTCAGAGTCTTTTCTTCAATTCTTTTTTTTATGATTGTGAGCTGTTTTGATCAGGTAGTGTCCTTATTTATACACAGGATATGCACACCCACACTTGAGTTGTCCGTGTTCAATGCTTGCGACTTTCATATGTATTATTTCCAACACTTGCAAGTTAATATTCCCAGAGGTAGGCACAATAATCAGTTGTAGCCTCTGTGACAGTCCACTTGATCAGATGTATCAAACATTATCCAGAGTTGACAGACAGACATGAGCTTGAGTTGTGACCATGTCAGGTTTCACCTGGGTGGTAGAGTATAAAATCAATTAGATTGATTCATTGCTAAGGGCTGCCAGTCTCGCTTACCTTCAAAATATAGTTTCTGTGTTGGATAACAGCTTTTTGTTTAGCTGTCTGTTGGAAAAGACATTTTGATAGAGAAAATCACTGAAGTTTGTAATGCAGCAGTTTAATGTTGGTTGGGCTTCTAGAACAGCATGGGGTATCATGGTGGAAGGAGCAGGAGAATAAGTAAATTAGCAAAAAAAAATAAGTCACCCTCTGTTTCCCACCAACTGAAACATGCTGAGCCAGCGCCAGCCATTAACAGAATTTGTTTATTTTGTGTCAAAAGCATTGCATAAATAAATAAGTTTAAAACTGATAAAATAAAGAGCGCACAAGCAGCTAAATAATTTTAGACTAACAACGGGCAACAGCGACTGCATTGTCTGTAGCTTTAAACAGTTTTTCCTCTGTGCATGAGGCAGGGCGTTGAGTTGTTTGTTCTGCTCCACAATCGCACAAGGTGGAGGATTCTTCTAGTGCCATTTTGCCAGGTTGTCTTTTGATCTGCCAGCTCCTCTACTGGGTCTGTTCAGGTACTTCCAAGTTGCCCATTCTTAGTTTGCCTCTTTAGGAAGACCCTCGTATGGGCCGTCCAGTTGGAATTACCTGATTTTGCTACCCACAAGGATATTCTTGTTGTTGCTGTAAGAACATTTAGAGGAGTGGTGGTTCTCATGAAACTTTTCCTTGATATAAGTCTACTGGGAGGAGGCGGATAGCTATACAGTGGATGGTTTTCTCAGTCTTCAACCTTATTTCTCTCGCAGTTGGCAGCAACTTTCCATCACACATGGGGCGGGCAGTACCAGCTACCTTATAAAGTTTATCAGCAGGTGTAGGTTTGAGACATCCTGTGATTACTCTACATGTTTCTTTCAGTGCTATGTTCACCTGCTTCACATAGGCAGATTTATGATTTATACTCAGCAGTTGGGTAAGACAAGGCCAGGGCTGATGTTCTTATTAATTTTATTAATTGGCTGGAACCAAACACTCATGTATATAAAGCTTTTCTTTCTACAAACTCATGTTTCGATTTCTGTCTTATCTCAAATTAGCAGTACTTTTAGAATGAATGTGAAACATACCTGGAATTTCTTTTGTAAGGATTTTCTATTTTTAATTTACTTTTGATTTGCCCTAGACAAAGCTTCAAATGGTTAGCAAGCTATAGTCACACACAGCAGGATCTTAGTGTTGATAAATAAACATCAGTAATCATCTGCTTAATAGGTCAGGGAGCTGCATTAAGAGATTTGTTGGGCCAGAGTAGAAACTGCCACCCTCAAACTGTGTCACAGGGATTATCAGTTGAATGCTGCCTTATACATTGTGGCCACAGGAAATGACAATGCTGCTTGCAAAAATTGAGGCAAAGGTACTAAAGGCACCTGACCCATAGGGTTGTTGGTAGTAATGCTGTTTCTGCTATACCTAAGGCTCAAATTCAGAAACTTTTGAAACTTTTGACTTTACATAATGGCAACATAATGATTTCTCAGAGCAGAGGCTGGATGGCCATTGGTTGGGGCTGACTTTATTGTGTGTTCCTGCATGGCAAGGAGCTTGACTGGATGGCCTTTCGTGGTCTCCTCAAACTCTATGATTTATTTCAGTGTTGATAGTAACATCCTATAGTCGCCTGGGGTTTATAGTTTGGTGAGGAACTAAATCTCCCTGGCAGATAATTCTAAGTATTCTACCCTAAACTGCAAATGTAAGGATTTGATTGGATGTTGCTGTGGGTGTTAAAATGGAGTGATAGGCTATAATTGTTTAGTATGTAATGGCCGCTAATGTCATCTGGTTTCAGCAGCTAAAGAGGGTCGGATAAGTTTATACAGTCAACTCTCCACATGTATGGGTTTTACTTCTGCAGATTTGATTACAGTATTCTCTTTGTGGCCTCCAGTGTCATACCTGGTCAACATCAACCAGACTTCATCCAGAAAGACCTAGAGATTATTAGGAAGGTGTTATCTCAGGTTTTAAAAAAATAGCATTTTTAAATTTGCAGTTTTCCACTTCTATGTGGAGGTCCTGTGCCCCTAATCTCAGTAAAGAGCTGGTTGTATTTGAATCCCTTCAAATAGGAGAAAATTCTATCTGAAATCCTGGAGAGCCCGGCCAGTTAGAGTTGTCACTTTTGGGCTTTAGGTACAAATCAGAGCACTCCTAACAGAAGGCCATCCAGCTTCCGAAGAAGGGGATTCCATCACACTCTGAGGCAGCATAATTCACTGCCAAACAGCTATTACTTCCTGATGTTCAGATGGAACCTTTTTTCCTAAAATTTGAATCCATTGTTTCGTATCCTCATCTCCAAAGCAGCAGAAAACATGCTTGCCCCCTCCTCAACGTGACGTCCTTTCAAATATTTAAACATGGCTTTCATGTCCCCTCTCAACCTTCTCTTCTCCAAACTAAACATACCCAGCCCCCTAAGCCATTCCTTATAGTGCTTGGCTTTCCAAACCTTTGATCATTTTGGTCGCCCCTTTCAATATATAAGGTGATGTCCAGCGTTCCCTGTTATTAACATTTGTACTCATTTATTTACTTTACTTAGGGGACTTAAGGCAGCTAACAACCACACACTTTGATCACTTTAAAAGAAAATGAATACAAAAATAATTAAATAGTATTATGTGTGTTAGGTTAAAATACAATTAAGATAATAACTAGGGGACCAAGCCTTCGAACAACACTAGCAGCATTAAGTATTATAATGTGTGCTGGAACTCAATTTGATAGACTCGTATTTTTTAGATCTGATTGCGCCTATCTGCTATTTAGTATTGTATTTTATGAATGTTGCTGTAATTAATTAGTTAATTATTTTAATTGATTTATATTTTATTTATATTTTTATATACATACGTTTTATTGTAAGCTGCCCTGAATCACCTTTTGGGTGAGAAGGGCGGGATACAAATGTTGCAATAAATAAATAAATAAATAACTACAATTAAAATGCATTTTAAAACACACAATCCCCTCTAAAATCCCACTCACTTGTGCGTGTGGGCATCCTTGATGTCTGATTTTGCTATTGAACCAGCAATTTTTTCAGTTTTTATTTTATTTTATTGATAGATCTATTCAAACTTTTGCCATACAAGTCTTAACTCGATATATATTATTCCAAAAATCACTTTTCCTCAAATGACATTTATATATTCCTTAGATCTGTATCACCCGTTACCCATGCCAGCTGTTTATAATGTACTACAGTTCCTTCTTAACATTCCATCTCTTAGCAGGATTGCAGCCTTGCTCTTTAAAAATATAAATAGGAAAATGAGTAAGAAAATCAGCTTTGGGTAGGAATGGAAGATAAACAACATGTCAGAAGTGCATTCCTTCCCACTTCCTTCTAAAAAACACGCTGTTAACTGAGAGGAAGTTTCTACTCAAAAGAAAGTGTTGCATAAGAACAGAGTAGTACTTTCTCCCCAAAAGCTATCCTAGTACCTTTGTGGTATGGGTATTCCCCCATGATTGTGATGGTAAGGGAATCAACAGTAGCCATGGTTTCTTGTCATAGAGCAAACAGATGGCAGTCAATTCTTGCTTCAAATCGTTCTCTAGAAAAGCTGGGTTATTGCTTTTGGAGGCCAAGTGCACTGCTAGATGGTGTTGGTGATGTTGATAATACTTGGCATTTATATAGCACTTTCAAGAGGCCCTCGGGATTCTGACTTGTTGCTGATGTTCTCTTCATTTCATGTCACATTCAGTCTTGGCCATTAATTTGGGCTTGTGGGGAGTTGTATGAACATAGCTTGTTTTGGGTTTGATCGTGATTGTGATTTTGTTGAATTGTTTTAAACTGCCCTGACATCTTTGGATATAAGATAGGATTGGAATGTTTTAATAAGTAAATATAGAGGAATTCAAAGCACTTCTATTATATTGTTTTGTTTTAATCATTGCAACTCTTTAAGACACTGTAGAATTAATGCCATTTGATACCACCTTAACGATCATGGTTAAATGCTATGGAATCATGGAAGTTAGCATTTCATAAAACATTTAGCCTTCTCTGCCAAAGAGTTCTGATGCCTCACCAAACTACAACTCTTATTTATCAAGAGCATTTGTAGGACTGTTGATCCTTGGCATGAAATGATTGCTTGAAGGGTGTGTTTATTTAATATATGTATTTTTTGTTTTTGACAGATTAGATATTTCAAGTCAACAGAATCTAGCTCAGTGGATCAGCACAGTAGCTCAACAGATCAAAGCGCTGTGTATTCTTCGAGATCAAGAGAGCCCGGGTAGGTGTGAAATTATTTATTTTTATTCTCATGTTTCTTAGGGAAGGGTGGTGAAAACATGCTTGAAATGTTTGATGTAAACTACTGAAGTTGTTATATCTATAGACTAGCTGTGCCCGGCCACACGTTGCTGTGGCGTTGACTGGTGGTGTTGGTGAAAAATTGTTGAGGTAGTGTTGGTATTGAATGTCTGTTGTATGGTTGTCTTTATGTTTAGTATGCATTTGGTTGTTTGTGTACTGTGAAAGTGGTGAGGGTAGAGGGGGTCTATGTCCCTGTGTAGTATTGTATAGTATTTATACGTTGTCCATGTGTTGTGAATGCTTGGATTGTGTCCTGCGGCATAGTAGAAAGGGTTGGGCTGGATGGCCCTTAGGGGTCTCTCCAAACTCTTGTGCCTGTCCCCTGGGCTGAGTAGGTTGCTAGGAGACCAAGTGGGTGGAACTTAGCCTTGTAACTGGCAGCAATTGGATAAAAACAATTATTCCTCTCCCTCTAATTAGGACTTTATTTTTCTTTTCTTTTTGTTGTATCAACCTAGAGGCGTGGATGATGGGTTGTGTTGTCAAATTTCGAGGTTGGGGGGCCTGTAGTTTTGTTGTTTTGTCCGCTGCCCTGATGCCATCACTCTTTTATATATATAGATATGCAAGATATAATTTTTTAGAAATGCAGGAAGTCTCCAAGTTACAAACAAGATAGTTTCTGTATGTTTGTTCTTAAGTTGAATTTGTATGTAAGTCGGAACAGGTACATTTTTTAAATTGTAACCCTAGCCAAATCTCTTTAAAAGTTTTGGATAGTGTAGGGAAGGGTTAAAACCCTTGTGGTGTTTGTTCCACTGTTCCGAACATTTCACCTCATTTTCTGTACCTGAAATAATAATTGGATTTTTTAAAAATGTGGCTTGTTGTGGATCTGCTGGGGAGGCAGAGGTCCCACCTCAGTCTCTAGCATGCTTGGTGGGGATGAGGGAGAGAGCCTTCTCGGTGGTGGCCCCTCGACTTTGGAATGCCCTTCCCAGAGAAATTAGGTTAGCCCCCACCCTCCAATGTTTTCGGAAAAACTTGAAAACATGGCTCTTCAAGCAGGCTTTTGAACATAATTAAAACATCAGTTAAAACTTGAGGACCAAGTGAATTGTTTGACTTCTGCACTTTAGGTGACTGAATTTGATACAGTCTATTTTAATCCGCAGCTATTGCTGCGTTTTATTGAGTACAGTAGAGTCTCACTTATCCATTTTTGTAGTCAATGTTTTCAATGTATCGTGATATTTTGGTGCTAAATTCGTAAATAAAGTAATTATTACGTAGCATTACTACGTACTAAACTGCTTTTTCTGTCAAATTTGTTGTATAACATGAAGTTTTGGTGCTTAATTTGTAAAATCATAACCTAATTTGATGTTTAATAGGCTTTTTCTTAATCTCTCCTTATTATCCAAGATATTCGCTTATCCAAGCTTCTGCCGGCCCGTTTAGCTTGGATAAGTGAGACTCTACTGTACTTTATTTAAAACTAGAAGGGGCTTTATATTTGTTTCATGTAAATTGACACTGTGAGATGTACTTTATTGTATCTTGTGTATTCTGTTGCACTATAAGCTGCTTCAGGTCCCTTTTGGGAGATAGTGGCAGGATATTAACAACAACAACAACAACAACAAGGATTGGTGATAAAGCTTCAGTGGAAACACTTTTTTCCATGATAACTCTTTCAGGAGTAAATTTCCCTTCTGAAGGGTAGATTTCCCTCACTTCCTGTTGTCTCACCCTGTTCATAATGTTTGTAACTAGGGAATGGCTTGTACTTGAAGACTGCAAACATGAAAAATAATTTAACTTATAATTAAAACCATATATTTTGGTCTTTTTCAGGTAAGCCCTCTTGCAGTAATTCAGAAAGAATGGATGAACTACAACTACCTGAAGGGTTCAGACCAGAGTTTCAACCAAAGTATGTATTCATTTTAATAACTTACTTAATATGATAGGAATTATTGATTGACATAGATGGAATTGAATGGATTCGTGTAATTTGAAAGTGGCTTGTTTACGAATATATTACCAGCCAGATGATGTACATATTTTGTTTATTGTTATTATATGTGGTATTCTTGGCCATTATATAAGAAATAAAAATATCCAGTGGCCTGATTACTCTCCATTTTATAAGCAACAGTATCAAAATGTACTGGTGCAAATAGCTGAAGCCAAACTGTTAACTGGAACCAGTTATAAACTATATTATGTTTCTGTTAAAAACGTTTAGCTATATTGCACCTGCTAACCCTAAATATCTGGAAATTTGATGCAATTCAGTTTTTAAATACAAGTTGAGTATCCTTTATCTGAGATACAAGAGGACAGAAGCAGTTTGGATTTTGATTTTTCTGGATTTTTGAATATCAGTATTTGCATATAATTTAAAGAAAACCCTTCAGGGTACTTCAAACTCCAACTCTCACTACAGCATCTGCCCTGTCAGTCCCTCATAGTTGAGATTGAGATCGTTAAAAATCTAGATCCACACAGTGAGGTACTATTGGCCATATCAATAAGCTGTCGTGGGTGGTTTTGTTTTATAACAATGAGTATGTTTTATTTAAAATGAATAAATACCTATTCTGCAAATATGAATTACCAAAAACATATCCAAGATTACTTCAAGCAGTGATGTGAAGTAACTGGCCTTCTTTTAGCATGAGTATCACCAGTAAGTACATTAGTTATTTTTTATCATTTCTGAGGCACCTGTTTGCAAAAGTGATAAATGGTTTGAAAAATGGATTAACAAAAGTTTGTAGTTACACTTACCATTTAAAAGATCACATCAGCACAAATTGGAATAAATTCTATGACTATAGCTATTTAGGCCCATTAACTATTAACAATGTAGCCAATATTGGACATCTTAAACATGTTTTAATGCCTGTAAATAATATTTATTGTCAATTTATCTAAGGAGCCCATATTCTGAAAGCATTAAAGAAATGCTGAAAACATTTGGCACAGCAACGTATAAAGTGGGCCTGAAAGTTCATCCCAATGAAGAAGATCTACGTGTTCCTATAATGTGTTGGGGCAGTTGTGCATATACAATACAAACAATAGGTGAGATGTTGTTTATTAAAACATTGAAACTCATCCCATTTTAAATGCTTTTTACACTTCAGCTGAACTATCACATTTTTCCTTCCACAGAACGGATTTTAGCTGATGAAGAGAAACCATTATTTGGTCACTTATCTTGTAGACAGGTACTGTGTAAAAAAACTTTGAATCACTGATGAATTTGGTGAAGTCAGCTCTTGTTTTGGGTCCTGTATGATGCTGGAAAATAAATATTAGGAGAAGCCTATTGAATAACATGTAGTGATGCTTAGTAATGGTACTGTTTACTAAGGGATTATGGGAGTGTCCCATGGCATATATAAGAATTTGTTATTTCCAGAATTTCAATACAGCAAAATGCATAGAGTTTAATTTTCTTGGAAATGTAACTAAGGACTTCAGTTTGTTTTGTTCTTTGGTCCATTTCTTTGTGTGATTGTAATTATGTTCTATTTTAGGATGATTGCCTTTCTTCATTAACCAGGTTTGCAGCCGCACATTGGACTGTTTCTTCACTTTCGGCAGTTCAGGGTCACTTTTGTATGCTTTTATCATGTAAGTTCAGGATCATGGAAATAACCAATTACAGAAGTTAAAAAGAAGAGATGATAAGATGCATGGCAATTCTCAAGTAATCTTTTGCATCTCCATCCAGGCTTTCCCCCAGTGTTGCAGGCACAGGGACACTGGAGTGCACAGAACTCCATGTTTCCCTTCTGTTTTAATGGAATATATGGCTTTCTTGGAGTAGTGTGCACATGAAACTTTTGCTTAGGACTTTGGTGAGGGACACATGAGCCTTCTACAGTGTTTTCTCATTTGATCATGTGGTAAATGTAAATTTGCCCCAGAGAATTAGAACCAATTTGTAGTTTACTCTGGCAGTGTGATGAGCCCTGTCTTCTGATGACAATCTCATCTGAGAAGATAAGATTATTGTGGGATTTGGTGTAATTATTTAGCTGTAGACCTTATGGAGGTAAAATGTTTTGGCTTGGGTTTGTTTGTTTTTGGCTCCCATCCCACAGTAATGTGAGAATTAGCTCTTAGATACTGAACTTTCCCCATTCCTGTGGTAAATGTAAATGAAACTGCAGAGACTCTTTACTACTCAACTGTGCCTAATGTTCCTTCATTAGTAAAATAAGCCTTTAGCTCATCCTTCTCCAACTTGGTTCCCTCCATGTTTTTTAAAAATTTCAGCTCCCATCAATCCCAGTTAGCACAGCTAAAGAAATTCTGGGAGTTATGGCCTTGAAATCCAGAGGGCATCAGGTTGTGAAAGGTTAGCTGCATAAAATCTGTTTCATTGAGGCTTGATATACACTGCCATATAATGCAGTTTCAGAATGCAGATTAACAGCATTGAACTGGATTATGTTGCAGTGTAGACTCATATAATCCAGTTCAATGTTATTGCTATTTGGAAGGTCGCAGTTCTAAATAAAATCACACAGTAATGATTTCCAGGATATTTTGGTGAACGTTACGATGAACATATGATGCACTATTGAACTCAGTCCAACTCACCCTAAACTCTCCTGATGTTCAAGGTTTATTTCCATGCTGTTAGCTGGCAGCCATTCAATGGAGCTGATAGAAACTAAACTTGGAAACTTTCTGATGCAAAACTATGGGGTTTTGCATTTTAAACTAACCATATCTTTATACCAGGCATGGGCAAACTTTAGCTGGGATTTCTGAGAGTTGAAGTCCAAAACACCTGGAAGGCCAAAGTTTGCCCATGCCTGCTTTATAGCTACAGTGTCTTGCACATTTAGAGGAAGCATTGCAGGAGAGTTTGGATGCTGTGAATGGCACAGTCCATTTTAGTTTTTTGGCCAAAAATAATTGTGAATGTTTTAGATTTAAAAAATTGTGAGTTCTAGCACCTCAGAGGACAGAAAATGGGCCTCCGAGAGTCACCTGTAGTCTATGGGCCATACTGTGTTCATCCTTGCCTAAATCTTAAAGCCTTAAAGCCATAACCTTACAGGTTTCTGAGTATTTTGAGACACTAAAAGTAGAACATGATTAACCCATTGTTTGTTTTATACACAGCACTGGTGCCTAGTGAAAAAAGTGGGAATCGCACATGCATTCTTGATATTGACATGTTTCATTTACTAGTAAGTACTCTGTGAATGTAAACAGTTCTGCTGTTGTATATGCTAAAGAAAGAAAATGCAATACCCTAGAAAAACATTTGGGGGGACATTGGGGGGAGATTACAACTCAACAGTAAGCAGCTGTGGAGGAATGCCAATGTGTGAAACCTCATTCGTTATTGAATGAAGTAGCAGGTAATTTATATTCAGAATGGCCCAGTTTATTTTTTTTTTATTAAAGCTTGCTGGGAAGAATAATCTTGCAGTATCTGACAAAATTAATTTAAACAGGACTGGTGAACAAAAAAATATACATCTTTTTCTCTCATCTACAGGTCTGTCTGGTGCTCTCTTTTCCTGCTGTACACAGTCAGGACTTTTCAGGAGTTAGTCTTGGTACTGGAGATCTTCACATCTTCCATCTTGTCACTATGGCACATATTGTACAAATAATACTTACCTCATCCACAGGTAAAGCATTCTATCAAATTTATGTTGATTTATAAATACAAACAACTAAAGGAACACATTTTCTGAAGCATATAATAGGGTGATGTTGAAATCTTGCATAGATTTTTTCCCCTTTTTTAAATGATCACTGTTTGATTGAAAGCCTTTAAACACAAAAGACAATGTTAGTTGAAGCAATCTAATGAAATGCTGTGTGAATCCTTGGATTTGGCCCATGGGCCTTCTATAAAAAGCATGATTGAATCTGTTTCCAATATGTGCTCTTGGTGGTTGCAGACTTCTTCCATGCAGGGCCTTTTGTAGGCAGGAAGGAAGGTTTTTTTGTGTGTGTCAGAAGCGACTTGAGAAACTGCAAGTTGCTTCTGGTGTGAGAGAATTGGCCCTCTGCAAGGATGTTGCCCAAGAGATGCCCACATTTACCTTCCTGTGGGAGGCTTATCTCCTCACATGGAAAGCTAGAGCTGACAGACAGGAGCTCACCCAACTTCCCAGATTCGAACCACCGACCTTTCGGTCAGCAGTCCTTGAAGCTGAGTTGGGGAGAAGTTTACAGAAAGGAAGTTGCCACTCAGGAGCAGTGCACACAGGGTAGATTGATCCAAACAGAGCCTAAGTACACATATCTGTAGGTTGGTAAGCTAAATGTGACTCCTTTAGGTGATCTCCCAAAACTACAGACATGTCCACTTTATAAAGGAAACATACTTTTTCATGTGCAAAGTTTCCATGTTCTTTGTCCTCCCAGACTTCTGGGTACTCTGTTCGAAATTTGAAGCAAATAGAAGTCACTTAATGATCTGAAGAATGCATTTTCTGGGCCTGAATGGCTCAGGGGGTGGGAATGTGGTTAAATTTCTGTAGGACAGGAATACGGAAAGTGCAGCCCACCATTTTGAAGAGAAAATAAAGGTGAGCAGGCTATGGAGAGTTTAGGGGTAGGAACATTGATCCCAACTCCAATATAGTTTGCCATCCCTGCTTAAGGGTGCAAGTAAAATTTTGGTGGGAATGTTGGCCAACATAAGGGATGATCCTCTAAAGGAAGGCAAGTGTTTCTGGGAGTTACATATATAAGATGTATAATAGTGTAGTTCTTGGATCATTGTATAAGGGGTATAATTGCAACTACTTTGTAAAAAAAAACAGACAATTACTCCAGTGAAATTGTTATTGATGCGTCTATATTCCACAGCTGTAAGCTATCAAGCTGCAGATTTGTCATGTTTCATTCTCTGGTATCATATACAGTACATCTAGTCTTGAACTTCTTTTTGCTCTTATTTTTTTTTTAGAAGAAAATGGCATGGATCAAGAAACCCCTTCTGGTGAAGAAGAGGCAATTCTAGCTTTGCATAAATGTCTTAGCCAGTATTCAGGAAGGTAAATGATAGCTTCTAGCTTTGCCACTTAGTCCATTGCTCCCTTTATCTTCCCCAAGTTGAATATCTGTAGCAACTGATCCAAAGGTAGGAAGAAAAATGAGGTTCTTCGTCTGCCTTTTTGAGCAACAAGTGAAACGAGATGATAAGGGGGTTTACAAAGATTTATTAAAAGCGCAATATACATAAAATCAAAGGAAAATAAAAACCTGTTCTGCAGAAAGAATGTTAGAACTATTTTGTGCATGGGAAATCTTACCTTAAAATTACATTAAAAAGTAAAATGTAGGGAAAATTATACTAAAGCATAACATGACCTTTTTATTCAAAGCTCACAACATGCACAATTACCTACAAAAAATTAGTCCTTCATGATTACCAAATGTGCCACAAACATGTAATCAGGGGAAGCAGTTCCTATTACCATTAAAAATATTTGGTCTTTGTGAAATATAAGAGAGAGGATAGTTCTTCTCAATGTAACAAATCATCATGCCTATCTATCTTGGATACTGTGCTTAAATCTAAATTAAGGAATGAGAACACCGTTTTCCTTCCAAATGACTTGGTAATTGAATGAAATCCAAAATATACTAAGATTTTGGGCCTTTTTAGTTGCTCTTGTGAATAGCAATCTGATCTTATTTTCAGTGCCTTGAGAGAAATTTCTTCTGGATGGCATCTGTGGAGAAGTATAAAAACTGGAATCATGCCTTTCCTGAGGTGCTCTGCTATGTTTTTCCACTATTTAAATGGAGTTCCTGTACCATCAGAACTGCAAGGTATTTACTAACTGCCTCTGCTTGAATTCTAAGTATTGTTTTATTAGAGGCAGATTTTCTTTCATCCACAGACTTGCTTCTCTTCTCATCCTGCAGGTAACTTTTCACCTAGTTTTTTTCACATAGTTGTCGTGTCTAATAGCTATTTATGAGCCTTTGATTGTTCGTTACTTTGTCAAATCTTTTTACCTTGGCAAAAGAATTCCATAATGTGCTATGTGAACAAGTGCTTTCTTTTTGAATTTTGTACCATTCAGCTTCATTGAATGACTCCAGTATCTAGTGTTGTGTGTGAGGGATTGCACCGAATCATTCTCTATATGTGGCAAAAAAAGATAACCTTAATTGGGTTATCTCCTCCTGCAACACAAGACCCATGTGTTAAATCAGCAATATGATTGGCTATTCCATCCAGTTCTACTCTTGCCTGCACTTTGGACAGGCCTTTTCTGCTCCTCTCTAGCGTTAATCTTTTCTTTTAACATACTCTAACTTTCTCATTCAGTCCTTCACATTCTTTCTGGATCCCTATTAATTGCCAAAAGTAGACTCAGTGTTTCACAATCATAGTCTACTTCACTTCTTTTTTTCTGCTCTTAGGCTAGCTGCCCTTCAGAAAAGACTTGACCTGAGCTTGACGTTAGGTGAAAGCTAGATGATAGCCTGGTTTTAGGAGGGAGCCCAATTTTAGGAGAGAAAGATTTGCATACATAAGGCCCTAAACGGTTCCAGTCTAACTTACCTGTCCGAACGTATCTCCTATGAACCATCAAGGACCCTGAGATCGTCTGGGGAGGCCCTGCTCTCGGTCCCACCTGCCTCACAAGCGCAGCTGGTGGGGATGAGAGACAGGGCCTTCTCGTGGTGGCCCCTCGGCTGTGGAACACTCTCCCTGGCAACATTCGGCAGGCCCCAACCCTTCTGGGATTTAGGAAAAATGTGGCTATGTGCACAAGCGTTCAATGAATAAGCACTATGATCGTGACACGACCCGAATTATTGGCTTATGTAGTAGGTATCTAGATGAATGAACTTAAGTATATATATATGTTTTATATGTTTTTAAGCATTGTATAATGTTTTTACTAAGTATTTAATTGATTTAACTGTGTTGTATGATTCTATTGATTTTGTTTTTGGGCATTGAATTTTGCCAAGTATTGTAAGCCGTATTGAGTCCCTGCGGGTGAGAAAGGCGGGATAAAAGTGTTATAAATAAATAAATAAATAATACGCCAAGCCAACTTCTTCGAGAGCTCAGGGCTCTTACGTATTTCCTTCCTGCCCTCCTCCTTAAGATGAAAGATCTTTCCAGCCTCCTTAGCCAAATGGTTAAACACTTGTGTTTTTACAATGTGTGAATCTCTGAGCCTTTCAAAAAAACATCCAAGCTCATTTCATCAGATATCTCCCCCATCTGCTCCCCCACAGCTGTTTCTACATATTGAGCCTGGTTTTTTTTTTTACATGACAGCTTGGTCCTTTCTTTCTACCTTCACCAAGTTACATGTTGGACAAATTTGTTACCTGATTTTCTCCAGCTTGGATATATCCTAAGTATGTCTCCTTCACTTGATACAGAATGTGTCACACAAAGGTCCCTTCATATATATGAAAGAAACTGACATCCAAGTTATTGTCTGGCTTATGTTGATGCCAGGTTCAATTATTCTTCCTGATCCTCTGTGATCAGAACAGGGGAGGGGGGGATTGTTCTGGGAACCACAGTTTATAGCTATGCTGTTCTTTGTTTACCATGTGACAAAGACAAACAGGAGATAATCAGGGATCAATGGATCTTCTTGAGAAAGACCCAGTGTTTCTCCTTTACAAATCCTGTGTGTGGATTGCAAAAGATGTATGCTCATATGTGATAAACATAATAATCATAATAATTAATATGTTTTTAACTTCACAGTCAGTGGAGCAAACCAGTTTGAGCTCTTATGTAGCTATCTCTCCTTGCCAAACAACCTCACTTGCCTTTTTCAAGAGAACAGCAAAACTGCAAATACTTTAGTAGAAAGGTAAGGATAACGTTTAATTTTTCACTTTAAATATATCAAATTTACATAAAAAACCAATCTTGCTGAGTTGAGTGGGTGTCCAGAAATGAACAAACTTATCAGTCAATGTATTTGTGGCAACAAAAGTAAATGGTTAAACATTATGAACCACTGAATTGACAGATAAATGTTTTAGTATTTGTTGTTGTGTGCCTTCAAGTCATTTCAAGCCACTGAACCACATATTTTTGGGTTAATTACTGCAGAGATACAACTTAATGCTTTTCTTTTCCCTCCTTCTGCAGCTGGTGTAATAATGATGAAGTAAAAAGGTACCTGCAGGGTCAGAGACAAGCCATAAGGTGAGTGTTTCTCAGCTGCTGATGTTTGTGGTTTCCATTGAATAGCTGGTGAGCATAAGACACTGCAGCTTTATTAAAGCTAGGTAAGCATAGGTCTGGATGGGAATTCTATGGGATATCATTTGACAACCATTTTTTGGTCAAAAATTATTTAACCGCTTGTGTTTCCTCAATTTTTATCCGTTTATACTTATTTATGCAATGCTTTTGGCATGAAATAATTTTTACTGCTGATAAAATATGTAGATTTGCTGTGGAAATTGCCAATATTTTAAGAAATGCCCACCCAAAACTTTGAGTAGCTTTTACTGAGCTTATAGATTATTATATTCTGCTGTAGTAAAGTTTTTGATGTTAAATAAAAATATTAACATTACAGCTAACCATTCAGTTTATTATTACATATCAAGTGCAACTTTATGTGCTGCTTTGAAATGTTTTGTATCTGTTTCATTGTAGCTATCCACGGGAATCAAACAAATTAATAGACCTTCCTGATGATTACAGCTGCCTCATCAATCAAGCATCTAACTTTTCGTAAGTCGTCACTATGTCTCCTTTAACTTTACTGGCTTAATTCTGAAACTGGCTTACAGCACTGTGGTAGCATACAACTTTGTCAACTTTGCAGTTTGGATTGCAAAACTTTGACCTGCATGAGGGATCTTGGAAAGGGGCTCCCAGAGTAGATAATGCTGTGTTATCTGCTTCAGGATAAAGCATCTACATAAGTGTATTTATTTGTCATATTTATACCCCGCCCTTCTCGCCACGAAGGGGACTCAGAGTGGCTCACATATATATTGGCAACAATTTGATGCCACACAACATACATCAGCAAATAAACCTATACATTAAAAACCAACCGCTCAAACATATCAAACATTAAAACCAATTTTAAAAAACACTAAATCCAATACCATAGTCCAAGGCTGTTCCAGTTATCATTGCACTATTCCGTATTCACATTATTGCACTGCAGATTTTTATCCAAAACCTTGGTCCCACATCTACGTTTTTAGTTTTTTCCTGAAAGTCAGGAGGGAGGGGGCTGATCAGATTTCACTAGGGAGGGGGTTCCACAGCTGAGGGGCCACCGCTGAGAAGGCTCTGTCCCTCGTCCCCATCAACTGCACCTGGAAAGGAGATGAGACCGAGAGGAGGACCTCCCCAGAAGATCTTAACCTCTGAGATGGTTCATAGAGGGAGATACTTTCGGACAGATAAATTGGTGTTGTACCTCAGCAGGGCTTCACCTTGCTCACAGCACTAAGTTTGGTTTCACTAAGAAACCAAACATGAAAATCAAAGCAGTTTATTAAGAAAGCACATATAAAAAAGGGCAAAATACTTTGGGGTGAATAAAGGGTAATACCCAAGAGTTAATATAGAAGGCAAAAGTTACAAGCAAAAAGTCAGTTCAAATTGTTCACAGGGAAACAATCCAAAGGCAGAATAAATCCAAAACAGGGCTTAAAACTGGAACATGAATCTCTAGGCAAAATCCAGAAAACCAGGAACATAACATGAACACAAATCCCAAAATACTCCATGGAACAAGATACCAGAATATAAACTTGAATCGAGACTAGGAGACTTCACAGGGAAAGCAACGTTGCTAGATCTAAAATCCCCACACAGCTTCCTCTGCTTTAAGGACTACAAAGCATTAACACATCCAGGGGCCTGCTTTTGTCTCTCACACACAAAGTCTGTCTGATTTTCTGCACCTGAATCCTTCCCCTCTCAGAGCCAGTTTTGACTATGTATCCAAGTCAACTTCTCCCCCAGATGAGCTAATGTTATCAGGGCTGCTGGATTCCAAAACATCCATAGTTTCACATGGAGACACAACCTGTTGCTCTAACACCCCCTTGTTTTCCCCCTTCTCGGCTGCATCTGACTCCAGTGTTTTCCCAGGCTCTGAAACTGCATCTGATCTCTGAGACTCCAAAACCACAAGCCCCTCAGCTTCATCAGGTTGAACTAGAACAGTTGGAAATGTTGAAACTATATTTACTTAAATTCCCAAGCCAGCATGAGCGATTATGCCAAATGAAGTCCCAAAATACCTTTTCCAGTCTCTCCATCATAGACTTACAGAGTTGAAAATATTCCATATTTCTGCATCTTTAGATCCCATGTTGTAACTGAAAAATTTATTCCATACAATTGGCTACAGTGAAATGTCATGTTCAGTGTTGCAGAATAACAAATATTTCAAAGCAATGACCAGGTTTTCTGTTTTTTACAAAGGTGTCCGAAGTCAGGTGGCGATAAAAGCAGAGCACCCACCTTATGCCTGGTTTGTGGGACAATGTTGTGCTCTCAGAGTTATTGCTGCCAAACAGAGTTAGAAGGAGAAGATGTAGGAGCATGTACTGCACACACATATACCTGTGGGTCTGGAGTGGGGATTTTCCTCAGGTGAGTATGGGAACATTTAATCAGCAGCCTTTTTAGAAGAAATTACATTATTTCTTAGAGTGATCTTCACTCTGCTTCATTCTTTTCTAATATTCCATTTACAAGGAGACACAGACTACGTTGTTGTGAAACAAATGCAATCCCTTTTTTTCAGATGCCGAAAAATAATTTAAATACTTGTTGCCTTGTGACTTTTTTCAGAGTTCGAGAGTGTCAAGTGCTCTTCCTAGCTGGGAAAACAAAGGGCTGTTTCTATGCTCCTCCTTACCTTGATGACTATGGAGAAACAGATCAGGGGCTCAGGTACTTTTTTAGTACTCAGTTTTTTATTGTGGCCAAGATGCACTAAGCTGTTTTGTTCTTATTAGCCATTTAGGCTAATTACTGTTGTCAAGGCCCCCATATAACAAATGCATACTATAAATACTTGTGGATACAAGTTGACTTCACGTATGAGTAAAGAGCAGGTTTTGGGGCCAAAAGTATGAATTTTGATGTGATCTGTGGAAAAGTCGACGGTTTATTTACATCAACCCCAGTCAATTTTTTGACTAATATTTCTGGACTTTTACATGAGTATATAAAATATACAATGTTCACACCAAAGGTAGGTACTAAACATATCAACCTTGTATGAAACTGTGACCTTTATTTCCTGTGCTGATCTATGACCGAAATAAATGATTTGACTGGAGGAAGCTATTTAAACTTTTTTTAAAAGCTTAAGTACCAATCAGGGCATTTTGATTAATTAAGTCCTATTTTGTTACTACAGAATTGAGTTGCTTCAAATTGGGCAGCTCAGTTTACACACTGAAGCTCTTATCATTGTGTGAGAGCATCCCAGAAACTCTTAAGTTGTCAAAACTAGTGTTTAATTTTATTGGATTTCACCGGAAACATTTACCTTATGGTACCTTCCGAATGTAAGCTTTAAACTGGGCAGGTCTTCTTGTGTTTGACTTGTCCTTTCAGGCTTAGAATCTAGAGGGCAGCCATCTTCACTGGGCAACAAATTGAAATGAGGAAGGAAGTACAGGCAGTCCTCAAGTTACAAACAAGATAGGTTCTTTTGCTGTCTGTGCCCCTGTTCAGAAGATTTCACCTCATTTTCTGTCCCTGTGATAATTGGATTTTGAAAAATTTGGCTTGTTGTGGAAACAAGGATTGGTGATAACATTTCAGTGGAGACCCCTTTTCCCCATGCTAACTCTTTCAAGAGTGAATTTCCCTTCCTAGGGGTAAATTTCTCTCGCATCCCGTCGTCTCACTACCGTTCTTAACTGTGTGTCATTTGTAAGTTGTTTGTAACTCAATGACTGCCTGTAGCCATTTCTGCTTGTTGCATCTTAGATGGCTATGGCATGTATCTATATCTATATATATAAATGAGTGATGGCATCACGGCAACCCACAAAACAACAAAACTACAGGCTGCCCAACCTTGAAATTTGACAACACAACCCATCATCCACGGCTCCAGTAAGATACAACAAAAAGAAAAGAAAAATAAAGTCCTAATTAGAGGGAGAGCAATAATTGTTTTTATCCAATTGCTGCCAGTTTAGAGGGCTAATCTCTGCCCACTTCATCTCCTATCAACCAATTCAGCCAAGGGACAGCCAGGGTTCAGTTAGGGGACAGGCAGATTTAGGCCTCACTTAGGTCTCTTCCACAGATTATCTAATTTGCACTGGATTATATGGCAGTGTAGACTCAAGGCCCTTCCACACAGCTATATAACCCATTTATAATCTTATATTATCTGCTTTGCACTGGATTATCTTGAGTCCACACTACCATATAATCCACTTCAGTGTGCATTTTATACAGCTGTGAAGAAGGGGCCTGATATAATCCAGTTCTAAGCAGATAATATAAGATTATCAATATGCAGTAGAGTCTCACTTATCCAACATAAACAGGCCGGCAGGATAAGTGAATATGTTGGATAAGAAGGGATTTAGGAAAAGCCAATTAAACATCAAATCAGGTAATCGTTATACAAATTAAGCATCAAAACATCATATTATACAACAAATTTGACAGAAAAAGTAGTTCAATGCTCAGTAATGCTATGTTGTAATTACAGTAGAGTCTCACTTATCCAACACTCGCTTATCCAATGTTCTGGATTATCCAGTGCATTTTTGTAGTCAATGTTTTCAATATATTGTGATATTTTGGTGCTAAATTCATAAATACAGTAATTACTACATAGCATTACTGCGTATTGAACTACTTTTTCTACCAAATTTGTGGTCTAACATGATGTTTTGGTGCTTAATTTGTAAAATCATAACCTAATTTGATGTTTAATAGGCTTTTCCTTAATGCCTCCTTATTATCCAACATATTCGCTTATCCAACATTCTGCCGGCCCATTTATGTTGGATAAGTGAGACTCTACTGTACTGTATTTACAAATTTACCACTAAAATATCACAATGAATTTAAAACACTGACTACAAAAACATTGCTTATGAAAAGGCAGACTGCGTTGGATAATCCAGAACATTGTATAAGCGAATGTTGGATTAGTGAGATTCTACTTTAATATGAAATAATTACTGGGATAGAATAATGCAGAACAATATAATCTCTAAAACCAGGACAGTAAATAAAGAGCAACACTCTGAAAGCAGGGAAATTGGAAATTCCACAAAGGAAACAATCAGGGCCAGCTAACACCTCCCAAGAAAGGATTCTTCCAGAAAGGAAGCTGAGAAGGGAGTGAAGCACTGTGTATTACCAAAGTCATTATTATTACTATAATTACTATTATTATTATTATTATTATTATTATTATTATTATTATTATCTGGTTCCAAGTATTCAAAAACACTAAAATCAGAATATATAAAAATTAATGTGGTAAAATAAAACAGAACGATACAATCTCTAAAATAAGAACACTAAATAAAGAACAACACTCTGAAAACAGGGGAATTCCACACAGGAAACAATCAGGGCCAGCTAACACCTCCCAACAAAATATTCCCATCATCAAAGTCTGGCAAATCCTCTGTTTTCTCAGGGCCACAGACAGTAGAAGCACATAAAATATCGCAACGAACACCACTCTGAAAACAAAGGAATTCCAGACAGGAAACAATCAGGGCCAGCTAACACCTCCTAACAAAAAATTTACTCGGGGAGGAAACAGCCAGGCTTTAAAGCTGCAAGGCCATTACATCCTAATCATTTTTCCTAATTGCAGCATTCATACTTGCCTCCAACAGACTAAAAAAAACCAATCAGAAATATTGTATATACACAACCTTTAGGAAATAATATCCCCTGATGGCGCAACGTGTTAAAGCGCTGAGCTGCTGAACTTCTGGACCGAAAGGCCGCAAGTTTGAATTGGGGGAGCAGAGAGAGCCCCCACTGTTAGCCCCAGCTTCAGCCAACCCAGAAGTTCGAAAACATGCAAATGTGAGTGCATCAATAGGTACTGCTCCGGCGGGAAGGTAACACCGCTCCATGCAGTCATCCCACATGACCTTGGAGGAGTCTACGGACAACGCCGGCTCTTTGGCTTAGAAATGGAGATGAACACCAACCCCCAGAGTCGGACACGACTGGACTTAATGTCTGGGGAAAACCTTTACCCTTTACCTTAACTACCACCAATTCCTCAATACTTTATTTCCCATACCACCAGATTTCACCACAGCAACGCGTGGCCGGGCACAGCTAGTATATGTATAGCAAATGTTCGCAGTGGGCTGCAGCTTCTGTGATTCTTCATAGCAGCCTATGTGTGCTAGAGTTGATGGGATGTGCAGTTCAAAAACATCTGGAGGGCTAATTGGCGTGACCTCTGGTCACAGCAGCCTTGTAAAGGTGCCCAGTACAGCAGATGGTGCATGACAACAGGGGATAGTGATATAAAATTGATATAAGATATTGATATTGATAATTGATATGTAAGAGGAGCATTTTGAAATGGGGGTTCTTAGCTCACAGATTGTGTTTTTAGCTTCTGGGCAGCAACATTGCTTTAAGCATATGCATCTGTGGTCTACAAGTGACTTCAGCTACTTATGTTGTACATGAATGGAAAAATACTAATATTTGCAATTCCAGGGTTTTGTTTTAATGTGCTTAATTGTTATTTCATTGGCTTTTCTCCCCAGACGAGGGAATCCTTTGCACCTGTGCAGGGAGCGGTTTAAAAAGATTCAGAAACTTTGGCAACAGCACAGCATCACAGAGGAAATAGGACATGCACAAGAAGCAAATCAAACTTTAGTAGGCATTGACTGGCAACATTTATAACTTATTTTCTGAAGACTGGAATTTAATCATTCTTTTGTAATCCAGCAAAATTCGTCAAACAAGCGGAGGTTTGGAAGACTGGAATAAGAAAGAGAAGATTCTAGTTCTTTCGTTAACTCTTTTCCATGTTTGTTTTGTACATTTACTGGTTACCATAACCATGTGAACTTTTTTGTGTAGCAGATTTTATCGGTAATATTATTTGCACTGTGCTTCCTTCATACGAAACCTGTTGATTTCTAACACTTAACGCTGGTGAATTTACATTTCTGATCTAAAAGTGGCAATTTCTTGACACTGGGCTGAAATCTTTTTGGTGGCTTAGAGAAGAGGAAAATCTCTGCTGAAATGGCGACTAGACCAAGCACAATGATGGAGCAGCATATTTGCTCTTTTGTAGTAAATCTGAGCCATTTTGGATTTTAGTACTGAAAAATTGTTCTGTCTTTGGAATGGAACGCAATTAAAGGTGCAAAAAATGTAGCAAGGGATTTTGCTGTACGAGTGCATAAGAACACATTGTAATTAAAATGATTTTGTTACCTGCAGTCTCTAAGGGCTTTTTTGCCTTTGTATTTTTTCTTGCTATAAGAGAACACTTAATAATAAGAATTAACAAAGATCTTTTTAAAGTTTTGCAATCTTTAGAAGTACTGTGTGGATTGTGCTAATGACATAGTGGGCAAAAAGGCTTTGCTTTCCATACTGTGATTGGTAGTTTAAAAATTTGGCTTTTTAAATTGTAGCATGAGAAGTTAAGAAAATAATACCACCCATCAAAGAATAATTTGAACCTCTCTTTGTTGTCAATATGAACAGACAGAGAATGAATGATTTAAAAAATTGCTAATCAACTTCTAGCTTTCAGAATTCACTTGGCTTTTTACACTTCTTAGATAAAGCAAAACAACAACAACCCCACAACAACATTGTCATCCCTCCCACTCCCATTTTCCAGTTACAAAGTTTTTTTGACTTTTAATTTATTTCCTTTACATCACCAACTACATGAATTTGCACTCAGCTGGTGGTTTATAAAGATGTTTGTCTATAGTCTATTTTGTAACTGCACAGATTTTGCACATGGGTGCCTGTGGGCAGTGAAATTTTTAAATATACATAGGGCCTCAAAGAAAACAATATAAAACTGCATGCTGTACATTATAGGGAGTACTCTTTCTCTCTGTCTGCTTCCAAATATAATCCTTTTCATTTGAAATATGACTTTTTTTCATAGTAATACCAATCTATAAACTTAGCTGGTTCAGATAAATCTTGTTTTTGCAATTCTCCACGAGCACAGAGAAGCCATCCCTTTAACATCCAGTATACTTGCAATTTCTGTAAGTTTTTTTAAAAAACAAACAAACAATTTAATGCATTAGCTAGTGTTCCCAGTGTTTTCTACAGGCTCAGATTAGCTGCCGTTAATATACATAAGATACAAAACTTAGACCAGTTTGGCTCCTTTTTCTTAGGGCAACTTTTGACAAGGTACACTTGTCAATCTGATCAGTCTTCCTACATGTGCTAGTAGTTCTTAAGCCTCTCCTTTGCTACAATTGTTATGTAACGAGCAAGAAAACACTCAGCCTTCGTTTTCCCTTTAGGGTGTAGATAAGACGATTTGCTATGCATGATACACTTAATGTACTAGTTCACCTCTAACACTTTCTTTGAGGTTGAGGAACTTGCTTTATGAGGTGTAGTAACAAAACATTAGATTCTGTTTTTTCCTCTCCTCATGGTGCAGAGATAGTACAAAAATGCAAAATAGAATCTGCTACCATTTAACTAAAACATCTTTTTGTATATAGTATACATTGAGAGATTAAGGTTATCCCCGCCCGCCCCTCAGGAAATGTAGTCCAAAATGAAAGTTAGATGGGTTGATGGAATTATGACAACAAGGCATAGGAAAGTATATAATTTATCTTGGTTTTCTGAAGGGTTGATCTTTCTTCAACAACCCATTTTCTTCTGACTTTTTTCTTCTTTTGCATGTATTTATGTTCATTGTAGAAATGTTTATATAATGAGCTTTCAGTATCAGGAAATTCATACCTGTAATGAATTGGCTATAACTTTCATATCTGTGGACAACTTGTAAAAATTCAATTGTATCATATGTATAAAAAGTATAAGAATAAATGCTTTAGATGTTGACATTCAGTTGATGGTTGGATTACTCATTTTTAAATATTCTGCTGAATGCCTGAACTTTTTAGAGGATGGATTAAGAGACATTATCTGCAGCTTCTCCATTTTTCATCCTCAATATTTTAAGATTTAAATCACCATCAGTCACTTCAAGCTTCTAAATCAATCTGGACCCAAGAATAATAGATACCATCAGAGACCCAGAGAAACAATATGTATGTAGTTGCGAACTTAAATTACTAGCTTCACATACTTAAGAGTTACTATTACTTAAATTGTTTGCTTGTTCAACATCATGATGTGGACATGTTGTTTCCAGAGAGGAGGCCAGCCTTCTGTCTGAACCTATATCCATCCTGACTAATTAAGTCTGTCAAAGGAAGATTGGCCAATTGGATGGTGGAGACTGTAAATGCTTCTTTCAAAGAGGGCTATGTTCCAATCACTATACGAGAACAATTGTTGAGGCTAAGTTTGCAGTGCTTCCCATTTTTCTTGGTAAATGTTCACAGATTGTGGTCCTTCGGCCAATTATTCTTTGACATTCTGCAGTAGTCTATAGTGTCTCTTATACAGTTTTTGAGTTGGGTGTCATCAATATGCTGATGATACCCAGCTCTATCCTTCCTTTAGAGGTAATGCAAGGAGGCCTTGGAAGTCCTGAATTGTCTGAATTCAGCGAAGCACTGGACATAAGTGAATAAACTTGAGTCTCAATCCAGAAAAGAAAGAAATGCTATTGGTCAGTAGGAAAATCAACCTGACATTAGTATCACGACCTATTGGTATCAAAGCTTAGTTGAATTACACCACCTCTGAAAGATGAGATTCGTAGTTGCTTTGTGTCTCTTTTTTAGAGAGATAAAGTAGGATAATAATAATAATAATAATAATAATAATAATAATAATAATAATAAAAAATAGCAGCAGCAGCTTGGTACCTCCTAGAAAGCCCAGTTGCTGTGATGAACAAGAACCCCTTTGCCCAGGTTTGGCTGGTGTGCCAGGTCTGCCATTTTCTGGAGAATATAGATCTGACCACAATGGTTCATGCCTTTGTTACTGTAATGCGTTGTATATGAGGCTGCCCTTGAAAGCGTTCAGAAGCTATAGTGCATAATGGAGGAACCAGAATGTTGACAGGAATTAATATTAGGGACCGTTTAGCACAAGAACCACACTGGCTTCCAATTGGCTTCTGAGCTCAATTCAAGCTGCTGGTTTTGACCTTGTTGATGTTGTTACTGTGTACCTTCAAGTAGTTTCAGCTCACCTCAAGGCAACCTTATTTATTATTTATTTACAGCATTTATATTCCGCCCTTCTCACCCTGAAGGGGACTCAGGGCAGATCACATTACATAACATATATAAGGCAAACATTCAATGCCTCAACATAGAACAAAGACAGAGACAAACGCAGCTCCGAGCTGGCCTCGAACTCATGACCTCTTGGTCAGAGTGATCTGTTGCAGCTGGCTGCTTATCAGCCTGCGCCACAGCCCGGGCCAACCTTATCATGGGGTATTCTGTGGGTGAGAGTGTATGACCTGCCCAAAATCACCCAGTGGGTTTCCATGGCCAGGTGGAGAATTGAACCCTGGTCTTTAGAGTCATAGTCTGATGTTGAAGCCACTGCCATGCTAAATCTCTTATAAAGCTGTAGCTTAGGTCCAGGATATCTGAAAGACTGCCTTATCCTATATAAGCTTGGTAGAATGTTGAGATCCTCAGTGAATGCCCTGTTCAATATCCTAGTATCTTGTGAGTATGCATAGCAAGTTGGTGAATACAAATAACAGGAATTTCTCAGCAGCACCCTGACTGAAGTTTCCTAGCCAAAGAATTTAGGTTGGATCCATTTATTTTAAACTTCTGATGGGCATCCAAAACAGTGCTGTTCCACATGGCCTGTTTTAATCATTTTAAATTTCAATTGTATTTAAGGATTGCTTTTAGTTTGTTTTGAACATTTTTAGAGAGTATTTTGAATTTGTGATATATCTTTATATATGGCTTCTGCATACAATGTGGCCCCCATATCTGCGGGGAATATGTTCCAAGACACTCACACAAACATGTGGATATCTAAAATGGTGAATAATAGCTGGCCCTGTATTTTGACTATACTTGAGGCAGAAACACCATGCAATTGTACTGTGGAACTTAGAAACACCCACAAACACTTCCTTGAACAGGCCAGGTTGGAGCATGGGTAAGCAAAATGAATAAGTGAGTCGGATTCATTAGCAATGTCATCTTAGAGACAATGATTTTCTGCAGAGCTGATTCATTTGAAAGTTACAAGTAGTGTCTGCATATGTGAACCAACTTATTGGATTACATTCAAACTTGAGTTGCACTTGACTTCCCCCTTTAACGGCTGAGAACAATTTGTTATGGCTTTGTTCCTACTGAACCTGATATAACTTAATGCCCATACCTTGGGAAGTCAGACTTGGCCACAGTACTTCATGCTGTGGTTACATCCTTACTGCAATGCGCTCTACGTGGGGCTGCCTTTGAAGACTGTTCAGAAGCTACAAATGGTCCAATGGGTAGCAGCCAGATTGCTCACCGGAGCAGCATACAGGGAGCATACAACCCCCCTGTTGTGTCAGCTCCACTGGCTGCCAATCTGCTACCAAGCACAATTCAAAGTACTGGCTTTAACCTATAAAGCCCTAAATGGTTCCGGCCCAGCTTATCTATCCAAACGTATCTCCCTCTATGAACCACCGTGGAGTTTAAGATCATCTGAGGAGGCCCTGCTCTCGATCCCACCTCCCTAGCAGGCGCGATTGGCGGAGATGAGAGACAGGGCCTTCTCAGTGGTGGCCCCTTGGCTGTGGAACTTCCTCTGAAGAGGGATATTAGATCAACCTACTCCCTCCTGACCTTTCGCAAGAGAGTGAAAACATGGCTTTGTGACCAAGCCTTTAGAGAACTGGTGCAATAGATAGATTAGGAACAATGTGCAATGACCGTTGGAACGACCCGGATTACACTCGTGGATTACATGTTTAACTCTGAATTGTATTATTTTTAAATGTTTAATTGTTTTTAATTTACTTTTAATTCTATTTTAATATTTATTTAAGTATACATTGTGTTTAAGGCATCAAATTGTGGTCTGTATGTAAAGCCGCCTTGAGTCCCCTCCGGGGTGAGAAAGGCGGGGTAGAAATGTCGTAAATAAATAAGTGCTAGCGAATATGTGGAATGTAATCTATAGAATGCATGCCAGACCCCTGTATTATAAAAATGATTTGTATGCCACTTTTCTATCTGTCAAAGTAATAACAGGAAATTATAATATTGCAAAAGCTGATCAGGTACCATTTTCTCTGGGGTTGAAAATAGATTTAATTTCCTCACTTGTTGCCTTGGTAGCTCCAGTCTAACTGGCCAAGGCATTTATCTCCCAGTAGGGTGCTGTTAGCATGTGATGTTCTATTTCTCTGGCCTTATCTCTTAATCAATTAACCTCTGATGCTCTTCTTTTAAAGAGCATTTTAAAAATCTTGTGTGATCTTCTGAGGTCAATGTCGGCTTTCATATGAAGAACGTTAGCAATAAACTTCACTGCATTTTACTGTTTCTGTAACTCCTTTAAAAATTCTGTTTCATTGCTGTAAATTCTTCCACTTGCCAGTTCAATGGAGGTTATTCATAACATGCAGGGCCTGAAATAGCCTTTCCCTGCTAAGCTGTATATACACAGGGAAGCAATTATTGTCCGGTATTAGGTGTCCAGGATAGAGCAATGCATGAAGGTTAATCTCATAAATTGCATTAAGGTTACTTAGGAATAATTAGCTTTGAGGAAGCTGTGTATACTTTTTCTCCCTCTTTATATGTTTCATCAGGCATTTTGTGCTTTGGAGGAATAAGGGAAGTTTTTACTTGTTCGTAATAAATTCAATTTCTCTAAATTTAAGCAGGGAAGAAACATGTTGCTATCGCTGCAGAATGTCTGGGTAAGTTTGGTGGTGCCCATTGGCATACATAGAAGATACAGCAACCAACTGGGAGATGCTTGGCGTCAAGCCAGCTAACGTTATGTAAACAAGGAAAGCTGCATAAAGCTTACATGTGAGCAAGTGCTATTAAAAGAACCCTCTTGCTTGAGGGGTGCCCCTACAAAACTGTTCCATACACAGCAGTGCTATTGTACTGGCTGATTATGGATGTGGGGTGCCGGTTTTTAAGAGCCCAAAGGTGGATATGTGTCTAAAGCATTTGCTTGAAGCAGCTTTTATACAAACACATGGAATGTGCATCCACCACCATGAGAAGGCTTGGCACAAAAACCAAGGCTCAGCCTTTGTGGGTGTAGAAATCACATCTCTGTGATTGATCAGCAGTCTCCAGCTGATTTAGGTGCAAAGTAAAAGTTTTATTAGTCTAGGAATTAATCACATTATTTATTTATTAATTAATTTATTATGTATTTATTTATACTCTGCTTTCCTCTCTAAACTGAGACCCAAAGCAGGTATGAGATCAGAAGTTGTTGATTTCTGAATACCATTGATAAGATCCTGAAGATGTAGCTATGATACCTCTTGATGCTGCTCTTCAAAAACCTACCATTGAAGTCTTACTGCCTGCACTACGACCATGATTTCCAAGGTATTGGAAAGAAGAATGGTGAATACTAATGTGGCTCCTCCTCACCTAATTGTATGGCACACTGTAGAAAGCAATATTGCGGTGGACTTGTGTCAGGACATTACCAGGAGAGGGCTGGATACATTACTGCGGCATGGGGGCACGTTACATTGTGGCCATTAATTGACCATAAGACATAATTACTTCAGGGATTACTTGAAATAATTACAACATCCTGTTAGGTTTACAACAGCATGATTATTGAACAGACTGCCAGCCCATCTTTAGGACACCTAACTCTGAAAGGAGAACAACGCAGACACTCTTTGGTGTAGGCTATCTGAACAGATGTAGGACTCAACACAAGGTTTGTATAACTGTTTATAGCTCAGGTAGTGAATACTGATCCATCGCATAGCATCATATCACATGTGTTAAGGAAATCCCTCTAAATGTAGGGAAGAGCAACCTTACCTAGAAAACTCATTCATTCATCTCCTAAACTCTTTAGGACCTAAAGGGACAGCAAGTGAATAGTTGCCAGAATATCTGCCCTGCCTTTCTGCAGATTACTTAAAATCTTTAGCAATGGGCAGAAGGAGGGAATGGCACCCCATATTAGCTTATTGCGAGTGGCAAGAGCCTATAGGAGGGGTCCTCAAACTAATGCGGCCCTCCAAGGTGATTTACCTGCTCCCCGCCCTAAACCTTAGACTGAGGGTCGTCCTTAGTCTAAAATGACTTGAAGGCACACAACAACAACAATCCTAATTAACTTAACTATCTCATCAGCCAAAAGCAAGGCCATACTTTCTATTAAAATACGGATAAGTTTATGCTGGTTAAAATTGTTCTTTATTTAAAATATTGCATTGTTCTTTCATGTTTCTTGCACTACAAATAATCTATGTGCAGTGTGCATAGGAATTCATTCATGTTTTTTTCAAACTATAGTCCAGTCCTCAACAGTCTGAGGGACCGTGAATTGGCCCTAGGCTTAAAAAGTTTGAGCACCTCTGGCCTAAAGTGTTTACTGTTTTATCTTGTTTTGCCTTTTTTGCATTTTTAGGCAGGGACCAAAGTTAACTTCTGCTGACCTTCAGCTGTCTTGCATTTTCCATGTGTCCAAAATATCAGCTCTTAAGAGCTTAGAAATCCATTGGTGCTGGTTGCTGGTCAGTGTAAAGTGCAGCAAGAAGAGAAATCGGGAAAGTGTCACCAGTGGAGCATTCAGTTTCACCCTTTGTGTTCCAGCCTTTACATTCTAAACCTCCATGAGTGCCTTAGTAGAAGTATAGTATAGATGTACAGTAAATAATTGTTAATGCCACAACATGTGTGCATGGCAGAACTACAAAACAGTTTACCCTTCACCTTTCCACAAACTCATCTTTCTCCTCTCCCATGGCCATGTAGTAGAGATGATGGCTGAAGAGTATCTAGCAATGTGACTGTACCCAGACATACAAGAACAATGTTGTCTTCTGAGATCTTTGAAAAACTCCTGGTAGATCCAAGGAGAGATACCTTCATGGTTGTGCATCTAGCTGCAGCCTCAGAGTCAGATGCTTCTCAGGTGTTCCCTGCTCCTTGGGGGATTGTCACTTTTATTGGCTGAGAGAGGAAGACAATTTCAGTCTCCACAGTGATTAAAAGACATGTAGACATGAGGGTTTCTGTGAGTTTTCCAAGATGTATGGCTATATGGCCATGTTCCAGAATGCTTCTGTAACATGGCCATACAGCTGAGAAAACTCACAGCAACCCATTGAATCCGGCCATGAAAGCCTTCGACAACACATGTAGACATAAGCTGGACTTTTGCCTGCACAGATCAGGATGCCAATCTATATTCGTATTTCATGTTTTCCTTGCATCCTCCAACTTGCGGGTACCCAAGCAGGGCCTAGCTAAAGCTTAGTAGTGGCTGCATCAGACATCTTTATGCATTTATCACTAGTCAGCCTTCCCAATTTCTTCAACTGCTGCTTTTCAATTGTGTTGTTAAACAGTAGTTTTCCAGTGGAGCTTAAATCCAGAGGTTGAAAAAAAAAACCAGGTAAGGCTGTCAGTTACAAATTCTTCCAATCAAAACACAATTAATCACGAGTAAAAGCTACACAATAACTGTAGGGACCCAGTAATACAGATAAATAAAGGAGGCAGGCATTGTATTAAACATAATATATTTAGCATTTTCTTTAAACAAGTAACTTTGAAATACATTTTTGTAAATATCTACATGTACACTAGCAAAATAGCACCTACAAACATAATTAAATGGCATTTACAGTTTCACAAAAATCTCTGTTTGAGAGGACAAATAAATATTACCAGTTGCATGGTACAAGCCAGACTTGTCAGTAGACCCCCAGGAGCTGGAATAACTTATCTTACATAATACTCCACTATTTTCCTGGTTGCCTTGTCTATGACCAATTTAATTTTCCTTCTCAATGGGCAACCTTCACCACTTGTTTTTGCCTCTGTGGCAGTTCAATAAAATGATACCTACGTAGCTAACATGTCCTGTTTGTCTTATCCCACTGGAAGCAACACAACCCAGAGGTTATGACCACAAATGTTCAGAAGGAGGAGAAAACAAATACTTAAAAAAAAAACCAATTCTTCCAATTTCTTGGACAGAAAATGGATCCAGTTCCTATGTTCCAGCACAAATCTCTTTCCAGAGTCTCTACATCGCTGACATTACTGAAGGTTTCCTTGAGATCAGCTGTGACAATGTGATTTTGTAAGTGAACCAAAGTATTTTGATATAGCAGAATATATTACAAGTAAAATACAACAAATGTAAAGATGAATATGTCAAAGAATATGTAAAAAAACCCCACAGATAACAGGGACTGTTCCACCACCAAGCATCTCAGCCACACACTTCTACGGTTGCAAAAAGTTTATGTGTGACATATTAACTTGTGGTACTTTCCATGACTACAGATACATCACACAGAGAGCACTGCACACTGAAATCACCGCAAATGACAATTCCGAAATCTTCTTAATTAGATTACTCACCCAACTGCTTGTCCTTTAAAAATGAGGCTCATGTTAACCCAACTAGTTCCCTTACAGATCAAGGCTTAACCAACCTTTTGGTTGTTGCCCTTACATATCTGTAATTGCTCAGCCGCTTCCTGGTACGGCCATGCACAAGAAGTACTATACACCCTCCTTTCTAAAATCTGCTTTCCAAGTTGTTTTCTGCTCTGGAGCATAGAAGTGCTGAATTCTTTTAGGACCCGTAGGATTGTACCAACATTATAAACATTTTCTATGCAGATATCAACAAAGGATTATGAAAAAGGTGAGATCACACGTTTAATCGAAGTGGCCTTTTATTATATAGGAAAAAAACCCTCTACAGCTCAAGAACCAACAGAAAGCTTTCAGGGTCTTTGATAAAGTTCTCATTTGGCTGTCCTCTAAATGTTTAAGATGCCACCAGATTCTGACATGTTATCTTCAAAACTTGCTTTTCTCTTCCTGTACCTGTTGCCAAAGCCCTTGTATCTCAGCCTTCATATACTAAGGCTACCATTGATGTTTCCTTCGAGCTGCCATATGTTTTCTTTAACTATTAACCTCCATCAACTGCAAGCCACAGTTTTTTCTGAAGTGTCTATCCTGGCTCCCTATTCCATTTAACAGCATTAGTGCCATAGCTTTATTTCAAAATGCCCTCATTTTCTAGCTGTCTTTATATTGCCATGTCTAGAACTCTATATTCCCTATCTAGGAGCAATTATTTGCCTGCCTTCATTTCCCATCCACATGTGCGATGCCACATCTTAATGACAGGTGCATATAGAAAGTCCCCTTTATAGTTCCTGCCTTCTCCTGCTAAAAGGAACCCAAGCAATAACACAAGGGAAGTCTTAAGACCTGTTGTAAGTGAAAAATACCTCTAGCCTTAGAGGGACTAATACACCAATTCAATATAAGGCATCTTCATATGCAAGCTATGCTTCCAAACATTTTCCCTTCCCTTCATCCTTATCCCTATGCAAGTACTTCCTCAATGACAGATTTCACAGTCCACTTCTTCTTAAGCTTACCGTTCTGTTTTCATAATATCACAGACACACTGTTGCTGTAGAGCGAGTTAAGTCTTTTTGACAGGGACTGTTCAAAAGCATTTAGGATCTGCTTAAGCCAACTAAACGTTTAATAGAAGGCTTTTGCTTTCTTTTGGGAAAGGCTTGCAGCCAAGTACGCATAATTATGTACATGAAAATAAATATAAAATATCAGCTCCATATAGACCCAAGGTTACATTTTCCCATGCTTCATTCCAGTTTATAAAATGAAAGGACATTTGTTAGGATTGCTGCTTTCACAATAATACAGTGATGTTGCATATGTCTTGGATGGGAAAATGCACCAAGTCAATAATGTCTGCTGCAAGGTGCAAAAAAGAGTTAAATCAAAAGTTTTCTACATGACACCCAACATCTAATTAATGTACAAGTCTTTTATGACTGAGTATTGTATCCCTATCAATATCTTGGAAGAATTTAAAAAAATCTAAATGTTGATTTGAGATGGCCTTTTTCCTCTGGCAGCCAGGCAATAAGAGTTAGTTGCCATTATTACTTTATAAGACAGAGGTTTGTTTTTATTTCAGTTATTATAGCACATCTAGCAAATTACATAAAGGAATAGCTACCATAATTATTGCTGGTGGCATCTATACCTTATTTTGACCTCCAAATGAATTTAATCTTCCTTCTATAAAATCCCAAATTTGTGTTCAGTGCATAAAAGTTGAGTATAGTTATACTCATATTGTACAATACTGCATTTGAACATGACAGAAAATTGCCCTTCAATAACAACTTTAAACCTTTGATTTTGTCCAGATGAGCTTTCAAACTGTACACCTTTCTATGAATCTTTTATCTGGCTTGACATCTTAAACTATGTTTTTTCCTACTAATCTATCTATTTTAAAGGGTTTTTTTCAAATATCTCATAAACTTTAGTACAAAAATAATTTACTTTTAAACTTCCCCATTTAGATTCCAATGGCAAGAGACAAAAATAAAAGATAATACCATCCAGTGTTTTACTCTGCAAATCTTATTTGAGATGGGAATATAACAAGCCTAATAACTTGATGTTATTTGCTTCGAGAAATATCATGTTATAGCCATTTCCCATAGACGTTACTGGCTGTCTCATGCCCCAACATAAGGATGCCTCTATTATCCCGATGTGAACTATACTATATTGGCCATATGTACAAAAGTGAGTGTTTGGTGTATACAAATGTATAGCTGTGATGGCTTACGACTTTTAAAAAGTGGATATTCACACATCTCAGTCTCTGAACAGTCTTAGTAGACAAGATACTCAACTGACGGTTGTGACTGCTTGGGTTTTTGCTCCTTCGCCTTCTGCACCTTCCGCACTTGCATCCACTTGATTAAATTTACCCATACTTTTCAAATTTTCCAAGGTGCTTTTGAAAGTGTCCTTCAGGCTCTTCTCCAGAACCCACCCTTCACTCTCGCATTCTGGATCTTCTGGGTTGGCAATGCTCTCCAGGGAGGTATGCAGCAGCCGCAAGCCTATCATGATCGACAGCTAGGGAGGATAAAGAACAGAGCCCAGGTTAATCTGATCAAGCACAGATTCATACAATCAGGCATTTCATGGAAGAAAACTGTGACACATCCATCCAAACAAGGGCAGAATGTGGCCAAGATGGCAACATTTATTAATAAGGAGAAACACAGAAACATGTAGAGGCTTTTGCCTAAGTTTATACTGGGAAGGGCAACATTTCACTCTTATACACAATACATAACAATAACACAAAATAATATAGACTAGAGCAGGAATGGGCAAACTTTGGCCCTCCAGGTGTTTTGGACTTCAACTGTTAGGAATTATGGGAATTAAATTCATAAATACAGTAATTACTACATAGCATTACTGCGTATTGAACTACAGTAGAGTCTCACTTATCCAACATAAACGGGCCAGCAGAATGTTGGATAAGCAAATATGTTGGATAATAAGGAGAGATTAAGGAAAAGCCTATTAAACATCAAATTAGGTTATGATTTTACAAATTAAGCACCAAAAGATCATGTTATACAACAAATTTGACAGAAAAAGTAGTTCAATACACAGTAATGTTATGTTGTAATTACTGTATTTACGAATTTAGCACCAAAATATCACGATGTACTGAAAACATTGACTACAAAAATGTGTTGGATAATCCAGAACGTTGGATAAGCGAGTGTTGGATAAATGAGACTCTACTGTACTTTTTCTGCCAAATTTGTTGTCTAACATGATGTTTTGGTGCTTCATTTGTAAAATCATAACCTAATTTGATGTTTAATAGGCTTTTCTTTAATGCCTCCTTATTATCCAACATATTCGCTTATCCAACATTCTGCTGGCCCGTTTATGTTGGATAAGTGAGACTCTACTGTAGCTGAATCTATCATATTTTGAACATGTCAGGAGAAAACATGTCTAATTGGAAAAGCTGTGAAAAGTCGATGGCAGTTGTTAAAGAAATATCACATTACACGTATTTATTTATCATGTCAGAAGCAAATTGAGAATACAGTTATAATGTACAGAAAAAAACATAAACAAAGCTAAAAATTTGGCATTATATTAAATTTCCTTTGATCAGAAGCTGGCCATTTTTATTAGCAGAAAATAGCAAAGGTCTAGAATTACTACTAACAAAGGTTAAGTAAGAAAGTTAAAAAGGATTCCTCATCAAACTTAATATAACTTAAAAGTGGATGATGATAACACTGAAATAATTCTAGGATTTTATATCTTGGCTTAGTCTTCAGTCAAAAAGGAGATCATAGTGAAGAAATTAGAAAAAGACTTAAAATTTATTTATTTATTTATTTATTATTCAAACGTATATGCCACCACTCCCCTTGGGCTCGGGGCGGCTTACAAGAACAGGCTAAAATCAACAATTTAAAAACATCTTTAAAACAACTTTAAAAATATCTTTTAAAAATTTGTATCCACTCTGTAGAGTCAATGCAGTTTGACAGCACTAACTAGCAATTCCAAACATCCCATTTAATCTAATGCACAGCTCACTTTTGGCTACGTAATTTTGCCAAAAAAGGTGAGCATTAGATTTGAGTAAATATGGCAAGTGAAAGCTTTTCCTCCACCACTCTGTTCATTTCCATTGAGCTTTGCTTCCTCCCTCTCCATCCACCCTCTACACCATGTTTTTAAGGACTTGGCAGAAGCTAATAATGAGTGATTTTGGAACATAAAAAATGCAGCTAAGGAATCTCATGCCTTGCCTTAGTGAAGTATTTTTAAATAGTCACCTGAGAACTAAATCTTACTGAATGCAATGAGACCTACTCCCATCTAGAGAGGGACAGGGCTGCTTCAACTGTTTCTAATGGGATTGTTTTTCTTAGGTAACAAGAGCAGGTAGTCATGAGGTTTATTTGCTTGCTCACAGCAAGGACACTTGCCAGCTTGACTTTAACAATTAAGTATTTAACGGCCTCTTGGCTCTTGCAATTCTCTTCTGAATCATTGTTTTGATTCAGGAAAATGAACACAAGCAAGCATCATTTCATTTCATTAGCCTAATAGTGCAAGATTAAGAGATTAAGGTGAATGCAGGGAATAGTCTTTCAAACTGAAGATGCCAAAAATCAAACTTGCTATAAAACATGTGCTCTACCTTAATCTTAGCAAACAATGCTTTCTGATTATTAGCAGCGAGACATAGAAGATGCTGTATTTCTTTTTTCTTTTTTTAGTTTTTTATTTATGATTTTATTGATACATTAAAAGTGGGGGAACAATTTAGGAAAGATAGACAAAAGACTGAATATAGTAGATCAGTAAGGTAATAAAAAAGAGAAATAAATCCCAAGAAACTACCCCAAAACAAACACATAACAAAACATAATTTGTTGCATCTTCCAGATCTTCTGCATTGCGGATCATATTTTCTTTGTGTCTATACATTAACCAGCATTGGTATTTTTACTTCTACAGGCCTTGGGTTGTTGTTTAGCCTGTATCAATAAAGTTCTATTGTTTCTCTCTCTTCCAGATATAGTTCCAATTTATTCCAGTCTGTCCTTTGCCTTTGTGAGTTGTTCTGTGATAATATTTGTGTCAGAAGGTCCATGTTCCTAATGTCTAGAATTCTCAAAATCCATTTTTCCATGGAAGGAATTTCTTGGGTTTTCCACAATTGTGCTAGGCATATTCTGGCAGCTGTTACAAAGTATACAAACAGCGTGTTCATATTAGGGTCCATCTGAAAATCTGTAATTCCTAAGAGAAAATACTCTGGTTTTAAATCAAACTTTTTTTGAAGTATTTTCTCCATCTCTTTATGGGCTTCACGCCAGAAGATGCTGTATTTCTGTTGCATAAAAAAATTCTCTATATGCTAAAAAGCATTCAAATTATCCCTGAGCGAGAGTGAAGACAAGCTGAAGAAATAAGCTTCCAGTGCCAGATTGCAGTAGCAGGCCTGCAGTCAGGGGCGGTTCAACCGTTAGGTGAAGTAGGCAGTTGCCAAAGGCGCCAAAGTCTGGGGGCGCAATTGAGGCGCATTCAGGCGCCCAGACTCCAGCTGCAAAAAGAGGGAGGGAAATGCCACTTCTCTCCTCCCCAAAGCGCCGGCCCCCTTCCTTCTTGCAAGCAAGGAGCCTGGCGCTTTGGGGAGGAGAGAAACACTGCTTCTCTCCTCCCCAAAGTGGCGTCCCCTGCCTTCTTGCAAGGAGCCCGGCTCTTTGGAGAGGGAAACGCTGCTATCCTCCTGGCCAAAACCAGGAGGGTTTGATTTCAAATGTGCATATTGTTAGCTGTGAATAAAACATTTGCTAAAGCCTTTCAAATTATTCTTCTATTGGAGTGTTGTTTGGCTGTGTTCTAGCAGCATTTTCTCCTGACATTTCACCTGCATCTGTGGCTGGCATCTTCATTTCCTCTGAAGATGCCAGCCACAGATGCAGGCAAAACCTCATGCTGCTAGAATATGGCCATATAGCACGGAAACTATGCAATATTCCAGTTATTCCGGCTGTGAAAGCCTTTGACAATACATTATTCTTCTATTGTTAGCATAAAATAAGAATTAAAAGTCCAAGTGTATACTGATCTTTTTGGAGCGCCTGGCAAACTCTATTTTGACAATAGATTTTTTGTATTTTTTGTATTACAGTAGAGTCTCGCTTATCCAACATAAACAGGCCAGCCGAACATTGGATAAGTGAAAATGTTGGATAATAAGGAGGGATTAAACATCAAATTACATTATGATTTTACAAATTAAGCACCAAAACATCATGTTTTACAATAACTTGACAGAAAAAAGCAGTTCAATACATGGTAACGTTATGTATTAATTAATGTATTTATGAATTTAGCACCAAAATATCACAATGTATTGAAAACACTGAGTACAAAAACATTGACTGCTAAAAGGCAGACTGAGTTGGATAATACAGAACGTTGGATAAGCAAAGGTTAGATAAGTGAGACTCTACTGTAATTGTGTACACAAGTTGGGCAATACAAATCTCGATAATGAAATTTCACTTACATTTTATCTCAATATAATGTATCTTGTTTACATTAACCTTACCAATCCACACTTATCAACTTCTTGCGTCTAACAATTGTTCTTCCCCCGCCCTTCATCCCCCACCCACTGGGAACAGTTATACCCTGTTTTCCCCAAAATAAGACCAAGTCTTATATTAATTTTTATTCCAAAAGTTGAGTTAGGGCTTGTTTTCAGGGGCAGTCTTATTTTTCCAAATTGACTTTTTAAATTATCTATGTCTAGGGCTTATTTTTGAAATAGGGCTTATATTTCGAGCATCCTCAGAAATGCTGAAAAATCATGAGGGGTTTTATTTTCGGGGTAGGTCTTATTTTGGGGAAAACAGGATGACTTCAATTCTAGTATTATTTGAAATGATCAGTCGTGAAGAGAGTATGATTTAGCTCTTTATATTTCCTTTTCCCTTTTATTCTAGCTATCGGTGTTCACCATTTCGAATTCCAATTATTTTTATAGCTGCCTGTTGTGTATTTCAACCTCCTTTCAAAAATATAATCCTGGAGCATACAATCTGCTATATAAACAAACCATTTTTCATTCCCATTTTTCCTGTTCTTTCCAGCTACTATAGCTTGGGACGCCTTTATCATATGTTTTATGATATCTGCCCATTTATTTGTACTGCTCTTGCCTTCGATTTTCTATTTTGACAATAGCTGATATCTCCCCATGACCTTTGTTTGCTAAGCTCTGTCATTTGTGTTATGTTAGAAACCCTATAACTGCAAAATTGTGTGTCGAGGGCCGACAACCAGATGTTATGTCTACATTCAAAGCCAGACCCTGAGAAACATCCTCATCTGCAGACAAACTCTGGGTATATTATGTGCTGGTCACATAGACTTCAGATAAGGATTACCATATATGCATTAGATATTGCTTATGCACTCTTTGTCTTTTACTTTGTAGCACTGAAGTCCTATTAAATGCTGATGCTTGAAATAATCTTGATCCATCTTGACCAATGCTGTGAATAGGTTGAACTGAAAGTAGCAATTGAGCTATGTAGATCCTTTGGCCAAAGTTATTGTTTGCTTGTTTGCTGTCTGTTTCAATCCTATCCAATACTATCTTCTACCTATTCCTATTCCTTCCATATTATTTCTGCCTCTGGTACCAAATATTTTGATAAAGAAGTAATTCCAGGAAATGAATCTACTTTATTAACTAGTCTTACCCACAACGTTGTTGTTTTGTACCCAATCAGGGAAGCAACAAATTCAAATGTGGTTGCCCATGGTTGCTCTTGCACTCCAAGGAGGATGCGGGGACCGCAAAACTGCCTCCATCCCTTCAAACATTACTATCCTAAGTAGCACTTACACCTTGCCAGAATTTCATGCTCAATCTAGGCCACAGAAGACCTGTCTTGCAACATAACTGGAGCGCAGCACACAATGCTACTATGACACATTTAAAATGGCTGCTTGCCGCTCAGGGACGGCCATTTTAAGTTCAGCGCGGATTGGATTTCTTTGCGAGGCTGAGCGAACCATGGCCCCATTACACGTCCTAAGCCTGATTGGCCTCTATCTGCCTCCTCTAATTATGTCATCTGCTCTAAAGCTCCCAGCTTTTCACTTAAGACACCAGTGAGCTCTGCATGAGAATGCTTCCATTTTCCCAAACAGAAATAGCCCTTAGAAGCCGTAGTGATGTTGGGGCCTCTTCCAAGGAAAACACCAGGAACACAAATTTTTCCTTAATACCCACCAGCAGGCCCGTAGCCAGGATTTTGATTCAGGGGGGGCTGGAATTTTTGTTCGGGAGGGGGTGGCTGAGTTTGGATGGGAGAGGATCTATCCTAGCAAACTTTTTGTATTGTTATCCCAATACCCCCATGCATATGGGATATATTGAGCATGGTGGCCAGATCATGATATGGATAAACATAACAGTTTAAATAATAAATATAAGGCCTTCTCACGGACCACCCTGAGAATTCAAGCCCCCCCCCCCCCCCGGCTACATGCCTGCCCACCAGACAGCTAGAGGATATGTATTAATGCACTGCTCCCTATTCCCAATTGAGCTATAACATGTATTCTTGGGGGTCCTCTGAGATGTTAAAAATGATCAGCACTTGGAGGATGCCAAGAACACATGTTACAGCTGAATATGGAATTGGGAGGAAAGTCCTGCAATGCGTTAAAGCATACAGCCCAACTGTCTTGATTTGGGAGGGACAGTCCCAATTAATCCTATTTAATCTCGTTTTTTTCAGGTGCTTTTAAAATGTCCCAGTTTCCTTCTCCTCTTTGCATCTTCCACTTTCATTATGAGTTCCCTTCAAATGTGTGTCTATTTATATCTGTTCTTCAGTTTTGTTGCAAACCACCTTGAGGTTTTGAAATACTCTTTCCCTCTCTTACACACATACAGACAGAAGGAGGGAGAGAGTACTACATAGGAAATTAAAAAGCAAATCAACAGGACTTTTCATAGGACTTCATCAGATGGGTGGTGGGAAAGCAGGGAAAAATGGAGAGAACCGTCTTACACCATTCCCTTCTGCCTTTCCTTATCTTCTGGGATGGCCAGGCGCTCCACATACCTACGGCACTGTTCCCTGTCTTCTTCCTGTTTTTCCCTGCATTCTGCAGCTTGGTCTGAAGACGGTCTTTGGACTAGGTTTCCATTCGCTTAAGAAACTGAGCACCACAGAGTCCCACCGGAAGTGCTCTTACATTGTCTGATGTCCTCCGTAGGATTTCCATGAGACTCCGTTTCCTAAGCACATGGAAATGGAGCCTGAAGAATGTCTAATGAAGTCTATAAGGTGGACCTGGACACCATTCCCTCCCGTCTTTCCTTATCTTCAGGGATGGCCAGTCACCCCACATACCTACCGCACCTTTCCTTGTCTTCTTCCAGCTTTCCCCCACATTCTGCAGCTTAGTTTGAAGATGGTCTTTGGACTATGTTTCCATTCGCTTAGGAAAATGAGCACCACAGAGTCCCACCAGAAGTGCCCTTACATTGTCTGATGGCCTTTGTGGGACTTCCGTGCAATTCCATTTCCTAAGTACATGGAACCCAAAGAACGTCTGAGATGGACCTGGATCCAAAAAGGATGCAGTGTTTCTGCCTGCCTGCCAGTCTCTACCTATGTATATTGTTGCTGCTGGGTTCATCCAAGTTATTTCCTATTTATGGCAAGCCTAAGACAACCTTAACATGGGGTTTTCTTGGCAAGGTATGTTCAGAGGTGTCTTTTGCCTTTTCCTTAGTCTCAGGCTGAAAGAGTACGACGCGCTCATGACAGCCCAGTGAGTTTTCATGATTAGAGGGCCAAAGGTTCTTCAACATTCCTGTATGCTGGGTTTCTTTGCAGACATTAATACGCTGAATATAGCATTTTCAAGCAGAGTTGTAAGTATATTCATCTGAGTATGTTTACAAAATCTCCCCTAATTAAGAACCTGGTATAAAGTTTAAAGTTTAGCATCTGTATAACACCCCCACAGAAAGTCAAGAAGTGTGGGTAGCTGTTCTAATTTACTACATAACAATATCTACCATTTTTCATCTCTGTCAATAATAGGTTTTTTTCTTTTGGTAAATCCACCCCAAAAATCTTTGGATTACAATAAGAATGCTCTATAACAATTAAATCTTGGCTTAAATTCCCCTTCTTCTCCAGCTACTGTGATGAATTGAAGCACAGGAAAGCCTAGGGAGAGGATGGACAAATTAGATTTTGGATCAATTGCCAGTCAAAAAGTCCTGGCTCCACTACACCACTGAAAGTCTGGGTTTCAAACAGGAGCCATGAACCATGCTTGCAGCCCGCATTCCTGATGCTAGCACTAAAGTTTCAAAGCTCTTCAGAAGTTCTTGCACTCCGGGAAACCCTGAGCCATTTGACAGGGTCTTTTCCCCCACTTATTCAGGCTGAATGCCTGCTTGGATCTTTTCAAATTTAGCATTCAGTTGAGAATCTATTTTAGCTAAAAGCTATGATTAGGAGGACTGGAAAATGTGTTGGTAAATTTCTTTAGCATCATTACCTCAATATCAAGATAGTGATATATAAATACTAACAGTGATATCTTGATGTTGTCTTTAGAAAGTTAGTAAGGACAATGGGCTGAATCTAATGCTAGTCCCAAATGGAGTAGACTCACTGAGTCAAAAGGAACTTTATCCCTGTCCTTCTTCCTATAGGTTTAGCGTTTTAAACTGACATGGCTCTTTTACTTCTAATTTATTATTGGCCCTTGCATTTTTACCCACCAGCCCTGTTCTGAAATTCTATTGCACAATTCCCTTCCCCTTGAATTTCAATACCCATTACTGCTCAGACTATTGGCTGTTGATAATGCTGTTTTCATATTATTGTCTTCTTGTAATGTCATTGATTTTATTGAAATATGTTTTAATCTATGTTTGGTTTTAATCTTTGTTGGATCGGGCTTGTCCCCATGTAAGCCGCCCCAAGTCCCTTTGGGGAGATGGAGGCGGGATATAAAAATAAAGTTATTATTATATTATTATTGGTAAATAATACATACAGATATACATATTCTGTTGATGTAATGGGTCTGCTCTATTTTGGATTGAATTTAGGCCTATGACATTCCAGGGAAAATTTCAGGAATTTAGATTTCTGTCAATATCTTTTTTGTGACTTTTAACTTTAGTTTTATCAGTGTGATGTCTATGAAAGATTTCATGTGTTATTAGCCATCCAAAGTCATGTTGCTTAGTCCTGCAGTTTCAATATCAATACATAATTTTGCTGCCCCAAATATAGCAACAAAGTAAACAGAGTAAGATAAGTAAGTATGTAATTTGGGTAATTAAAAGCAACTGACATGCTTAAGCAAATTGGTCAAACAAATGACAGTTGAAGTTATCTATGTTTTTATTCTGCAAAAGCAAAGCTGCTTTCCATGCTGCAGACTGCAATTCTGAGGTTAAATTTGATTTTTGATGGTCTGACCAAACATCAAAACAAGGGAAATAATGTTTTCTATCTACTTCATAAACAAAATAGTAATATGTGCCTTCAGAGAGTCAGCATGATGTAGTGATCTTATTGCTGGACTATAAGTGTATCTACACTGTAGAAATAACAGAGTTGAACACCACTTTCATTCCCATAGTTCAATGCTATGGAACCATGAGAGTTGTAGCTTTACAAGGTCTTTAGCCTTCTTTGTCAGAGAGTGCTGGTGCCTCACCAAGGTCCAAATCCCAGGATTCCATATAACTGAACCATAACAAGCAAAGTGGTGTCAAACACAGTGTAGATGCACCCTATGACTGGGTAAGTCACACTCTCAACATCAGAGGACACCTCTGAGCAAATCTTACCAACAAAATTCCTTATGGTCACCATACATCAGAAATGAATTGAAGATACATACTCAACAATGTATCTTTAAGTTGCCTGTTGACTTCCTGCAGACCCCAGGAAAGGCAAGGAATACTGACAGGTGACTTGCAGTTACCTTCTCTTGAATAGCCTGCAGCACATGGTATCCCTTGATGGTCTCCTTTCTAAATATTAAGCAGGCCTCATCCTGCTCAACTTTCAAGATCTGATGGGATCCAATATCTTCAAGGTATAAACAAAGTACTGGAATTCTACTGCATCATATTTGTTCCATAGACACAGAATTTTGGCAAAATCTAAATGGGTTTGGCCACATCTGGGGTAGCAATCATGCAGCCTTTTCAATACTGTTGCTTACAATTCCCAGGATGTTTCACCACTGTATGGTATATGCTGACTGGGGGCTGCTAGGACATACAGTCCAACTTGGGAATCATGTGGATCTCTAAATGCAGTCCAATGTGTAAAGGTCCACATGATTTGCATCACTGATATACATCCAGTTGAAAACACAAACTAGAGTAGACCCACTGAATCAAAAGTAACTTGGTAAATCAACACTCAGGAGCATTCAATTGATTCAGTGGGATTATTGAATCTGATTTAACCTTCCATGTTTTTATGAATTTTTCCCTATTTTATCTTGCAATTTGTTATTTTTATACCTTAATACTGGGTTTTGATTGGATTTGATTGTTGGTTTTATCAATATTTATTCTGAACATTTGTTTACAAAAATACAATAACCATTTTTCAAGTCAATTTTTGTTTGCAAGGAATCTTCTTTCTGTGTTTATCTCATACAGTAGACAATTATGAAAATCTTCAATGCATAACGCTGCAATCCTATGTCCACATATGTGGAAGCTTATCCTACTGGTGTAGCCAGGTCAAGTAACAATAAGGGATAGCTGGAAATAATGACATGCAGCTTTTACACCTAGGAACCAGCTATTAATAGGTTTATGTTCTAGGTAAATCAGATTTATTCTCTGAAAAAAAAATCGGTAAAATTAGCAAATTGTCCAATAAGGTCTCTTTCTAGCCCTATAAGGGAAAAGCTTTTTGGCCCTCATATAAAGAACACTTGAAACCCCTATATCCTATTTAACATGGTGAGATTTTCTTCTGGATAAATACAGAGAGAACTATAAACTCTTACTCTGGGTACATTTGAAGTCAGAATGGGGAAAGTATGGTCTACTACAGTGGTTCTCAACCTGTAGGTCCCAGATGTTTTGGCCTTCAACTCCCAGAAATCAAAACAGCTGGTAAAATGGCTGGGATTTCTGGGAGTTATAGGCCAAAACACCTGGGGACCCACAAGTTGAGGACCACTGGTCTACTAGATAAGTATAAAATCAAACCTACAGCATTCCTTACATCTATCTAAAGAAGTTCAGGCTGATAGGAGTTGCAATCTGACAACATACAGAGATCTCTTCTTTGCTCACTCTTGCTCTAAATTGTAGGAACATGCATGGCTCTACCCAAATATTATCATACTGATATTTAGCTTTTTGTTGTTGTCCACTGCCATCACATCAACTTTGACTTATGGTGTTCCCATGAAAGAGAAACCTCTAAGTCTCATCAACTTCTCTGCCCACGGTTTGCAGACGCATGATCATAGAGCTTCCTTGATTGAGTCCATCCACTTAGAATAGTGGTTCACAACCTTTGAGCCTCCAGATGTTTTGGACTTCAGCTCCCACAGTTCCTAACAGCTGGTAAGTTGGCTGGGATTTCTAGAAGTTGAAGTCGAAAACACCTGGAGGCCCAAAGGTTGGGAACTACTGACCTAAAATATGGTCTTCATTTTTGCCTCCTGCCTTCTATTTTAATAAGTATCATTGCCTTTTCTACTAAGCTGTGTTTTCTCATGATATGTCCAAAGTATGACAGTCTCAGTTCAGTCACCTTGGTTTCTAAGGAAAGATCAAGCTTGATTTGCTCTAGGGCCCATCTATTTGTCTTTTAAGCAATCCACAATACCAGTAAAACTCACGACAAAAATACCTTAGTGTCCCTCTTTTTCTGTTTTTGCAGCTACTGCTTTAAGATCAGAAATGCCATGTTTTCTTAAACTTGGTGTTCTTTTATGCATTTATTCAAAAGAAAACAGGGTGAAGATTGTACTTTTGAGACATAAGATACCCAATGTTTCTTACGTATGGGCAGATATTGGTAGAACTTACTCCTTAGAAACACAAACTGCTTTAGAGAGGTCATTGCACATACACACAGATACACGCACACACATACCTTAGCTACTGTCTTGCAAAACTGACTCAGGCTATCTAACAAATTCAAATTTGTATAAAAACATAATGTTATAATGATAAAAGCTGTTAAACGTATTATAACCTTTGAATATTACTCAATTGACAAGCAATAGATAGAATTACAGTATTCTCCTCCCAATAGAAGTTCTCTTTCTAGTCCATCAGTTGCCAAAGTCCCACCTGTTTTAAAATGTCTTTGTATGTTGGCAGCAATTATAACATGGAGAGGGCAATTCAGCATCTATAGGAAGGAATTTCACAGCCTGGGAGTTACCACCAAGAAGGCCATCTTTCACATCCCCACCACAATTTCCAGATTGCCCAAAAGCTGCTCCTTAACTATATATGGACAATGAGGTGTGCAGTTTGTCCCATCTTCAACTGTTTATTACTTTTAGGCATCCTCCCAGGCTTACCTGCCTAAAAGAATGCTCCAAATTTCCAAACCACCTGCAATGCAGAAGCTGGGAACATAATTATGTAAGTTATGGAAGCTGTTTTTGGACTTTTCTTGCACAATATCACCACTGATTTAAGAAGTGTATGCCACAGTCCTTTACAAATCAACTCAAAACTAAACTCCACGTTCACACTGCTAAGTAAGTATAGGATTGCAGCTTCGCTATATTGAGTACGATCCTTATCTCTGTGAACAATCTCAGATATTGGATGTCTATTCAAAATGGGATCACACCAAAATAAGACAGTAACATATACTTACTTGAGCTTGTAAACTAAAACAATGTAAAAAACCCACTCAGCTTTCACTTTCACTGAATATCAAGGATCTTGTTTTGCCTCTTTCATTTTCAGTACTAAATCTGAGTCCATCCTCCCAGGCTTACCTGCCTAAAAGAATGCTCCAAATTTCCAAACCACCTGCAATGCAGAAGCTGGGAACATAATTATGTAAGTTATGGAAGCTGTTTTTGGACTTTTCTTGCACAATATCACCACTGATTTAAGAAGTGTATGCCACAGTCCTTTACAAATCAACTCAAAACTAAACTCCACGTTCACACTGCTAAGTAAGTATAGGATTGCAGCTTCGCTATATTGAGTACGATCCTTATCTCTGTGAACAATCTCAGATATTGGATGTCTATTCAAAATGGGATCACACCAAAATAAGACAGTAACATATACTTACTTGAGCTTGTAAACTAAAACAATGTAAAAAACCCACTCAGCTTTCACTTTCACTGAATATCAAGGATCTTGTTTTGCCTCTTTCATTTTCAGTACTAAATCTGAGTCCATCCCAACAGGCTGGAAGCAAAAGTGTAAGGTAGGACTCCAGCATACTCGGGAATCTCCAGAAAAGTGTTTTATGAAAATTCCAGGTGAGGTCTGACTTCCCTCAATCTTGACGCTACACTCCTATTGATGCAGCCTAGAATCACATTGACTTTTTAAGGTGCTGCAGACCAAATGACAGGAAGCTGACAGGAAGAAGAAATAATTAATTTCAACTGCCAAGCTCTTCCATGATCAGCTTTGATATACTATGACTTCTTTTATATGTACTGTTTTCAAGCCAGGTGTCACCCATCCCATACAGCATTGGTTCCCAAACTTATTTGGCCTACCACCCCCTTTCCAGAAAAAATATGACTCAGCACCCCCTGGAAAGGGGGCGTGGCTTAGAGGGGTGGGCGTGGCTCCTGCTCAAGAGGGCGGGGTTGAGCCTCTCCCCTAGTCCAAGATGCAGACCTGGGAGGTGGGCGGGGCCAGAAATGGGTGGCTAGGACTGGGATGGGCGGAGTTATAAGCTCTGAGGCAGGGCTGAGCTTCTATCCCTGTCCTGGACACAGGGTGTGGGGCTAGAGGAGGGGGTGGGGCCTCTTCCCAAGTGCCTGACAGGGCTGAACCTCTATACCCCACCCCCGTGTTCTAACAAGTGCCTCAGGGGAGGTATATAGAGGCTCAGCCCTGTCTCGCGCTCTTGGGAATAGGCCCCGCCCCCACCCCAGCCCCATCCCTTAGTCCTAAAAAGCCTCTCAGGAGAGGTATAGAAGCCCAGCCCTGTCTTGGGCTCTTGAGAAGAAGCCACACCCACTCCTCTAGCTCCACCCTCTGTGTCCTAACAGGCGCCTCAGGTCTCAGTCCCATGGCCGTAGCCAGAAAAAATGGGGGGGGGGATGTTTGAAAATTTCAGGGGGGGGGTTGAACCCCTAGCACCCCCCACCCCGCTACAAACCTGTCAATATCTGCTTGAGATAGTGCCTGGAGGGACTCTTAATATTTTGCGTCTCATAGATTTAGCATGGGGATTTGGTTAACCAGTTAAAATTCATGAGTAAACCAGGTTTTTTTTATAACCTGAAAATTTTTTGGGGGGAGGGTTGAACCCCTAAACCCCCCCCCCCCTTGCTACAGGCCTGCTCAGTCCTGTCTCCGGCAGTTGGGAAGAGGACCCGCCCCTCCCCTGGCCCCGCCCCCATGTCCTAATAGGTGCCATCACCGCCCCCCTGGATTGCTGCAGCACCCACCAGGGGATGGTAGCGCCCACTTTGGGAATCACTGCTATACAGTATCTGTGCATTTTAATTTTAATTTATAACGTTAGTACTATACATTTCTCCCTGTTGAAATTCGTTTTGTTAGTTTTGGCCCGGCTCTCTAATCTGTTAAGGTCATTTTGGATTCTGATCCTGTCCTCTGGAGTATTAGCTATCCCTTCCAATTTGGTGTCATCTGCAAATTTGATAAGCAAACCCTTTATTCCATCTTGAGTAACACTCTGGCCAGGGCAGAACCCTGTGGCACCCCACTCGTCACTTCTACCTCATTAATAATATTTGCCATCTTGACCATATGCTGATGCTATTTGGCCATATGTGTCCCTGTTGCCATCTGTGAAAGGTTGGAGGAAATGCAGGAGTTGTGTTAGTTAAATCCTTGTTGCAATTCCCCATTTGTTACTTACAATTACCCATCTTTGCCCTTCCATGTAGAGACCAGTTTTTAAAGCAGGATCTAGAAAAAAGGAAAGAAACCACTCTGCCAATGTGTTACCTCAAAAAGCCAGACGAAGAGAACGAAGACCCCCATGGAGCTCATGATGCCACCGTAGTACTTCAGCAGAGCCTCCCTGCATCCCCGGTTCCACAAGTTGAGCTCTTCTGTCTGGAAGTCGTAACTGTAGTGAGCTGAGTTGTTCGAAACCTGATACTGGATGCAGGGTCGTGGAGAGCTTGGGTTACAGCAGCTGAAGGGGACACCATCCACCAAGTATCTGCCATCCACATTGCTTTTAATACGGCTGGGGAAGAGGCAAAGCACAGTGAATTACAACTTCATCAAGATTCCATTTCTGTACTGAAAAGTTAAATCCATCAGGACAAGTGAATGAAACTAAGAAGTTTTCATACTTCTGGGGGAAAGCATTTCACTCTCCAAGTGTCCCTGTTGGTTACTGAGCATGGGTTTCATATTTAATAACTGTTACTTTACCACAAAGTCATGGTAGGTAAGTCCCATTCTCTAATAGACCAAAGAGGAATTTCTTTTTGTTAACTTTATCTGACAGTGATGAATGCATAACCTCTCAAACATTGGTAAATGGTAACTCTCAGCAACCCTAAGGCAACACGGCCAATCGTAAGGGATGATGGGGATTGCAAGCCAATCTGTAAGGCCACATATTCACCATACCTGATTTAACTTGATATAGAGCTCATCCAGACATAGAGCACATCCAGAAAATTTCAGATTTTGTTCTGGACTTTTTTTTTTTTTGCTTTGGAGATATCCACATGTTCTTTATCCTAGAATTTTTATTTCAGTTCTTAATATTATCAGAGACATTTTATACCAGCTCCCCAAATCAGTTTGCTTTAACCCAATATAAAATTGAAAAGAACAGGAACTTTCCAATCAATCTGAATGAAACATTCCACCCTGTTTCTCACTTTGCATTACACACAAGCATGTCTGCAGGCAGAATGGAGGAAAGACAAAGAGCCATGTGGATATTCATGAAACTGGCTATGTGTTCACTACAGAGCCATTTCAAATCTTTGTTCTCAGCATACAATGCATTAGGGAACAGGTGTTCTTTCATGGCATATCATTCTTCTACTCTGATTCCAGTTAATTTTCGTGGCAATATCTCATGGATTCCCAAGATTTGTCATTTACAGAGAAGTATTTAAAATTCTCAGGCAGAGGGCTTCTTCAACTAACCCAATGGTTCCATAGGATACAAACTTGGCAGGTAAAGTAGAATCATAGTGCTATATTTGTGTACGGTAAAACCCCTGTATCTTTAGAACCAGTAGTTTGGTTTCATTAATCCACATGCAACAAATATATGTCTTCTCTAGCCATGTTCTAGCTCCTTCAGCATGACTCTTTTATATTCTTGGGCCAGAAGTCTTTCATTTCAATAAAGGTTAATATTACCTACAGTTACATGGGTAATAGCAACCATGAAGTGCAGGAACGTATCACCAGTGGATACGGGGCTTGTTCAGTAGTGAGAAAGGACCTCAGTATATTTGGCAGGCTCTCTTTTCCCACATGAGCCCGATTGAATCCTTTCTCTGAAGATTGTTAGTGGTGGCCTGGCCAATATAGCAGTTCGAAAACATGCAAATGTGAGTAGATCAATAGGTACCGTTCCAGTGGGAAGATAACAGTGCTCCATGCAGTCAAGCCAACCACGTGACCTTGGAAGTGTCTACGGACAATGCCGGCTCTTCGGCTTAGAAATGGAGATGAGCACCAACACCCAGAGTCGGACACAACTAGACTTAATGTCAGGGGAAAACCTTTACCTTTACTATGAGTTGTTCTGAAAACCATAGAATGCTGTGGTACATCAGTTCATAAAGTGATGGCAGCCACATGACAGAATTTTCCCCCCTGGATGGCCCAAGAGCCAAAGGCAATGGCTGCTTAAAACAAATTCGTTAAGGCAGTTTGTTTAAATAAGTCTACACCACTCTGGTTTTGAATTACTGTTGAGTGTTTCAAAGTATTTTGAATTTTAAAAAATTGTTTGGAAGCTGATTAATATTGTATTAGATATGTACTCATCAGACATGTAACAAGCAGTATGAAAGTATATATATACACACATACAAAGGCTAAGGTAACTGTCCCTAAGGCAGTGGTTCTCAATTTGTGGGTCCCCAGGTGTTTTGGCCTTCAACTTCCAGAAATCCTAATATCTGATAAACTGGATGGAATTTCTGGGGGTTGTAGGCCAAAACACCTGGGGACCCACAGGTTGAAAACCACTGCCCTAAGGGGAGGCCATGACTTAAAATATTACACTAGATTTCACCTGTAGTGCAAGCTATTTAGAGATTTTACTGTGACAAGAAGCATACAAGCACTATAAATACATGCAAACATCCAAAGTAAATTTAAATATTAGATTAGATGTGAACCGTAATGCAGACTGCACTTTGCTGGTACTACAAATACCTACAAAGTCCAATGAAGCTGTCTGCATCACACCTAATGGAAGATACGTTTAGGATGCTCTGACTTAAAATATAGGCTATATGGCATACATGAAACTACTTTGAGGGTCCTGTGAGTCTTGACTGTGGTGTATCATTTGAAATATTTCAAGGCAAGGAGTTTAATATTCAAAGTTTTATCATAGCTATACAAATATACTTATTTTTGGCTGTTTATTTCTCATTTCATATAAATATCTTTAAGGCAAAGACAAAACTCCCTCTGAACAAATCTTGCCAATAAAACCTGCCATAGGTTTGTTTTAGGGTCACCATAAGTCAGTAAAAACATAAGTCAGAAACAACAACTAAGGATTTTTGTTTTTTTGCCAGATTTGGAGAGAATGTTTGCAGTGGTATGATTTAATATACAGTTCTTGTGAAGTTTTTTTGTAGGATATCCTTAATCTAAACAACCACTGACTTGATTTTTAAAATAAAGATGCTACTGTACCAAGTACACAGGGGGAGACGCCAACAACCACCGCGTGTTACATGGCATTCTTACTATTGAATAATAATATAAGAAATGCTGGGGTGTATTGATATGTGCTCTCATCATTGCTGGACATGGAATCTGTGTACAGTACTGGATACATTCTCCAGCCCAAATGTGCCCAAATTTGTCAGATAGCAGCTTCAATCACTGCCAGCCAGCCAGCATGGCCACTGGCCACTTCATCCATCACAGCTGAAGAGTATCAGGTTTGGGAAGGCAGAGCTAGCCCCACCTTCATCCTGAAAATGAAAGGTTACTATTTTTTTATATGACAAGCTAGGCCAGCCTTGTGTGTAGTTACACACAAATACAGTAGCCTGTACTTATGTATCGTTATGTATACTGTGCATTTTTAATTTTTGTATCCCAGGATGTGCTACACAATCTTTCACCCTTCTGAAGAGCAGAGACGTTTTCCAAGGACTCACAAACTGTATATTTGGATATCTACACCTTTATTTAAAATACATATAACCAACACTTTCTATGAACACTAAAAAGCCTTTATATAGAATTCCCAGGGAATATCCAGTGAGTAATCAGATTTCTCTGTCTTCACAGGAACTGTTGGGAACACAATCAAAATAAACTCTGGAGGCTTGTCCTATCTATCTCACAATTGTTAACTGATAATAATGATGGTGATGATGATCATAATCTTTTCCCAATTTGGGAGTCAAGGTAGTTTAGGTAGGTAAAGGTAAAGGCTTTCCCCTGACATTAAGTCTAGTCATGTCCGACTCTGTGGGTTGGTGCTCACCTCCATTGCTAAGCCGAAAAGCCGGCATTGTCTGTAGACACCTCCAAGGTCATGTGGCTGGCATGACTGCATGGAGCGCCGTTATCTTCCCGCTGGAGCAGTACTCACGTTTGCATGTTTTCGAACTGCTAGGTTGGCAGAAGCTGGGGTTAACAGCGGGAGCTCATCCTGCTCCCTGGATTCAAACCACCAACTTTTTGGTCAGCAAGTTCAGCAGCTCAGCGGTTTAACCCACTGCACTACCAGGGGCTCAGCAGTAGTTTACAAAAGATTAAAAAAGTTTAAAATTCACAAAATACAAAAAGTGATGAAACTCCAAAACAACAACAACAACACACCAGTTAAAAGACCAAACCATTACAAAAACAGCACAAGAGAAATAACAGATATAAAATCCAGCACATTGTTCAGGTGGAGCAGACAGTACACCCAATCTTAACCTGTCTGTGGAAATTGAGTAGAGAGGGTGCCAGTCTAAACAAACAAAGAAACAAAGACTCTGGAAAGAGAATTCCTGAGCCAGGGGCAGCTACTGAGAAAGCCCTCTCTCGCATTCCCACCAGATTTACCTGTTAAGGTGCTGAGATACAGAGATGGGACTTCCCAGCAGATCTCAAAACACAGATTCCTCAGAGGAAACATGATCCCTCAAATAAACTGGACTGAGCCATATAAGGATTTATCAATTGTTCCCAGAATTGAATTGTACCCAGAAAGGGACCACCAGCCAGTGAAACTGCTTCAACAGAGAAGTTGAATTAGTTTGGTTAACTCCAGTTAGCAATCTGGTTGCAACTGTTTGGTCCAATAGAGGTTTCCAAACAATCTTCAAAGGCAGCCCCATGTAGACCATGTTACAGTAATCCACCCAGGACGTAACTAAGGCACGGTGTCACTCTGGTCAGATCTCATGTTTCAAGGAATGAGCACAGCTGGCACGGGAGCCTTAATGGTGCAAATGCACTTCTGGCCACAGCTGAAACCCAAGCTTCCAAGCTCAGGGTTAAGTCTAGGAGTGCAAACAGAAACCAACTTCTTCAGCGGAAATGTAACCTTTCAAATGACCAGAAGCACCCCATCTATTCTAGATTAAGTTTCAGTTTGTTTTCCCTTATCCAATCCATTATTGATGATAAGCACCAGTTTAAGAGTGGAACATCTTCCTTGGATCGTGATGGAAAGTATTATTATGATGATGTTTATTTATATCCCGTTTTTTCTCTCCACAAGGAGACTTGAAGCGGCTTACATTAAAGGCATTTCAATACAATTTAAAATCTAAAAATAAACTAACATTAAAACAAAATTAAATATGAATGGTATTAATGGGAGGGAAGCACACATGCTATTTAACAAACTATAAAGTTAAATAGGTCAAATAGGAACCCCCTAGTATCTGGTACAGCTGTTTTCTAGCCCTACCTGGCGATGTGAGGTATTTAATGTTGATATCCCCATCTAATTGCTAACCAGTCTTGACCCTGGTTTGCTTCCAAAATCAGACAAGTAATTGAGGGTGGTAATTCACTGTTTTGAAATACACCCACACTTTTAGGCACAACATAATCTTGTTTTTCCTGTCATGCATTGCCCTGCCTTGCCTGGATTAGGAGCAAGCTTACACATCTTTAGATAATTCTAGCATGCTGAACATCTCATTATGTTTTCCCAACTAGTTATTTATTTGAAAGGGAAGTTCTTCAATTGAAACTGTCCATTTTAACAAATAAGCACTTGGCATGACATCAGGGTTCAAAATATTGTCAAAGGTTTTCGTGGCCGGAATCTCTGGGTTGCTGTGTGTTTTCCAGGTTGTATGGCCATGTTCCAGAAGCATTCTCTCCTGACGTTTCACCCATATCTATGGCAGGCATCCTCAGAGGTTGGAGGGTCTGTTGGAAACCTCTCAACCTCTGAGGATACCTGCCATAGATGTGAGCAAAATGTCAGGAGAGAATGCTTCTGGAACATGGCCATACAGCCCGGAAAACTCACAGCAACCCAGTTCAACATCATTATATAAACACACTTGTTTTTATTATCAAGGATGTAAAATTCTATCCCAAACTACCAAATACTTGTTTTAATAACATCCTGAGGCAATTGTCAAAAGCCAAGCAAAATCATTTTTGAGGTTTTTTTTTTAATTGGAAGTTGATGTATAAATGAGTGCAAAATTTCCAGCCTGAATAGAGTTGGCCTTCCATATACATAAGGTAGATACTACATTCACAGATCCCACCATCCACAAATATTTTTTAAAATTCCTAAAAAAAACCCCTTGATTTTGCTATTTTATATAATGGATACTTCACTTTCCCACTGTATATAATGGGATTTGAGCATCCAAGGATTTGGTATCTGTGGGAGGTCCTGGAACCAAACTCCATTGGCTACCAAGGGCCCAGTATATATTTGGGTTGTCCAGAAAATATACAATATAAAATTAAATTCAAATACACAATCCACTCCCTCCCCCCTCTCCCCCCACCCTCAGGGAACAGTACTTTCCTTCATTCAAATATTATTTTAGTTGATCAATCGAGGCGAGAGTATGGTTCAGTTCTTTGTATTTTCCTTTTCCTCTCTCAGTCTTCCCCATTTCAGATCCCAGTTCTTCTTGATTCAGCCTGATGTGTATTTGGTTCTCCTTTCAAGAATGTAATCCTGAAGCACGAAATCCATTAAATATTCAAACCATTTTTTGACTTCCCAGTTTTTATGTTCTTTCCAGCCCAGGGCCACCGTTGCTTGAGTGGTGACTGTCATATTTTATAATTTTTGCCCAATCTTGAATGTTTTAGTTCCTATCTAGTTTCTGGGTGAAGAATTCTTTTTTAGTCAACTTCAGTATATGCCCTATTAATTCTTACATTTCTTTCTTAACATTGTTACAGAATTTTTGTACTTTGTCACATTCCCACCACATATGCATGTAGGAGCCAATTTCTCCACATCTGTGCCAACATAATTTTGTGGTTGATTTAGTTATGTGAGCTAATTTAATTAGGGTTCTATATTATTTGGTCAGTATTTTCCTTTGTGCTTCTCTAATCCTTATGTGCTTGATTGTTTTAATTGAATTGATCCAGTGTTCAGTGTCTGACTCATTACTATTCAGGTCCTCTATTTATATGTATCTGTTAGCAACAATGTGCAGTGTTTACGGTGGACTCTGAAGAAAATGCTTCAGCTATACTTCATAAAAAGGAAAATCAGCCTATTTAGTAAACCTTGCAAATGCTGATTTATCATAAATTAATGTTTAATTTTATGCTTATTTTATATACATATATATATATATATATATATATATATATATATATATATATATATATATATACATACACACACACATATACATACAGTGTCATGTAAACATTTCTCGGGTGGAAAGGGGTCACAGTGGGAAAAGTTTAAGAAGCCCTGTTCTAAACCAGTGGTCCTGGAACTGGACTGGAAATTATTATTTTCCCCCAAGGACTGATGCCCTATTTCTGCCCATTAGCTACAATTATTTCTCTCTTTCATGGAAACCCACCAGTTTAAAAGCTATATGTTAGACTTTTGGTTATTTGAGATTATTACTCTATTTCAGCAACTTCCTTCTCATCAGCACTGTCTCTAAGGAACTCTATGGAAAGGTTTCCAACATTTTTTCTTGAAAAGCATCAGTATTAGCAACTGTGGTTCATGGACTCTTGCCAGTCACAATCTCCAAGGAGCTGTGCTGTTAATGTCTGTTGGGTTATGATCAATCCTTTTTTGTTTTTTTTAAACAAAAATCAGCTTGCTATCTAATTATCACATTCAAACTCAGATTAAAGAGAAAAGTTTGATGTATAGGTAGAGAAATGGTTGACACAACAATGGATTATCAACTCTTCTCATAACTGGCATTGCTCCCATTTTTTTCAACGGGAACTTAAAGGGCAAAAACCAACTTGAAAAATGGTTTTTCATCTTTCATTTTAAACCCCTTATTGAGTTAATCCCAAGTGATGAGTTACATTCCTGGGCTGCAACGCTTGGGAGAGCTTTAATTTTCACTAATTCACTAATTATCCATTCATAGCTTTCTTAATCTCTGTGTTTCCAGTTTCTCTCAGTACAAGGTGGGGACCTTGCTAATCTCTTGAGAAGCTAAGGGGGGAAATTTTTCTTCTAATTTATTGCAAAGAGCAACAACACATGGCGTTAGAAAGAAAGATAGCTGTCGCTGGGTTCAGGTATTTATTCAATTTATCTCATCATGGAAATGTCATGGTTTGAACATTGGATTATGACTCTGGAGGCCAGGATTCAATTCCCTCCTTGGCAGTGGAAACCCCCTGGGTGATCTTAGGGAAGTCACACATTCTCATTCCCAGAAAACCCCATGACAGTGTTGCTTTAGGGTCACCATAACTTAGAAATGACTTGAAGACACACAACTCATCACTTGAGATAACCCAATAAGAGAACAATGTTGTGTTCTCTTTACTGTCACAATTTAGTCACAAAAAGATAAAGAAGAAAAAGAAGAAAAGCCAGAAAGGAATCCCAGCAGGCTGCAATATGTTAAAACGCAATGGCTTGGCAAGACCAACAAAAAAATACCTTTACAATTGTGAAGAAATAAATGGCTAGAAGAAACTGCCTGCCCTGGATTTATGAAGCCAACTGAAATAAAAGCTGCATCTTACCAAGTGCACGTACATTTTGTAGAGCCCTCTAATTCCATCTACCCAACCAGCCAAGAATAACCACAGAGAAGCTTAGCAGAGGTCACTATCAATGTCAGGACAGAAATGAGCAGGAAGTTCTCCTGCCCAACCTCTGTTGGAATGAATGGGAGCCGTGTAAGATCACTCAATTTCAGTGGACTAAAATCCAACCTTAGCAATGGACCACTTGAGATGAGTGGAATTTACCGTATCATCACAATTTGATTTTCCATCAGTTTCAATGCACCTGCTCTAGATCAGACCAACATTGGATTTAGCTCTGGGAGCTTTGTGCTGGACAGCTTCCTACTGGATTATGTTCTTATTGTATATTCTAGTTTAGGGAGCAAGCAGGCTTGGGTGGCCATGTTGACAATAGCAGAACCGGGACACCTAAATAGGTGAACCAAATGCAAAATGGCAGTGATGGGCAAAATTTTAAAATAGTTCTGTAGGGATATTGCCTATGAAGTTTCAATCAACTCTTTGAGAGTGTGAGATGTTTTTCTCCCTGGTTAGGGTGATAGATCCCCATAGTCACAGCTCTACAATCATCTAGTTTCATTTCTATTTCTCATTCACAGTTGAATTTACTTTTTTAAAATATGAATGATCCTAGAGAAAACAAAAACAGACGGATGAATAGACTACTTATTTTGGGAGGTTACTTTATTCAGGCATTCAGCTCTGTTTTTTCTGCTTATATAGAACTAGAAAGGAGGAAGACTGCTTGAATAAGGAACCTGTAATGCCGCCTTACTTTTTTCTACTCCTATGTAAATAGAATTCTTATTTTTCTGAATGCTTGAATAAACAACTTCTATAGGATAATCAATTCATCTATTTATTTTTGTTTTCTAGGATCATTCAATTTTTTAAAATGTTAAGATAAGAAACACACAATGGTTTTGTCAAGTAGTACTATGCCAACTAAAGTTCAACTGTAAACATAGAAGAATACAAGTTGCATTCTAACAAAGTACTTACTCTTTCACTTCCTTGGAGCTAAAGTCCAAGTATCTGTTGCTGATCCACTGAATCTCAAACCAGTCTCTGAAACCATTGTTTCCACAGCATTTGAACTCCATCTGGAGCAAATCAATTGTTTTCTTCATGAAGCACCTTCCAGGAGTATCTGTATCACGATAGAATTTCATCCCGCTCTTTAGCCCTTGCGCTAGTGTACTTTCCAGAGAACCCCTCAGCAGAAAGCAAAAGAGAGCAACAAAAAAGATGAAGATGATAAAAAATGAGCATGACAATAGATAAACTTTTACAAGAGGCTTCCACTTCACAAATTTAGCAGGATCCAGAGAATCGTAGCATATCTTGCCTGCAAATGCATTGAACGCACATGCTAGTATACCCACCAATATCAAGGAATTGGGCACAAAGTGGCTTTCTGCATTGTCCATCACATCACTTCGCTTCCTGAGCTCAATTTTCAGGAACAACCCCATTGAGAAAACAACGATCCCTGCAAACACTGAAAACCAATTCATGAGCCATAGTCCTTGTGCTAGTTTTACCCTTTTCTTCTGGTTGAACTTGAGTTTCAACAACGCCATCTTAGAAATGCCAAATGTATTAAGCCTCCACAAAAATTAATCCTTTTTTGGTAAAGGGAACAACGGCAAAAGACGATCTGCCACCATTCAGGCCTTGGAGAGTCCAAATAGGGTTGCTCTAGTCAAGCCATTCTTTGACATTTTCATCTTGCCAAGCCAGAAGTTGAAGCGATGTGGGCAAAATTAACAAGTTTTCCGCAAGTGGAAAAAAAATATTATTGGCAAATGGCATGTGCTACTATTTCTGGTGGTCCCTTCTACGCAAAGGAATAACAGCTTCACAGTTGCAAATGATTAAAGCTGGATCTACAATACGTCATCCTAATACTAATCAGTGTAATCCACTTTAGAGAAATCTCTGCCAGCAGCAGAGGAGCAGTGGAAATAATCCCTCATTTTACTATTTAGTGGGTTTGGGCCTTCACGTGATGTATTACAGTGCATTACAAATGAAAACCAAGGTATAAAAAGATGCTCCACCTCAGGTTCTTTTTGACAGGAAATACTTGTTAAAAAGTGCATCAGACAGTTATTTTACACATTGCTCCAAGCCAGTAAAACCATATTGCTGCTTATCCTGTGTCAATCACCTTGAATGACACCCTCTGGCTTATGTGTTTTTAGGGATGGAATTAAGGACGTGTTTTAAATGAACTGAAACCTATGTCTGAAGTCCTCTGAAATCATGGGAGTTACAAAAATGGAAAACTTTTTAAAAACCTAAATGAATGTCTAGGTCTTCCAGCACAATTCCATGGTAAACCACTGCCAGAAGTTGACCATAGAATTGATCATGAGATAAAAGCAAGATGATGATGACAATGATAACAACAATAATAATACCATGCTGGAAGATCTGGAAATGCTTGGAGAGAACATATTTTTTGATTATGTATCAGGAAGCAGCAGAGGCTACAGCAAATATAAGTAATCTGCAAATATCCACAATTGTCAATGTGTAACATGCAAATGTGGAGGGTCGACTGAATTTGGCAACTGGAAAAACAATATAGCAAGAAGAAAGCCATACAGCAAGAGAGAAGCCCTATCAACCATGGAAATTTTTCATCTCCAAAACTAGTTTGAACCATGAGCAGCTTGTGGATAATTATACTGGGCCAACAGTGGCACAGGGCTTGCAGAGGTTGTAAGAAACATAACCTTTTATGTAGTAACAATACAGTCGTCATCTCATCAATTGAAAAAGAAACCTCTACTCCAATGTCTTTTCTTAAGACAGAAGAGGATCTTTTCTAGACCTTGAGAATCCCAGCAGGGTGTTCTGAGAGTAGGCATAGAATTCGGAGTATGAAACAATGCACTAGCCATGTTGTCTCTTCCACCCATGTTTATCCGAAATATACCTAATGCAACGATGGTTTTAAGAAATGGGGAGAAAGATGTGACATCATCTCGTATATGTTCAACTTCATGTGCCTCTTCTATAGGAGATACTTATCAGAGAAATAAAGCTATAAAATACCACTGTCCTGTGATATGGTTAAATGTTTTCATCCGTATAAAAGAGAACACAATAATTTCCATAACACAACACATTGTAAGAGGAATGTTCATCATCTTTCTGTGAGGATGTGAGGTGATTCACCTCACATCCTCACAGAAAGATGAACATTAAAGCTGTAGATGAGTATCTCTTTGCATCACCTTGTGGCTGAGAATAACATTGCAAGGAACACAAAAACAGTGGGACGGCAACATGTACCCTGTTTCCCCAAAAATAAGACAGTGTCTTATATTAATTTTTGCTCCCAAAGATGCGCTAGGTCTTATTTTCAGGGGATGTCTTTTTTTTCCACAAAGAAGAATTCACATTTATGGTTGATTTTTTTTTAAATGAAAATTTATTATCTACTGTACAGTAGTTGTCATCACAAACCAGCATAACCTTTCAAGAATTTCTATATTATATTTTATTTCTATACTGTTTTTAAATTACTGTTTTAAATTTCTGTTTGTATGTACATTTATGTTGTTGTTGTTTGGCTTGTCCCTGTGTAAGCTGCCCTGAGTCCCTTCTGGAAGATGGAGGTGGGATACAAGAATAATAGGCTTGCTCAAATAATTCGATTTCCCCGTTACCCGTTATTAATTCGTTACTTTCGTTACTTTTGAAGCAATATACGGCCTTGATTGTCCACACGTCTGGATATCGCGGTTTCGAACCGCGAGAGGCCGTTTTTTGTTATGTCGTCGTTTTTTTCGTTAGGAAAAAAAGCTTTTGCAAATCACCCAAACTCCCACCATTCCTAACAGCCTCAGGCCCTTTCCTTTTGCCCCTCAGCAAAAGGGGCGTCACGGGCTCAGCCAATGGGAGGGGGCGAGGGGGAAGGAGGCCGAGGAGGAGGAGGAAGACGGAGGGGGGAAATGGCCGCCACCGCCTCGCCTCAGCTCAGGCCTGGTGTCTCTCTGTGAGGCGGGAAGGCGGCGGATGGAGCCGGGAATGGAGAGACCGAGAGAGACAGAGACACGCAGAGATGGAGGCTGGCGCGGGGCCCGGCGGTGAGGAGGAAGAGTCCCGGGATGTGAGGGGGTGTGGGCCAGGCCCGTCCTCGACTGCTCCCGGGGAGGGAGGGAGGGAGGACTACGACTCCCAGGGGCCCAGATTCGCACCCTCCCTCCCCCCAATACAGGTCTCCATACGACGCTACATGAACTTGAATGGATACTGTGGTTGTGTTGTCGAAAGCTTTCATGGCCGGGATCACACTGTTGTGGTATGTATTCCGGGCTCTATGGCCATGTGCCAGAAGCATTCTCTCCTAACGTTTCACCCACATCTGTGGCAGACATACTCAGAGGTTTTGACGTCTGTGCGAAGCTAGGCAAGTGGGGTTTATATATCTGCGGAAGGTCCAGGGTGGGAGAAAGAACTCTTGTCTGTGGGAGGCAAGTGTGAATGTTGCAATTGGTCACCTTGATTAGCATTGAATAGCCTTGCAGCTTCAAAGCCTGGCTGCTTCCTACCTGGGGGAATCCTTTGTTGGGAGGTATTAGCTGGCCCTGATTGTTTCCTGTCTGGAATTCCCATTTTCTGGGTGTTGTTTTTTTACTGTCCTGATTTTAGCTTTTCTGTAGCTAAAAATGCATATAAAATTGATTCTATAGGGAGGATAAATGATTGGATTTCAACTCCTACAGCTTAGCTTTCTCTGCCAATAATGGTACCATACCAAACTAAACCTCCCAAATTTTCTGTAGCAGTGAGCTATCTTGGATATTGTAAGGGATTTATTATTATTATTATTATTATTATTATTATTATTATTATTAGACCTTGCTCCCAGGAAGGTGCCTTCGCTGTGGCTCCCAACTTATCTATCTACCTTTCCACATATTCTCCACATTGTGTGTATGTGTATGTATATTATATATACATGAGCCCCGATGGCGAAGTGTGTTAAAGCACTGAGCTGCTGAACTTGCAGACTGAAAGGTCCCAGGTTCAAATCCCGGGAGCAGAGTGAGTGCCCGCTGTTAGCTCCAGCTTCTGCCAACCTAGCAGCTTGAAAACATGCCAATGTGAGTAGATCAATAGGTACCGCTCTGGCGGGAAGGTAATGGCACTCCATGTAGTCATGCCGGCCACATGACCTTGGAGGTGTCTATTGACAACACTGGCTCTTGGGCTTAGAAATGGAGATGAGCACCAACCCCCAGAGTCAGACATGACTGAACTTAACGTCAAGGGATACCTTTACCTTTACCTATACACACACACACACACACACATATGCAGGGACTATATATATATATATATATATATATATATATATATATATATATATATACAGTATATATCACACACACACTAATTTAACAAAGTTTCAGCCACAAAAACAAAGTTTCTGAAGTAGAACAATGACTTTCACAGTAAAGACAACCCAATTTAACAGGAAATAAGACTTTCAAACCAGGAACAGATTTCTGCAATTATTAAAAAATGGTTTATTATAAAAGCTATGAAAATTCGCTAAAAATCAGAGGATAAGGGAAACGTTCCAAATTTTGGTGAGCTATCAGTGTTAAATGTGTTCTACCACTGTACCAAGTTTGAAGAAGATCACTCAAAAAATGAGGGCGGGAGAGTCCTGTAAAATCTCCCCTCGTGCTGTTTTTTTTGGCCACTGCGCATGCGCGTCTGCCATTAACGAATCAATTTTGAAACTAACGAATTTTCGTTAATTTTGAATTTTTTGGGGGGCAAAATTCGGAATTGACCACAGAAACGAAACGCTGGCGCCCCCTACTTTTGAAACGAGTTTAGAATCAATTTTTTCATGGATCGCTCAAGCCTAAAGAATAAAGTTATTATAATATTATTATTTCTTGTTACTACCTTTATTTCCATGTACAACAATCTATGGTATGTACATTTACCGATCCTGCATGCTTTCAAACAAAAACTTTGCTAGGTCTTACTTTCGGGGGAGGCCTTATATTTAGCAATTCAGCAAAACTTCTACTAGGACTTATTTTCTGGGGATGTCTTATTTTCAGGGAAACAGGGTATTCGATAAAGGAATGCTACAGGTGGTATACATCGGCCTTTACTTTCTGTTTCCTTGGGTATTTGAGAAAAATATGCCTCTTAGATAGTTTACAATATTTTCTCAGCTATTGTCTGTCCATTCCAACAGGGTGATTGATGTATTATCGAAGACTTTCATGGCTGGAATCACTGGATTGCTGTGAGTTTTCCGGGCTGTATGGCCATGTTCCTGCCAGTAAGGTAATGCTCAAGATTCTGCAAGGTAGACTCCAGCAATACATGGAGTGAGAGTTGCCAGATGCACAAGCTGGGTTTAGAAAAGACAGAGGAATGAGAGAGCAAATTGCCAATATCCGCTGAATAATGGAGGAAGGCAGGGAGTTTCAGAAAAACCCTCTATTTCTGTTTTCTTTACTATTCTAAAGTCTTTGACTATGTGGATCATAATAAATTGCGGCAAGTTCTTGGTGGGATGGGGATACCAAGTCACCTTGTCTGTCTCCTGAGAAATCTATATAACAACCAAGTGACAACAGTAAGAACAGACCATGGAACAACAGACTGGTTCAAGATTGGGAAAGAAGTACGGCAGGGCTGTATACTCTCACCCTACCTATTCAACTTGTATGCAGAACACATCATGCAATGTGAGGGGCTTGATGTATCCAAGGCTACAGTTAAAATTGCAGGAAGAAACATTACCAACCTTAGATATGCAGATGATACCACTTTGATAGCTGAAAGCGAGGAGCAGCTGAGGAGCCTTATCACCAAGGTGAAAGAAGAAAGCGCAAAAGCTGGGTTGCAGTTAAACATCAAGAAAACCAAGATTATGGCGACCAGACTGATTGATAACTGGCAAATAGAGGGAGAAATGTGGAGCCAGTGACAGACTATATTTCTAGGTGTGAAGATTACTGAGGACGCAGACTGTGGTCAGGAAATCAGAAGACGTTTACTTCTTGGAAGGAAAGCAATGACCAATCTCAATAAAATTAATAGCATTCTCCGTGGTAACCTATGAATGTGAAAGCTGGACCATAAGGAAGGCTGAATGAAGGAAAATACCATGTTTCCCTGAAAATAAGACAGTGTCTTATATTATTTTTTACTCCCAAAGATGTGCTAGGTCTTATTTTCAGGGGATGTCTTATTTTTCCATGAAGAAGAATTCACATTTATTGTTGAACAAAAAAAATGAACATTTATTCTATACTGTACAGTAGTTGTCATCACAAACCAACATAACCATACCAGAGAAACTGTGACTTCTGTCAAGAATTTCTTGTTACTACCATTATTTCCATATACAACTGGTATGCACATTTACCAATACTGCATGCTCTGGTGTTCTGTTTGGCAGGCGCTGGGTAAACTTCCAAACAAAAACTTTGCTAGGTCTTACTTTCGGGGGAGGCCTTATATTTAGCAAATGAGCAAAACCTCTACTAGGTCTTATTTTTTGGGGATGTCTTATTTTAGGGGAAACAGGGTAGATGCTTTTGAACTGTGGTGTTGGAGGAAACTTGTGAGAGTGCCTTGGGCTGTAAGAAGATCAAGCCAGCCCATCTTCCAGGAAATAATGCCCGACTACTCACTGGAGGGAAGAATATTAAGGCAAAGATGAAGTACTTTGGCCACATAATGAGAAGACAGGAAAGCTTGGAGAAGATAATGATGCTGGGGAAAATTGAAGGAAAAAGGAAGAGGGGCCGATCAAGGGCAATGGGTGGATGTTATCCTTGAAGTGACTGGCTTGACCTTGAAAGAGCTGGGGGTGGCAACGGCTGACAGGAAACTCTGGTGTCGGCTGGTCCATGAGGTCATGAAGAGTTGGAAGCGACTGAATGAATAAACAACAACTTGGCCATATTCCAGAAGCATTCTCTGCTGACATTTCACCCTCATTTATGGCAGGCATACTCAGAGGTTGTGAGGTCTGTTGGAAACCAGGCAAGTGGGGTTTATATATCTGTGGAATGTTCGGGTGGGAGAAAGAACTCTTTGTCTGCCTGAGGCAAGTGTGAATGTTGCAATTGGCCAGATTGATTAGCACTGAATAGCCTGGCAGCTTCAAAGCTTGGCTGCTTCCTGCCTGGGGGGAATCCTTCGTTGAGAGGTGTTAACTGGTCCTGATTGTTTCTTGTCTGGAATTCTCCTGGCTACCAGTATTAAAAACTCTAAAATAAATAAAATACAGAACAACACTCAGAAGACAGGGGAATTGACACACATACACTTATATATGATTAAAACATATTAATCAGCTCCTGGCTGTTGCATCTGTTTGGACTTTCATTTGAAATAATGCATCCTGGAACACTCCTCAATTGTGAACAGTCTTTTAGGGAGAGTATAATCCCACCCAGGACTGGTGAACACACCTCTAAATCCATATCAGAACAATTGACGATAAGCTCCATCTTGTCTGGATTCACATGATTGTTCTTCTCCATTCAACTGATTACCTCTTTCAGTCATTCATTAAGAGAAGACATACTATCCTTGACTGAGACTATCTTTGAGGGCATGGAGAAGAATATTTGGGTGCTATCAGAATACTGATAGCATCCCACTCCAAGCCACTGGAGGATCCCTTTCCCAGCAGTTTCATGTAAATGTTAAACAGCATTGGAGAAAGAAGAGCACCTTGTAGTATGCCATGTAACAACTCCTTTTTGAGGAGCAGCTATCCCCAAGCACTACCAACTGGACTCTACCTAGCCATAGGGCTAGAATCACTGAAGCCCAATGCTCCCAATTTTCAACACGACATTCCAAGGGGATTGCATGGTCAATGGTATTTAATATTGCTTTGAGAACCAAAAGAACCAGCAAAATACACACTCTCCCCTCAACCTGTTAAGAGATGCTGCATTAAGGTAACTACAATTCCCGGCTCCATACCCTGCTCTGAAGTCAGTTTGAAATAGGTTTAGAAAACTTGTATCATCCGACAGCTTGGAGTTGAAAGGCAACTGCCTTCTCGGTCACCTTGTATCTAAGGAGGAATATTTTATACTAGTCTAAAATTGATGAAGTCCAGGGTATCCAAGAAATGTGCTTTTAAATGTGATCATACTACTTCTTTTAAACTTACCTCCCTGAGATGTACTGTAAATATATTGCATTGTAATATTTAACTGTATATCCTCCTAGATGACAAATTGGATGACAAGAAGACAAATTGTTCTCATTTTTTCCAGCAGCTTGCTCACATCTGTGTCATTCACTAAATGAAATCTACCCAGGGTAATCCGACTGATGGGAGTTGCTGGACACCCAATGTCAGCGTCTGCTATAATGACATCTAAAACAGCTTTCATCAGCTCTGAAGTGGGTTTAAGCCCTGTCTGGAAGTGCCCTTACAGGAATATGTTGTCTGCATCATCTCTTGTCAAGAATAAGTTGAGTTTTCCACTCCAATTGTCATCCTTCCCATTTTGATTTCCTGCAAGTCTTCTGTAAACAAAGGTGTCCAATTAGTAACAGGTTGGCGAGGACATTTGGCAATAGTCCTAACCAGATTTTAGTTCTTCACCAGGATCATAATGTATACCATCCATAAAACTTTCTAAAGTTTTCTGGAGCCATGAAAGATCCATTAGTCTTCATGGGCGAACCACAAAACTATCTCTAACCAGAAAAAATATCTCCAAGACATAGCTGAGTCTGGATCGGTATACAAATTGTGTAACAACTCTGAGACTGAAAAAAAGCTATTGGGATTGATTTTTGTAGTCTTAAATCTACTTCTTCAAGATGCATGAAGTCCATTTATTGCTATGGATGAGCTGGTTGTGTATTAATAGTAATAGGAACGCAAAACCAGTGGATATGTTGAGGTGATAAGCTCAGTTTTAACAATGGTTATTGTGGGAAAGGCAGGTAAAAAAGAAGTTGCCTAAAGCCAGAGTAGGTAACTATATGAATGGTGGAAGGAAATACTGGATGCTGGCAGGGGAACCAAAAAGGGGAATATAATAAATTGGCCAAAAGAGTTGTCATCCGCTGAAGAATTAACTAGCATTGTGATATATGTATATAGGAAACCATTGTCTGTTGATAGAAGTCTGAATTTCAAACATCAGACTTACATAGGGCTCCTAGTTACAAACGGGGGTGAGACAACAGGAAGTGAGATAAAATCTACCTCTGGAAAGGGAAATACTCATATGAAGGGAACTACCGGGGGAAAAATATGTATCCACTGAAGTTTTATCACCAATCCTAGTTTCAACAAGGTAAAAAAAAATCAAAATCCATTTTTCACACTGACAGAAAGTGAGATGAAATCTCTGAACAGAGGCACATACAGCAAAACAAACATCACATGGGTTTTAACCCATCTCCATACCATCAAAAACTAATAAAACAAAATTGGGGGCTGAAGTTACACTTTAAAATGTACCTGATCCAATTAACATACAAATTAAACTTAAGAACCTACAGAATAAACCTATCTTCTTAATAAACTGAGGATTGACCGCATTCCAATTCTTTTTTTCTTTCAGTCTTTTTCAGTATGGTCAGCTCTACAATTCCCATGTAAAAACCCACAAATAAAAAAGTTACAGCAATAAAGCCAAGTAAATGGATGTGTACTTGAAACTTATGATTATTTTCTCTGCTTTATGACTTGTAGCATCATCACAGCAGTTGTGCTGTGCACAAAAATGACATACCTATAAATCATCAGTGGACTACTGGGATGCTCAGTTAACACGTAAGCAAAACCCTTTAACTTTCCCATCATTACAACTGAAAATGTTTCACGGAAAAGCAAAAACATCCAGGAACCACATACCTAGATTCTCTTCAGTTGTGATTGAAATTTCAGAAATTCAGCTCCAGTGCAATTCTATTGTGGCCAGCTACTATATCCTATCCTATATAAATAGCACTAAAACTTATATGAAATAGCTTTCTCAAGATGTTTTTCCTATTGTAGTGTTACCATTGTAGATAAAGCTGTATCTGGCAAAATGATGCCTTATGTGCAGCTCTGTAAAAGGCTGAAATGCTTGCCAGACCTAACAACCATCCAGCCCCCAAGGAATTATTTTGATTCACATTACTATTTGCAGCAAGGCAATCAACCACTCATCTCTCCATGTGAATCCTGCAGCCCTGCTCCAATCATTATTACAAGAAAACTACAGAAAAGAGAGAAGACACAGCACGTTTTAAATGGAGAACTATTTAAAGCATAACTTTCACTTAATTGTTTTAATTAGGACTATTTTGATCCAAGCTAACCATCAATCATCTGTACACTCAATGCTGGAACAGATACTTGTAAAAGACCAAATCTAAAATGGGATTTTGGGTATCAGGGATAAGATTTCATCATGAGCACACAAAGTGAGTAAGCTTTCAAGTCTTTCACAATAAACATTTAAACAAAAAACAGACAGAAAAAGAGATTAGAAATGGTACAATGAGTTTGCATACAGTAAATACTTAACTTCTTAGAAAGGAAAACAAAACTAGAGACCTCTAAGATGAGATAGACTATTTCTGTGGAAGAACAAGTTCTTTCTATCTATTATGTTTACAAAACAATGGATACTCAAAAACCTTGAAATGCTCGGACTCATGTATACTATGCACTGTACAGAAATATGTAATGTAAAGCTCTGCGCTCCATCACTGTGAATGTCACCTCTTATTAAAAGTGTTAACAAAAAATTTAACAATGATCAACACAATCTAGCCAAAGTTGAAAAATTTTCAGTGGAGAAATTAAGCAGGTGTTTTAACTTTTCCCAGCTTAATCAAAGTGCTAAACTTTCTCAAAATGGTGTCCAATACATATTTGCACTGTTTGTTTCTATATACAATTACATTACTTTACAATTTTTCAGGAACAACATAGCTGAAACTGGGAACAATTACATGTAATGTGTACTAGCAGCAGAATACAGAGTTTCGAAAGCTCCATGACTTGGTGGCATTTGCAAATGTGAATTAAAGTATACAGACAAGATCACATTCATGTATAATATTTTTGGGAATATACCATGAAGGGATTTAATAGAATTTTCCATAATGACAAAGGCATTAGATTTAGGACATTTGTAACAAAATTCAAAGTCCACATAAGATTTTCTCCATCAGCAAAGCAGTCATTTGAAATGTTTGAAAAATAAGATGATCAACTGAAGGCACAAGGTTTCCAAAACTGCCAAGCTGTTATCCATTACACATACTGTCACCATATATTTACACAGTGATGGGCACCGCCTTATAAAATTATTCATCATACTAACAGGTTAACATGTACGATTAATAATGTTTTCCAGTTCTGAATGCTTGGCATTAATCAAATGTATTACAGATGTAAAACAAGCCACCATTCAAAGCACTGCATTGTAAACAATATACTCTGGAGTAATAATCCTAATAGTGAGGATCTTTCATCTCACCAAAGCTTTGCTAAGGAGCAGAAAGCAGCCCCTTAACACACCAGGAAAAAGTAGTGCAAGCAGTATAGAAAGGAATATAAAGAGCATACAAAACTGTAATTAGCACCATGAACATGGTGAATGCTTCATTAGTGAACAAAAGAAACAAGAAAAATCAGAGCAAGTATCTTTACCCCATTTTTAACAGACACTACACAGAAACAAGCTGCACTACTCAGTTTGGGATAATGGTATCTAATCTGCTGATTCAATCAGGGATTCTGGAAAGCTGAAATCCAAGGGCCCATCTACACTGTAGAGTTAATGCAATTTGATGTCACTTTAACTGTGGTGTCTCAATGCTATGGAAACCTGTGAGTTGTTGTTTTGCAAGGCTTTTAACATTATCTGCTAAAGGCTACAGGTACCTCACTAAACTACAACTTCTAGGATTCTATGGCATTGAGCCATGGCAGTTAAAGAGGTGTCAAGTTGCATTAATTCTTAATGGAGAAACCTCTGAAAGAGTTTGGGCACCACTGTTTGACAGCACGTCTGCCTCCAGACATTGCACTTAATCCAATGATTCCTCAATGTATTTATTTTCTTTATTGAGTCCCTGTATTGGAAAAAAAGACATAATAAAAGTAAATAAATTGTGCTCCCTTCAAATGTTGCTGCCCTACAGCAAAGCACACTCTAAGCACTCTGCTTAATCCAATTAGCAAGTCTTTGTTGACAATGTCATTACCTGTTCAATAGACAATAAACAGAAAAAGTTTGGTTTTGGCTAATAGTAGCTAGCTAATCTCCCATGTGAATTCCTTGGCACCAATTATTCTCAAACCCTATTTCTCCAGGCGTTTTGTTTTGGACTTCAACTCCCAGAACCCTCAGCTGCTTGGGCCAATGATCAGAAAGTCCTGAGAGAGCTGAAGTCCAAAACTCTTATAAGATGCTATATCAAAAGAAAGATGAGAGAAAAGTAAAGTAAAAAAACCTTCAGCCCTCCAAATGTTTTCAAAACATAGCATGCTGCTCCAGGCACTCCACTCAATTCAGTGATTCCCAAACTTGGTTCTCTGGATGTTTGGAAATGATGTCCAAAACATCTGGAAGGCTGGACATCTGGAAATACCACTCTACAGCACAGTTGCCTCAAGGCAATCCAAATCCAGTCATCCCCAAACTTTAGTCCTTCCAGATGTGATTCCCAAGCTTCCACCAGAAGTTTCAGAAAGTGCTCTGCTTGGTTGCTGTGAATTTTCCGGGCTGTATGGCCATGTTCCAGAAGCATTCTCTCCTGACATACGTTTCACCCGTATCTATGGCAGGCATCCTTAGAGGTTGTGAAGTTTGTTGGAAACTAAGCAAGGGAGGTTTGTATGTCTGTGGAATGTCCAGGATGTGAGAAAGAAGTCTTGTCTGATTGAGGCAAGTGTGAATGTTGCAATTGATCAACTTGATTAGAACTGAATAGCCATGCAGCTTCAAAGCTAGGCTGCTCTGGAATTCCTGTTTTTGCGTGTTGATCTCTTTATTTACTATGCTGATTTTAGAGGTTTTTTTAATACTGGTAGCCAGATTTTGTTCATTTTCAGAAAGGAGGAAACCATGAGAATGAACAAAATCTGGCTACCAGTATTAAAAAAACCCCTTTAAAATCAGCACAGTAAATAAAGAACAACACTCTGAAAAAAGAGGAATTCCAGACATGAAACAATCAAGGCCAGTGAACACCTGCCAACAAAGGATTCCCCCAGGCTGCCAGGCTATTCAATTAATCAAGGTAATTAACTGCAACATTCACACTTGCTTCTGGCAAATGAGTTCTTTCTCCCACCCTGGACCATCCAGAGATATATAAAGCCCACTTGGCTAGTTTCCAACAGACTTCATAACCTCTGAGGATGTGGGTGAAATGTCAGGAGAGAATGCTTCTGGAACGTGGCCAGACAGCCCAGAAAACTCACCGCAATCCAGGTATTCCGGCCATGAAAGCCTTCGACAACACAGTGCTCTGGTAAAGAGTAGAATATAGAGGAAAGAGTGGGTCCAGCTCCAGTCACACATCTTTTTATTACCATGGATTGTTCTCCAGGAAACAATGGGTTCAATTCCATTCATTGATACTCTCGTTTTGAGGCATCCTACTCAAAGAAACAATGGGTTCAACTCCAGTCCTTCACCCTCTAAATTTAGGAAACAGTGTAGGTATGGGCAAACTTGGGCCCTTCAGGGTGTTTTGGACTTCAACTTGCACCATTCCTAACAGCCTCAGGCCCCTTCCTTTCCCCCCTCAGCCTTTTAAGCGGCTGAGGGGGGAAAGGAAAGGGCCTGAGGCTGTTAGGAATGGTGGACGTTGAAGTCCAAAACACCCTGAAGGGCCCAAGTTTGCCCATGCCTGAAATAATGTGTTCAACTCCTGCCCTTAACCTTCTTATTTTCGGGTCTGGCGCTCCAGGAAACACTTGGTTCAGTTCCAGTCGGTAACCCTGTCCTTCTCGGGGATGATGCTCCAATTCGGCGAGGCCTCATCCCTTGCTAGCCAGTCGAAGTCATCCACCTGGCTCCAGTGGTTCCTGCTCCGATCCAGGCCGGATGTTTCATAGTCAGCCTCGAGCCCCTCATAGCTCCAGGGATAAGGAGCGAAGCGGATACCCTTGCACTCCTCCAGCATGGCCTTGGAAGTGACGTGAAGGTAGAAACTGGTGTCAGTGGTGCGGTTGGTCCGGAGCTGCTGGCAGGCGAGGGCTAGGGTGCATCCGCTGCAGTTGTCCACACGCGCCGAGGTCGAAACCGGGCCGCAGAGCACAATACAATCCCTGCAATGGCGCACCAGCAGGGTGTTGGGGTTCCCGCGCAGGCGCACTCGGCAGCGGCTCAACTGGGAGAGGATGACGTCCTTCTGGAGCAGCTCTTGAGGCCCCATTTGTAGCTCTTGGTCCTCGGCGTCGCTGAAGCCGCAGCCGGGCTGAAACGCAGCCGGCGGAACCTCTTTCTCTGGGTCTGGTTCCTGCTCGGGAGGCGTCCTCCTCGGGGCGGGCTCCTTCTTGAGGGCCTTCTTGAAGGCGAAGCGCTTCTGCGGCTGGAGCTGGAGGCGCCGCTCTGAGAGCGCCCCCTGCAGGCCCTGCAGCGCCGCCTGCGCCCGCCGCACCTCGTACGGGGCTAGGAAGCGCACCGAGTCGGTCAGCGAGCGCTGGAGGGCCTGCAAACGCTCCCCGGCCTCTGCCACCGCCTCGGCCTCACCACCAGGCCTCAGCAGGGCCTCAATGGCGGCCTGCTCGCGGGCGAAGGCGGCGGCGAACACGTCGCTCTGCTCCTCCTGTACCGTCTGGGCCTCGCGGGCCCGCCGACGACGCTCCGCCTCCTCCCGCCGCTCCGCGTCCCGCTGCTGGAGCCGCTCGGGAACGGCGGGCACCGGGCCGGAGCCTCCGCCGTTGGTTGCCGGCAAGGTTCCCTCCGAAGCAGCCTCCATTTTGCTTCCCTCAGGCGCGCCCTCCTCCACCCGGCACCAAAGTGGGCGCTGATTAGCCCCTGGGCGGCGGCTTGAGAGGAGAGTGGGCGGAGCCTAGCTTCTTAAAGGGGCCGGAGACTGAGACAACAGCATAGGTTGAGGGAGGGAGGCATAAGGTTTATATCACGCATGAGCGTACTTGGTCTCTCCAGGTGTCTTGGACTTCAACTCCCACCATTCCTAACAGCCTACTACAGCTCCCAGAAGACACCAGCCTGGCTGGTGGCTTCTGGGAGCTGTAGTAGGCTGTTAGGAATGGTGGGAGTTGAAGTCCAAGACACCTGGAGGGACCAAGTTTGCCCACGCCTAATAGACACTGTAAAAGTAAGTCCAGTAGAGTCTCACTTATCCAAGCTAAACAGGCCGCAGAAGCTTGGATAAGCGAATATCTTGGATAATAAGGAGGGATTAAGGAAAAGCCTATTAAACAACAAATTAGGTTATGATTTTACAAATTAAGCACCGAAACATCATGTTATACAACAAATTTGACAGAAAAGTAGTTCAACACGCAGTAATATTATGTTGTAATTACTGTATTTACGAATTTAGCACCAAAATATCACGATATATTGAAAACATTGACTACAAAAATGGCTTGGATAATCCAGAGGCTTGGATAAGCGAGGCTTGGATAAGTGAGACTCTACTGTAATACAGTTTGATGTCAATGTGTTGTCGAAGGCTTTCATGGCCGGGATTACAGGGTTGTTGTATGTCTTTTGGGCTGTGTGGCCATGTTTCAGAAGTATTCTCTCCTGACATTTCGCCCACATCTATGGCAGGCATCCTCAGAAGTTGTGAGGTATAAACATCAGGAGAGAATACTTCTGGAACATGGCCACACAGCCCGAAAGACATACAACAACCCAGTTTGATGTCACTTTAACTGCAATGCTTCAATGCTATGGAGACCTGGGAGTTGTGGCTTGAGAGAAAAGGCTAAAGACCTTGTAAATCTACATCTCCCATTGTTCCATAGCCTTGGCGCATGGTTGCTAAAGTGGTATCAGACTGCACCAATTCTTCATTGTAGACACACCCATGGTTGCTGTTAACTGCCGTTGACTCCTTATGACCCTAGGAATGAGCATAAAAAGGAGGAAGGGAGCATAAACATAATATAAAGTGGAAAAAATGAGGATAAGCAATTCAATAGAGCAGTGTTTTGGCCTACAACTTCCATAAATCTCAGCCAGTTTACCAGCTGTTAGGATTTCTGGGAGTTGAAAGCCAAAACATCTGTGGATCCATAGGTTGAGAACTACTGCAATACAGATTGGGTTGTTGTGAGCTTGCTGGGCTGTATGGCCATGTTCCAGAAGAATTCTACCCTGACATTTTGCCCACATCTGTGGCAGAGGTTGTGAGGTCTGTTGGAAACTAGGCAAGTTGGGTTTATATATCTGTGGAATGTCCAGGGTAGGAGAAATAAATCTTGTCTGTTGGAGGCAGGTGTGATTGTTTCAATTGGCCACTTTGATTAGCATTGAATAGCCTTTCAACTTCAAGGTATGGCTGCTTCCTGCCTGGGGAAACCCTTGTTGGGAGGTGTTAGCTGGCCCTGATTGATTCATGTCTAGAATGCCTGTTTTTGAGTGACATTCTTTATTTATTGTTCTGATTATAGTGTTTAATACTGGTAGCCAGATTTTGTTCATTTTCATGGTTTCCTCCTTTCTGTTGAAATTGTCCACATGCTTGTGGATTTCAATGGCTTTGTGTAGTCTGACATGGTGGTTAGAGTGGTCCAGAATTTCTGTGTTCTCAAATAATATGCTGTGTCCAGGTTGGTTCATCAAGTGCTTTCCTATGGCTGACTTCTCAGGACATATAAATAAAGAACACTCTGCAAACAGGAATTCCAGACATGAATTAATCAGGGCCAACTAACATCTGCTAACAAAGGTTTTCCTCAGCCAAGAAGCAGCCAGACCTTAAAGCTGAAAGACCATTCAATGCGAATCAAGGTGGCCAATTGCAACATTCTCACCTGCCTCAAGCAGTCAAGAGTTTTTTCTCCCACCCTGGACATTCCACAGATATGTAAACCTCACTTACTGTACTTAGTTTCCAACAGATCCCTCAACCTCTGAGGATGACTGCCATAGATGTGAATATATACTGTAGTTGTTTTTCTTATTATGTTTATCCTATTATGCCTATATTATGGATGTGTTCTGATTGTTGTTTATGTGATTTTAATACGTTGTAAGCTGCTTTGGGTCCCGTGCGGGAGAAAAGCGGGCTATAAATAAAGATTATTATTATTATTATTATTATTATTATTATTATTATTATGTGGGCAAAACTTCAGAAGAGAATGCTTCTGGAACATAGCCATACAGCCTGGAAAATTCACAGCAACCCAGTGATTCCAGCCATGAAAGCCTTTGACAATACAAAGGCTAAAGACCTTGTAAAACTACATCTCCCATGGTTCCATAGCATTGCTACATGGTTGCAAAAGTGGTGTCAAACTGTACTAATTCTTCATTGTAGGTGCACACATGGGTGCTGTTAACTGCCTTTGGCTTCTTATGTCCCTAGGAATGAGCCCAAAAAGGAGGAAAGGAGCAGAAAATAATATAATTTAGAAAAAAATGTGTTTTTTTTTAATCTTCTATGGAAAAAATGAGGACATGCAATTCAATATAGATTTGAAGGAAGGATATATTCCACAAGCTTTCACTTGTTTGGAAGTGGAGAATAGCCTGAACTCAGCAATGGACTATGTGTGATTAAATGTATGTCCCGTGAGAACTGGAGCCCGTACCTTCCAAATTGTAGGCCCCATCTACACTGCCATATTATGCAGTTTGAAACTGCATTATATAAGCTGTATGTAGACTCATAGGCCTCTTCTACACAGCTGTATAAAATCCCCATTGAACTGGACTACTGTATATGGCAGTGTGGACTCAGATAACTCAGTTCAAACCAGATATTCTGGGTTGTTTATTAGGGATTATATGGCTGTATAGACGGGCCCATAGACTGTATTTTATAGTGTAGATGGGGCCTTAATCTGATAGCCAATGTGTTGGTCATGTTAGTTCCCAAAAAGTAACTTTGCCAAGATGTGGTCCATCCCACAGATGTTGCAATATCTAAACAATGTTTTTTCCCCCAACTCCCTATGCATCCTCCCAATTTTAACCCGAAAACCTCAACAAGCTGTATACCAGTGCACAAAATCTTATAAACTCTTCCATACCTCAAATTTCCTAGAATCCCCCATTATCCAAATTCTGATAATCATTTTGTCAGGGATACAGCTGGGAAGGGGTGTGCTACAGTTATGGAATATCTTTCTATGCAGTTGCAGGTGATGAGAACATTGCTGTTGGGTTGCCATGAGTTCAGTATCTGCAGTTAGAAAGGCATTTCAGTGAGCTTCGGGCATTTCCGAGCAGTGATGGCACAATGGGTTAAACTTTTGTTAAACTGCTGACCTGAAGGTTGGGTTGCTGACCTGAAGGTTGCCAGTTTGAATTCACGAGACGGGATGAACTCCCGTCTGTCAGCTCTAACTTGCAGGGACATGAGAGAAGCCTACCAGCAGGATGGTAACACATCCGGGCGTCCCCTGGGCAACATCTCTGTAGACGACCAATTCTCTCACACCAGAAGTGACTATGTTCTCAAGTAGCTTCTGACACTTTTTTTTTTAAAGGGCCCTTCCACAGAGTCATATAACCCAGAATATCAAGGCTGAAAATCCTACAATACTGTACTTGCTTTGAACTGGGTTATTTGAGTCCACACTATCATATACTCCAGTCAAAGCAGAAAATGTGGGATTTTATCCAGCTGTGTGGAAGAGCCTTAGATACCACTGCTTGTAAGATGCACATTAATTTCAGTACCACCAACAGAAAAAAATTATTTATATATAGAAAAGCACCGATAATTCTAAGACACACTTTGTTTTCAGAAATGTTTATGGGGTGGGGGGAGTGCATCTTAGAATTGCGGATATACATTATTATTATGAGATGGTTTCAGTTTTATATGATCTTTAAAAAATGTTTAATCTATATTTATGCACTGGCCTAGTAAATATGATTTAAGTTTTGTTAATTATTAATTGTGTATTCCTGCATGGGAGAGCGTTGGACTAAATGGCCCCTATGGTTTCTTCCAACACTTTGATTCTATAATTAGATATAATAAGTTTTAAACTCTTGTTTATTACATAACTGGCCATCATTGTAATACATATTGATTTAGTGCAAGAGGAGCAATCATTACCTGCTGGTGTACCAGCTCCACAGTATCATGTTCCTTGGCATTTTAAAGCCAAATGAGATAAGAGGGTATGTGCTTGTTGTCTCATAGGGGTTAAATCTTTTACTGTTGCAAAGGCAAGGATAGGGAGGATAGACAGGTCCGTTGGCTATGGAAACAGGCATGAGGGTAACGTGTGTAAATAGGTTCAGAAACGGAATAAATTCTGTTCAAACACGTACAGTGATACCTTGACTTACGAGTTGAATTCGTTCCGTGACAGAACTCTTAGCTCAAAATGCTTTTATCTCAAAGAGAATTTTCCCATTGAAATGCTATTAACATTTAAAAGATGCCTGGAGAACACATCATGGAAGAGAAAGGGATTACACTTTTTTTTTCCAAATCTAAACAGATCCTGGAATAGGATAGAAATGGTATGGATGACAACATCATTAATGCTCAAAGTGACTAAAATAAAAATACTCCCCAGAAATATGTCGGACCATTGTCCAATAGAGTTCACTATTAACAAAACAAAACAAAATTTAAATTGGAGATTGAATGGGAATTTGTTAAATTCAGAAGAGGATAGCAAAAAAAAAATCCTGAAAGAATATTTTGATCTGAATGATACTGCTGAAGTTCCAATTCAAATTATTAGGGATGCCAGCAAAGCAGTCATGATCAAGAAAAGACAAGATGAACTAATAGAATTAACAGGAATACAAATAAGGAAAATATTAGATATCTAGGAATAACGCTAACAGCGAAAAATTCTCAATTATTAGAAAATAATTATGACACTAAGTGGAAGGAAATAAAGAACAATCTAGAAAAGTGGAAATACTTAAAGATGTCACTATTAGGGAGAATTGCAGTAATTAAAATGACTATCCTGCCAAAAATGTTATTCCTTTTTCAAAACCTTCCCATAATAAGGAACGCACAAAGATTTAAAAATTATTAGGAGTTGTCCAAGTTTGTTTGGATGAGTGAGAAACCCAGAATAAAAAAGAGGGGGCAAATTTGAGGGCGGGATGGCATGCCTACATTTGGTCTGGCAAAAAAGCAGTGGAAAAGAATTTTAGGAACCATTTTGTTCGGTCATCGTTAATAAAAGTGTGGGAAAAGTATAAAGGGAAACTATACTCAAAAACTCCGTTATGGCTTTCTCCACTGGAAGCGTGTCAAAGGAGAGAAACAGGTGGAGAAATTTGGCCGAGGTACAAAGATATTCTGATAAAAGAAAAGGGGATTCGAAGATAAAGAAACTTTTTGAGATAAAGTAATGAAGCTGAAAAATAAAATTCTAACAAAAATCTTAAAAAATTTATTGGAATGGTCGATGGAGACTGAGTTAATAAAGATTTGTGTGGCAAAATGGGCCGAAAACATAGGGAAACCAATAAAATTAGAAGAGTGGGAAAAACATGGAATTATAGGTTAAAATTCACATATGCCACAGAGATGAAAGAAAATTGGATCAAAATATTCTATAGATGGTATCTGAACCCCAAAACTATCAAATTACAATAAAAATATCAAATAAATGTTGGAAGTGCAGGGAACAAGATGGGACTTTTTTCCATTGTTGGTGGATTTGTAAAAAAGCCAAAGCTTTTTGGAAAGAAATACATTACAAAATGCAAAGGATATTACAAATCAAAATAAACATGGACCCCAAATATTTTTTTTAGGAATGTTAGAGATAGAGAAAGACAAAAATAAGGAAATACTATTTAATTACCTAGTTACCGCCGCAAGGATGACATATGCCAAGTATTGGAGAGATAAAGAAAACCCAGAGATAAATTGCTGGATTAATAAGATCCTTGAGATCATGAATATGGACAGATTGACATATCTATTAGTGAATAATCAAGGCAGACCAAACAAACGAACAAACCGGGAACTGATCAAAATTATCTAAAAAATGAGAAATTTAAGGTACTGATTTGATACTACAGGGAACAAGGTTAGGAACTATGGTTCCAAACAGAGGAATAAGAAAGAACTGCGATACTAGTAAGAGACTGCCAATTGAAGGAATTGAAAACACCATGCAATAGATGGAAGTCAATTTTATGTATTCACTTGGTTTGTTAGAGGGGTGGGTTTTTTCTTTTTTATATTATTTCTTTTTTCCTTCACTTCTTCTTTGATCTTAATTTTATAAGTTGTTGTTCTATTTGTTGTTTTGTTATGTTTATGTCTTTCACAATTATGAAAAAGCACTAATAAAAAATTATTTTTTAAAAAAGAAATGCTTTTAATCCGTTCCGCCTCCCCAAAACCCCCATTTTTGTTACGTTTTAAAATAAAAATGTAGTTTGTAAGTATAATGTATAAATGTACATTCATACATTCACATAGAACGATAAAAAAGAAACTTTCAACTTTGAAATGGTAGAAGCACACAAAGTGAAGAGGCTGAAGAATCATTTTCTTCATACTGTACTCATTCCAGCCTCCCTCCCTCTCTTGCTCTCTCTTCATGAAGCCAAACATACTAGGAATAAAAACCACACAAAATCAACTAACCCAAAGTTCCTCAAAGTGGACAAGAGCAAAGCAGACATTTCTCAAAGTGGACAAGAGCACGAGACACCACGCTTGAGGCCCTAAAGCCCTGTACTCTTACGCTAGAGCTCCCTTTTGCAAGAGCTTCCTCTATCACAAACTCTTAACAAAATGCTACTCTTATGTCAAAGTGAAACCCCGGCAGAGCAATGGCTCTTAACTCAAAATGATCTTAAGTTCGGATGCTCTTAAGTAGGGGTTCCACTCTAATATGGTATGTCCTACCTCCCAGTAGGGTTTGCATCCCATACAGCCTTCCTAACAACATGTATCATGAGTTTTTCCAGAAGTTATATGCTGCTGTTATGGCTGCAAAAGGCTTGCTGTGAAACCTCTAAGAGGTCTTCACATCTAAACCCTGTACTACTGCTGTGGCATGTATCACAAGAAGGTTCACATCTTGCAATGTTGCTCCTCCAGTTCCTGGCTTGCTTTAAAGGGTTCATGAAAGTGTGATTCTGTAGAGTGGGAACATGACGTTAAAGTGGCATTAAAGTATGTACTGTGAAGTATCTCCCCCTCTAATTTCTTCCATTCACTCCTGGCATTTTGGTACACTGAAAGCACCTTTGCACTGAGCCAGGGAACCCTGGCATCAGCTCAAAATAGCTGGAGATTGATGCCCAAGTTGCACAAAAAACCACATGTTCTCCTTCAGAGCCAGTCTTTCAGATTTGTTTTCCCTCTTGGAGACTCAGAAGAGCAAAGCAATAAAAACATACTTTTAATCTGGTTATTGAATTAATTAGTTGAACGTTTAGTGTAAATATACATTAGCTTAAGGTTTAGTGTCGGCAATTAAATTAAATCATTAGTCTTATTTTAAAATCTTGGATGCTATCTACCTCAAGGAATAATGTACCAGGGCAAAATGTGACAGACTCATTTAATTCTAGTAAAATATACAAAGAAAAAAAATAACAAAACCCTATCTCTTTCTCTGGTTTAATGTCTCCAAATATGACTTAATTTCAATTCGCAGAAGAGTGATTCCCTGAATTGGGCTGAACTCTTTCAAGCTATATTTTTTATCTAGAAATCCTCTGCATTTAGCTTTTATTTCAGATGTAAGATTATTGTATTAGACACTGGGGAGTTTTCGAAGCCTACATGTAGTAATACCAGTCTTTAGAAATCCTATGTGAATAGGGTAGCAAAGGAAGGAAAGCTAACAAGGAAATTCCTTTGTATCTCAGTAGCTTACTTTATAATGTTCCCCCAAGAATTGGTTCTAGAAGTGAATGTGTTTTTGGAGTAGTTACTGCTACAAATGTTAAGCCATACAAAATTGAAGATGTCTAGTAAGTGCCTGCTATAAGACATTCAGCAGAGAAGGAAAAAAATGAAAGGGACACAATAACTAAAATATTTTTAATTTCCTTCTTTGTAATTGATTTACAGCAGAATAAGAATCAATATTCTATTTTAAATGGGATGTTACATGGTAATGTTTAGTGTACTTAGCCAGTTCAGTGCTCACAAGTTAATGGACTGGGATCTTTGCTTTCAAAAGGACATGAAAGGATTGTGATTTGTGTCAGCAGTTATTATTCTTCCTGGAAACTAGGCTGAATCATTAAAGAAAATAGGAGATTCATCACTTGAGAATAATTGTGCTAATCTGTATAAAGGGTGGCTATGGAAAACTTATGTGAAATAAAATAAAGGGTAATTTCTTTCCCCTGTTAACTATAGGAGAAATTAGAAGACCAGGCCTGGTGAATCAAAGATCCAGCTTTATTTATTGAAAGAGTGTATTTCTGTGTTTTCCCCTTAACAGACCATAAAAGAATGAGAGCTCTGAGTTACGAGCTCTTGTACTGTAATATAATTTGCTAAGGTTTCAAAGTCTGTATTCCAAAGCACATGTCCTAAGAAGATTCTGTGAAGTGAACTAATTTGATAGAAGTTCTGTCTTTTAGGTTTCAGTTGATCACGTATTGTCTCCTGGAAGGCAAACAATTACTCCCCACGCTGTAACGGAAAACCTAATCATAATGGGGATTTTTGTTTATGTTATTAATGTTGGTTTAATGGTAAAGGTAGGCAGGAGATAGCTACTTCTGATTGGCTGTGTGTTGCCATGGTAACGTAGCTACTGCTGTAGAATTGTAACTATTTGGAGAGGCTAGCAAGAAAGGGGTGGAGCTAGCTGAAAGGAAAAAGGAGAGAACATTTTAAAAGTTATCTGAGTTTCTAACTAGGGAGCTAGAAGGAAGCCATCTGCATTTGAGGTTTCTAGCTGGAGAGCTAGATGGAAGATGTATGTGTTCATGTTAGTAGCTTCCAATGTATATTGAGGTAAAAAGTGACTGTTTCAAGTTGGAGTCCTCAGTTGAGTAGAGTTGCGAGAAACAGAGAACCTTTTGAGATTAATTTTCAGTCAGTTTGACTATAGTCAAGAGCAACTTTGAGTTTTATGTGCCCAGTCAAAAAGGCTGAGGAGAGATATATATTGTTAAAAGAGTTTGTGAGGTTTCTACCATCGCTCTTCCCGCAGCGCCTCTTTGCCTTATGCGTGCACGCACATGCATATGTGTTTATTTTGTGGGCAGTGGCTGGGATCTTGAAATAAGGATCGCCCCCTGCCTTTGTGAGAAATTTCTTAATAGTTCTCTAATTGCTTCCTCATTACACATTTAATGGTGGCAGCGGTGAGACACAAAGTTTTCCCTCTGCCTGATCGTGAAGTGGTTCTTAAATTTATTGGTGGCAGCAGTGGGATACAAAACTCCCCCTGCCTAGGGTATTACATATAAAATGGTAGCAGAGGAAGGGTATTGAAATTCCCTCTCTGTCAGAAAAGTTTGTGCCTCTTTGTGTGTGTGGGTGTGTTATCTTACATTTATTGGTGGCAGCGTCGGGATCCGAAAAATACCTGAATCCAGTGATTTGAGGCGCTGAGATACAAAGCGATAGAACCTGGTCTAGTGTTGAGGTTTATCTCAGAAAAAGAAAAATGGTACCTCCTAAAACAAGACAAATTAGTGCTGAGAGTGTGTCAGAAAGTGGAGATGTACCGACTGAAGATGTGGGAGAGGAACCTCAGGAATAATCAATTGAGATCCTGAAATTAAAATTGGAGATGAAAAAGTTGGAAACAGAAAAAGAGAAGGAATTTTCAATTAATCAAGATGGAGGCTGATAAAGAGAAGGAGTTGCAGTTAGCCAAAATGGAGCATGAAAAAATGATGTTTCAAATGAGAAGAATTGAGTGGGAGAGAGAAAAAGAGAGAAACAGAATTGAGAGAGAAATGGAAAGGGAGGGAATTTTGTCTGAGGGGAGAATCAAATTAGCCAGACTTGAGACAAGAGAAACGCACCCAACTGTCAGAGTGACCGCTGAAGCGGGGTCAGAGGATAACATAATAATGGTCAATTCAAAGCCAGATGTGGAGATGCAGCGAATTGGGTTTGCACCACTTTTGACAATGCCATTGTGTCCAGGGGATACCTGGTGCCTGATTGACCATCAGTGGTTTTAAAAGTGGAAGAAGTATGTTGGCTTTGACTACTGGAACCAGTATGAGAAGGGGAAGCGTAATCTCGATCCAGGACCCATTGACAACGCAAAGCTTTTTGCAGATTCAGAAACTTAAAAAAAATCTTATTGATAAATGGAACTATGAGGTAGTTCCTACTTCAGTCTGGAATAAGTTAGTGAATTAGTATGGCTGTATAGAAGGACAGAGACCAATTGAGAGAAAAGTTGTGGAGTATGGAGAGTATCTCAAGTACTGTAAAGTAGAAATGTATCCTTTAGAGTCAAAGCCATCACAAAACAACTCCACTGACCTTGTAGACTCTCATTTTAACCAAGCAGAAGGATCTGCTGGAGATGGAGGAATCATAATCCTCCAAGAGAAATTGTCTGAGTCGTGGTTTAAGATTCATTATGAGGCTGCGGCAAATGAAACACCAGTAGCTGAGATCCTATTCAATACCGTAATTACACAGGAGTAGGGTAAGCTGCAGTAATGGAGGATTTAGAAGTGTCAGTCATTATCGGGAATTATTTACTTGAGCACTGTATAGAAATGAATGTTAGAAGGAGTCAGAAGTTAAAGGAAGATAGGGGTAGTTCAGAAACAGAAATGCCATCAAGTGTTGTAGATGAAACTGAGGATGCTGTAGCTTTAAAAAATAAGTGGTACGCATGCTGAGGCATTTAAAAAGGAACAGAAAATTGAAGAAACATTATAGGAGAGAGATAAGGAAGATGAAGTTTCGAGGAAATTTTGGGAAATGGCAGAATCAAGCATTTCAAAGCCTGACAAAGGAGAGATTACGAGTAATGTTTTGAAAAGTGACTGTGCCCTAACAAAATTGCCAGAGGAAGATAATAACATGAAGTTACTTAATGGTAACAAAACAAACAATGTGGTTCCCACTGAAGGAAAGAAGGAAGATGGCAGTTGGTCAGGACAGACTTTGTAGATTAAGTTCAGTACTGCAAAGGGCAGAGATGTAGATGCCTCTTCACAAACATCAACTGGTTCTGTCGCCCCAGTGGTTGCCTATCTAGACACTGCAGATACAGAATCCAGTCAACAGTTGTGGCCAGAAAAAGGTTTACCTCAGGAAAACACTGGATTTGGTCAATTTGAATTACTGTTTGCAGGAGAGCCTAAGGCAGGGGTCCCCAAACTAAGGCCCGGGGGCCGGATGCGGCCCTCGAAGGTCATTTACCTGGCCCCTGCCCTCAGTTTTATAATATAATATTTTATATCAGTTTTAATAATATAATATATTTTATATACATATAATCTTGATAAAAATATTATAATGCTATACAATATAATACTAATAATAATACCATATAATAATATTAATTATATGTTATATATTACATATAATATTACAGTATAGTGGTATAGTTCAATCTAGTAATATATAATGCTAATATTGTGCTATTTAATAATATAATATATTGTATGTACATACAGCTGCTCTGAGTCCCCTTCAGGGTGAGAAGAGTGGGATATAAATGTAGTAAATAAAGGTAGTAAATAAATAATTAATTTTAGGCTTAGGCTCACCCAAAGTCTGAAATGACTTGAAGGCACACAACAACAACAACAACAATCCTAATTAACCTGACTATCTCATTGGCCAGTAGCAGGCCCACACTTTCCATTGAAATCCTGATAGGTTTATGTTGGTTAAAATTGTTTTCATTTTTAAATATTGTATTGTTCTTTGTTATTGTTGTTTTGCACTACAAATAAGAAATATGCAGTGTGCATAGGAATTTGTTCGTATTTTTTTTTCAAATGATCATTCGGCCCCTCAACAGTCTGAAGGATTGTGGACCGGCCCTCTGCTTAAAAAGTTTGGGGACCCCTGGCCTAAGGGATCAATGGACACATGGAAGGAGGACAGAACAGTGACTGGTACCTCAAGGAACACCTTTATGCGAGAAAAGAAGAAGACGGACATCTTAAGCCCAAGGGTTATCACCAATTGCAGCAAGCCAAGGAGCTGGCAGAAGCTGTGTCTTGACGGAGAAGACTTTAAAGGCCCCTACACGTAAGAATCTCGCATTTCTGTGTGTGAACCTTATGGGACCCCACAGGTCAAAGGCCAAGGGTCCGAGCAGGTGTCCCCCAGCTTCACCATCTGGTACGATCCCCCAGGAAGGAGTAGAGCCATTGCAAGGCAATGCCCCCAAGACCCATTCCCGAGAGCCGCCCCAGAAGGATACCATGGTGGATGGTATTGAAAGCCGCTGAGATGTCCAGGAGAACCAGAAGGGATGCACTCCCCCTATCTAGTTCCCTGCGGAGGTCATCCACCAAGGCGACCAAAGCTGTTTCAGTCCCATGACCAGGTCTGAAGCCAGAGTGTGACAAATCCAGATAATCGGTCTCATCCAAGAATTCCTGGAGCTGAGAAGCAACTACTCTCTCCAGGACCTTGCCTAAAAATGGGAGGTTGGAGATTGGCCGGTAATGGTTCAATAATAATGAATCTAAAGTCGCCTTCTTTAATATGGGCCTCACAATCACTTTTTTAAGGCAAGATGGGACATGCCCTTGCTGCAAAGAGGCGTTGATGACCAATCAGCCAGCCCCCCACCGGCAAGTTTGATAAGCCAAGATGGGCAAAGATCTAGGATGCAAGTGGTCGCCCTCACCGCTCCAAGAACCTTGTCAACGTCATCAGGCTGAACAAGTTGAAACGAATCCAATAAAACCTGACAGACAGGTGCCTCGGTAACATCCCCTGGTTCTGCGCTAACGCCAGCGTCCAAGTTGGAGCAAATTCGAGCGACTTTGTCTGCAAAATGATGTGCGAACACATCAGGTTGTCAGGTGATCAGAAGGCCCCTCCCCCTCAGGTGGATGGATGAGCTCCCTGACCACCCGAAATAACTCTCTTGGTCTATTAGTTGCAGACGCAATATGCACAGTCGAGAAAGCCTTTCTGGCTGCACGCATTGCCATGGAGTATGCCTTAAGAGAGGCTTTAGCCTGTGTTCGGTCGGATACACTTCGAGTCCTCCACCAAGGCTCTCTAGCCCCTGCCTCGTACGCTCGATCGTTGTGACAAGAGGGGACGCTCAGGGGTAATCGTGTCTATTGCCCTAGAGACCTCCATGTTATAGAGATCTACCAGGGCATCAACAGGATCGTCAGCCAGCATGGCAGGAAAATCCCCAAGAGATGCCAGGAATCCAGCCGGATCCATAAGTCTCCTGGGGTGGACCAACTTAATGGGCCCACCACCCCTGCGGAGGTTAGAGGTTACAGTAAGTCTAAAGCTGATCAGGTGATGATCGGTCCATGACAATAGAAGAATTTTTTGCTCTTCCACACCGACATTTCCCCTGTCCGCAACAAAGACTAGGTCCAAAGTGTGGCCAGCTACATGGGTGGACCCTGATATCACTTGGGACAGTCCCATGGTCGTCATGGCAGCCATGAAGTCCAGAGCTGCGCCAGACAGGGCGGGCTCCGCGTGGACGTTGAAGTCTCCCAGCACGATAAACCGCTGAGACTCCAATACCACGTTGGAGATCACCCTCGCAAGTTCTGGCAGGGAGACTACTGTGGTTGGTACACAAGTAGAAGCCCCAAACTGTCCCCGTTACTCACTTTCTGATGGACACATTCGAATCCTGAAAATTGCAGAACAGGGCACCTGGTCAGGACGATGGAATCACGATAGACCACCGCAACCCCGTCCCCCAGGTCTGGCCTGCTGATGCACTCCGAAGCCTGGTGGACAGAGCTGGGTAAGGTTTACCGCCCCCCCCCCCCAGCTGTGATGAGTCATGGGCCATGTAGTCCCGTTCATGGCACTGTAGTCCCAGATGAAGAGGAGAACTTGGGTTTTTCACCGTCTCAGTCAGAATTGGAACCTTCCCAGCCAGATTTGGGAACCTTGCACCTGCAAGAGATTTGTCTTCCAGAAATCTGTCAAACAAGCCCTGAGTCTAAATCTCCTGTGTTTTCTCGCCACGAGTTTTGTAAACATCAGAGAGCAGTTCAAGCGGCCTCTCGTAGGAGTGCTAGGATAGCTGCTAAGAATTCAGCTGATTAAGCCTGCTTTCCATGGGAAACCTTAAGGAGTCATGCATCTGGACTCAGAGATTAGCTTTCGTTTCTAGTTCCCCAGAGAACTGCTCTTTGGTGGGAAAACTAGACCCTATTTAGGTGTTTTACCCACAAAGGCATCTTGCGGAGTCAATTCGTCAGCTACTGGAGTAAGTTGTGTGTGGACAGCGCGCTCCGTTTCCAAGCCTCGTTCCTGTTTCAAGCCTTGTTCCTGATTCCAAGCCTTCGCTCCGTTTCCAAGCCTTCGTTCCCGTTTCCAGCCTTGTTTACCTCCACGGACCTTGCCTTGTTTTCCAGGACTCAGCCTTGCCTTGTCTTCCGGATTTTGCCAAGTAATTCCACGGATCTTGTTCTCGCTCCCCGTGCCTTGTTGCCTTGTATCAAGCCTTGTTTCAAGTTATTTCCTAGCCTTGCTCAAGTTCATGGACTAAAGGACCTGGTCATCTCCCCTCACTTTGCCTGGCAAAGTGAGTGTTTCGGTTATTGGATTACAACTTTGGACCTTAATATTTCATATTGGACATTGTTTCTTGGGACTAATTTTGACCTTTCCTGAAAGGTCTACTTCTGAACTATTTCATACACTTGCTTTTACTAACTTTATATATTTCCTTAATAAAGATATTAGATAGATTCTGGCCTCTGTGTATGGTTATTGGTGCTCTGCAGCCTGGGTCGTGACACCAGCTCATCCAACCAGGTATCAGTGATGCATGCTAGGTCTCCTACTTCATCCAGGATTAAGTCCTGAATGGCAGCTGTTTTACCGTTCACAGACCTAGCATTTAACAGCAGAACCTTAAACCTTAAACCCAGGGGGACTGTCATGCTGGTTCTCTAACCTATCTTGCTTCAGGGTTGCAAGAACTCTGTTGTGCTTCTCCCTGAGTTGGTATGTTTGATCGCATCTCCGCCTCCCCAGTATAGTCTCAATGGTGGACCCCCGGCTCTGGAAAACATTATATCCCTGGATGGTCTCATTTAAACTTGGAGAGGATTTGTCAATATATAGCCGGTCCTGGAGGAGGGGGGGGGGAGAGTCCTCTTTGGGCGGAGCTTTGTGGAATAAATTCATCTCCAGAAGAGGTGTAGGCCAAGAGAGGAGGGCAGACTGGAGTTGCTATTTGGGGCTCTTTCTGGGTTTTCGGCAATGTGGGGAGTGTCTCAATTTACAAGTTAGCTCGCTTTCGTGAGCCTGAGATGCTGGGATTGAGGTCCTGAAATGATTTTTTTTTAACAGCTATTTCTTTGGGCTGTTCCTCTCAGTCCAGGTAGTAGTGGGTGGATGACAATATCTTGAAAAACTCTTCTTACCAAAATACCCCACTTACTAGGCTTGATCGATCCACGAAAAATTTGATTCTAAACTTGTTTCAAAACTAGAGGGGGGCAGTTTTTCGTTTCTGATGGTATTTCCGAATTTGGCCCCCCAAAAAATTCGAAATTAACGAAAATTCGTTATTTTCTAAATTAATTCGTTAATGGCGGACGCGCATGCGCAATTCCCAAAAACAGCACAGAGGGAGAGGACTTTACAGGACTCTCCCACCTTCATTTTTTGAGTGATCTTCTTCCAACTTGGTACAGTGGTAGAACACATTTAACACTGATAGCTCACCAAAATTTGGAACGTTTCCCTTATCCTCTGATTTTTGGCGAATTTTCATAGCTTTTATAATAAACCATTTTTTTAATAATTGCAGAAATCTGTTCCTGGTTTGAAAGTCTTATTTCCTGTTAAATTGGGTTGTCTTTACTGTGAAAGTCATTGTTCTACTTCAGAAACTTTGTTTTTGTGGCTGAAACTTTGTTAAATTGGTGTGTGTGTTATATATACTGTGTATATAGTCCCTGCATAATGTGTGTGTGTGTGTGTATAGGTAAAGGTAAAGGTATCCCTTGACGTTAAGTTCAGTCATGTCTGACTCTGGGGGTTGGTGCTCATCTCCATTTCTAAGCCCAAGAGCCAGTGTTGTCCATAGACACCTCCAAGGTCATGTGGCCGGCATGACTACATGGAGTGCCATTACCTTCCCGCCAGAGCGGTACCTATTGATCTACTCACATTGGCATGTTTTCAAGCTGCTAGGTTGGCAGAAGCTGGAGCTAACAGCGGGCACTCACTCTGCTCCCGGGATTTGAACCTGGGACCTTTCGGTCTGCAAGTTCAGCAGCTCAGTGCTTTAACACACTTCGCCATCGAGGCTCATGTATATATAATATACATACACATACACACAATGTGGAGAATATGTGGAAAGGTAGATAGATAAGTTGGGAGCCACAGCGAAAGCACCTTCCTGGGAGCAAGGTCTAATAATAATAATAATAATAATAATAATAATAATAATAATAATAATAATAAAAAATCCCTTACAATATCCAAGATGGCTCACTGCTACAGAATCTTGGGAGGTTTAGTTTGATATGGTACCATTATTGGCAGAGAAAGCTAAGCTGTAGGAGTTGAAATCCAATCATTTATCCTCCCTATAGAATCAATTTTATATGCATTTTTAGCTACAGAAAAGCTAAAATCAGGACAGTAAAAGAACAACACCCAGAAAATGGGAATTCCAGACAGGAAACAATCAGGGCCAGCTAATACCTCCCAACAAAGGATTCCCCCAGGTAGGAAGCAGCCAGGCTTTGAAGCTGCAAGGCTATTCAATGCTAATCAAGGTGACCAATTGCAACATTCACACTTGCCTCCCACAGACAAGAGTTCTTTCTCCCACCCTGGACCTTCCACAGATATATAAACCCCACTTGCCTAGCTTCGCACAGATGTCAAAACCTCACCGCCAGGCCCCTCTCTGTCTCTCTCGGTCTCTCCATTCCCGGCTCCATCCGCTGCCTTCCCGCCTCACAGAGAGACACCAGGCCTGAGCTGAGGCGAGGCGGTGGCGGCGGCGGCCATTTCCCCCCTCCGTCTTCCTCCTCCTCCTCGGCCTCCTTCCCCCTCGCCACCTCCCATTGGCTGAGCCCGTGACGCCCCTTTTGCTGAGGGGCAAAAGGAAAGGGCCTGAATGGTGGGAGTTTGGGTGATTTGCAAAAGCTTTTTTTTCCTAACGAAAAAAACGATGACATAACGAAAAACGGCCTCTCGCGATTCGAAACCGCGATATCCAGACGTGTGGACAACCAATGCTTCAAAATTGCTTCAAAACAAACGAAAATAACGAATTAATAACGGTTAACGGGGAAAACGAATTATTTGAGCAAGCCTACCACTTACATAACCTGGACTTGAGTGCATATATGTTTTTAGACATAATAGCATCATCGAATGTTATCAGCAACCGCCAAGCATTGTTGTTATTATTTTTAGATAGCCAGGTGATGGATTTGATTTTAATTTCAGGGGGATACAAGAAGAGAATCTGTGCGCTGGGCCAGAATAGCAAAAGTCCAGGATCCACATCTTACAGAACTACCATTGTTCTCAATAGTCTTTCTTCCAGGGAATCCAACTATCAGTGTCAATTTCATTAGAGGCAACATGAAGCATAATCAATTGCATCATGCTTTTGTTCCCAAAAAGAGAACTTTCTATACTTGGGTGAAAGCTATTCAAGGGTTTGTTGTATCAATAATAAAAAATCAGTTCTACTGGGAAAAAAAGTCATTTGCAAATTCCCTTTTGAAAAGCACTATCAGTAAAAAAATAAAACAAAAAATGTAGGGCCATTCTTTCTCATCCAAAAATACTTTACCTCTGCAACCAATAACTTCCTTTGTAATCCATAACCGTGGTCACAGTATGAAGCACTTTTTACAGCCAATTTCTATTCTAGGAACAATCTTGCCTTGAGTCTCTGCCATGTCTCTCCAAAACCATCATCTTCATCAATATACAAATCGAAAGACTTTTCCAAACTGTATGGCCCATGCCTCTAGGCTCCCAGCCACTGATTCTTTCCAAATGTCTCTGTTGAATTTTGCTTCCAAAACGTTCCTTCTACAAAACAGTATTTCAAAACAGCTCAAAAAAAACTTTTAAAAACTCTCTGTCCACACATTTTCCCCCTTTGAACTAAATCATAATCAGCAATGTCCAAAGATCTAGCATCAGTTTGTAGAAGGGGGGGGGGGGGCACAAAGCCACAAAAGCAAGTCTCGAGTTCTCCCCCTTTTGTCCTGAAGAATTATTACAGGCAAAGTTTTCACCTGACAGTAACAATTCCAACATTGTATTCTCATTTTGTTAAAATCTTATAAACACTTAAAATATATTAAACAGATAGTCCACATATATCTGGAAGTATAGGCAATTTTTAAAATGCAATTGTCCAAAACCATTTTTTCCTCTTCTGAGAACAAAGAGTTCAGCTATCTGGGCAAATGTCCAGACCTCTTTCATTTTCACGCATTCACACGTTTCTATCACTTTCCCAAGCACTTCCATATCTGAATCAAGTCAAGAAAACATGTGACATGCAAGCCAAAAGCCACAGTCTGAAGATACAGCCGGAAAACAGCGAGTATTCAGAAAACAGCACTAATGACAGATTTCAGAGCATTCAAAACCTTTTAGAACACCTATTTGGAGCCAGATCACCCCATTGGCCTTTTTTCATTAAAGTCACATTTTCAACTTGTACAGTGTCCGTAACTTCTATTGCTAACCTTTAGTTGCTTGGCTATTCTCTATTCCAGGTGTTCAGCCAAGGGTCCCTTTGAAAAATACAGTTTTTGTTTAACTAAAATGACAGGGAAGAAATATTCTAACACAGACTTGAATCAGACTTGAATCGCTATAAAATGCTCTTGCTTAGCTCTCTTTTTTCTCCTTCTTCTCTGCTACCTCCCTTTCCTGGTAAACTTGAGTGGCAATTTCTGTGAATTACTTCAATTCATTCCTGCTAATTGAGACTGTCCTTGCAACTTCTTGTGGATATCAGCACTAGCCTCTGTGACTCTTTTGGGATTCGGGGTCATGATCACGTGAATCTCTAGGGGGAAAAAAGGATCCTTTCCTTTTATCCTTGAACAGCTCCTTTAAGGTTAAGTTGTTTAGAAAGGAGTTGGTTGCTATAGTAATGGCAGGAAAGGAAAGGCAACCTTGGTCCTTATCTTTAAGCAACTCTCCCCCTTAGCTCTGATTTCTTTCTCCTTGAGCACAAGTTTTAACTTCTGGAAAACTTGCCGCATTTAGAAAACAAGCAAAGTCAAATCCTCTCTCTCTGGATGCAGTTTTAACACATTTCAAAAGCTCTCTGTAAACACAAAACAATTCCACCATAATATCATTTCTTTGCAATTTCCCTATAAAGGGACCCGTCCTTACAATTCCCTCCCCCACATAAATCATATGTGGCAACAGAGCCTTCATGCATTTTCTGGGCAAAATGATGTGGGGTCCCTGACACCACATTCCTATTCAAGTTTTCTTTTATCTCTTCTCGGGAAGTGATTTTTTTAGAGCATCTCTGTTCACTCTCCCACACAACTCCAGCCCAAAGGAATTTTCCTGCAGACTTTTCCTGCTGGCTATACTGTGTGTGTTTTAAATCATTTCAGCAGTACTCATGCATCCTTTTTCAACCCAGGGTTTCTCTCTTGGAGCCTTTGCAGCAATCCAACCGGCTGGCCTATTGAAGGCAAGTTGGGGGGAAAAAAAAGCCAGGTGGCTGTTTCTTTTATTTATTTTGGGCTCTGCTCACATGCAAGCAGCCCCCCCTCCCTCTCGTCAACCAGAGAAGGGCAATGAAGCCGTAGGTCACAACTACCTCTTTCTGCCAGTGCCTTCCATGTCACCCTCAGAAAACCATCCTCTGCTACCAGAAATGAAGGGGCAAAGATCTAAAAATACTCCTTTTAATCCACAGTCAAAAGCAGGAGGCCCTTTTCAGTGGAGAGAGAGAGGAAGGACACCACGAAAGTTGGATCTTCAAACTTCAAAAAGCTATTTATTGCGAGCATAGCAATAACAACAAATAATGCATATAGCAATGTAATCAAAGGATTTGTTGTAACCTGGAAAATGGTTGCAAGGTTTTTATCACTTTTACAGAAAGTAGAAAACATATTCTTATTGGCTTACAAAGATAATTTACCCCATTCGTCTAATATTGGCTACGTCACAAGCATCTTAACCATCATACAATTCCATTGGTTTTCTTTGTTGTAACAACATGTGATTCTTTAGACAATGGTGCTTTCATGTTATTGACCCTGATCTCAGCACTTGCTTATCTACTTCTTGTTGCAAGCATTAGGTTCTAAACTGCTGGGAACCTTAGGGAGTGTTGGCTAACCAGTCCAGTCCTGATGTATTTGTATTCTTGAAAAGTAACTTCCTTTTCTGCAACAACATTTTCCCCCAAACGTCAGCATTTTCTCTCAGACACAGGCCTCACAAAAGCCTTTTGCAAATTAGGTTAATCAAAACATATGTCATTAGAAGTATCTCTGAAAATTCTCTTTTTAAACCCACGTCCCCCTCATCTGTATTACCTTTGTTAAAATGTATTTTTTTCCAGGAAATATACTTATTGTCTTTTTGTTTAGATTGGAAAGGATAACATTGGTAAGTGTTACATGATGAATATTTAGGTATGATGTAATGATGTAATGTAAAATGTATGTTATTGATATATAATTGATGATGAAAATGTAATGATCTAAATGTTAATATAAATATCTTATATGTCCCTCTGAAATTTAAAACTTTCATATTGCTTCCTATGAGTTATATTCTCATCATCCGCAATATTTTTAAGGATAGGGGCGTATGTAATGGAAAATCTAATTATAATGGGGATTTTTGTTTATGTTATTAATGTTGGTTTAATGGTAAAGGTAGTCAGGAGATAGCTACTTCTGATTGGCTGTGTGTTGCCATGGTAATGTAGCTACTGCTGTAGAAATGTAATTACAATAAAACCCCGCTCGTTCGAGCCTCCGTGCAATCCGAGCAGGTGAACAGGGAGGGCCGTAAAGGCCCTCCCTGTTCACCTGCTCGCTGGCGTGCGTGTTGCTAGGTAGATAGCAAGCTACCTAGCAACATGCACCGGGCGCTCGCCCCTTGGGAGGTGGCCCCTGCGTGTTGCTAGGTAGATAGTAAGCTACCTAGCAACACGCAGGAGGCACCTCCCAAGGGGCGAGCGCCCTGTGCGTGTTGCTAGGTAGCTTGTTATCTACCTAGCAACACGCACGTCCGACTCCTTCGCCTCGCCGGGTACCGGTGTTGCCGCCCCGGCGTGACAAAGGAGCCAAGGCACGGGCGGGTGGGCGAACGGGGAGGGCTTTTGTGGCCCTCCCCGTTCACCCACCAGCCGAACGAAGGGGCTTTCTTCATTTGGCGAAGGCTTGGAGCCAGGGAAGCGGGAGTCACTTCCCTGGCTCCAGGCCTCCGCCAAAGGGAGGGAGAGCCCCTTCGTTGCGGGGGGTGCTCCCAACCGCGGGGAGACCTCTCCATGGGGACGAGGGCTGGCTCGGGAGGCGCTGCAAACGCCTCCCAGTCCAGCCTTCGTCCCCATGGAGAGGCCTCTCCATGGGGACGAAGCCTGGACTGGGAGGCGTTTGCAGCGCCCCCCGATCCAGCCCTCTTACCCATGGAGAGGCCTCTCCATGGGGACGAAGGCTGGACTGGGAGGCGTTTGCAGCGCCTCCCGATCCAGCCCTCTTACCCATGGAGAGGCCTCTCCATGGGGACGAGGACTGAACCGGGAGGCGTTTGCAGCGCCTCCCGTTCCAGCTTTCGTACCCATGGAGAGGCCTCTCCATGGGGATGAGGATTGAACCGGGAGGCGTTTGCAGCGCCTCCCGCTCCAGCCTTCGTCCCGCCTGGTAATCCGAGTTATCCGGTTGACCGAGTTGAGGTCCGCCGGTTTAACTCGGAGTACCGGGGTTCTACTGTATTTGTAAAGGCTAGCAAGAAAGGGGTGGAGCTAGCTGAAAGGAAAAAGGAGGGAATATTTTAAAAGTTATCTGTGTTTCTAGTTAGGGAGGTTTCTAGCCGGAGAGCTAGATGGAATATGTATGTGTTCATCTTAGTAGCTTCCACTGTATATTGAAGTAAAAAGTGACTGTTTCACGTCGGAGTCCTCAGTTGAGTAGAGTTGTGAGAAACAGAGAACCCTTTGAGACTAATTTTCAGTCAGTTTGACTATAGTGAAGAGTAACTTTTGTGTTTTAAGTGCCCAGTCAAAAAGGCTAAGGAGATATATATATTGTTAAAAGAAAAGAATGTGTATTACCAAGTGGAACTGAAGAAGAGAACCTTTGTAGCAAGGTACGCATATTTGCCAAAGAATTCATAAACATTTGTTTCAATAAAGATAGTGTCTTCAAGTTGTGAACTGCACTACTAGAGTTTGTGAGGTTTCTACCATCACTCTCCCCTCAGTGCCTCTTTGCCTCATATGCGCGGGCATACGTGCTTATTGTGGGCAGTGGCTGGGATCTTGAAATAAGGATTGCCCCCTGCCTTTGTGAGAAGTTTCTTAATAGTTCCCTAATTGCTCCCTCCAGGCCCATAGCCAGGATTTTGATTCGGGGGAGTGGGTGGGTTTAAATAATAAATCTTATTTATTTACTTTCATTAACAAAATGTTTAGAATACTTTTTGACCTATTTTTTACTTTACAGGGAAATTGACAAAGACAACGTCTACAGCATTTTTGTTTCCTACGTCAAGCTCTATAATAACTACCTTTATGACCTCTTGGACGAAACTCCCCTTGACCACACCAAGCCAAAGATTCCACAATCCAGAATTCTCCAGGAAGGTCAGAACCACAACATGTACATGGCAGGATGCATGGATGTGGAAGTCAAGTCTACCAAAGAAGCCTTTGAAGTCTTCTGGAGAGACCAAAAGAAGAGGCACATTGCGAACATGCAGCTGAATCGAGGGTCAAGCCGTTCACACAGTGTATTCCGGATCAAACTGACCCAGGCTCCTGTATTGAAGTCCTGCGTGAAAACCAAAGACTCAAACTTGACACATCTTTTCAAAAACTACTTCGACGGGGAAGGGAAAGTTCACACGATTGTGTCAACCCAAAGGCTGAAGACTATGAGAGCCTACAAGTCATGTGATTTGCAGAGGTCACTCAGGAAGTGGAGGTGGCCCGACATGCCAACAAGCCTCTCTGTGAGCTGATGGCTGGCCGTCGCTTTAAGAACCAGGCCTTTTGGGAAGAGCTCTCCCAGGAGCTGGAGCTGAGGAGGACCCGTTGACAGAAATAGAGAAAGGTCTGCCATGGAGATGCTCCTGCAGAGTTTTCCCCTGTTGCCATCCTGCGAACTTCTGGACATCAACGATGACCAGACTCTTCCTCGGCTAATTGAAATGCTGGAAAGGCGCCATCTCGCCCGGCAGGCAATGAAGGAAGAATTTGCTAAAAATGTTCTTTCTGTAAAGGGTATGTTACAAGTAGTCATTCAATCCCATATAATCACCATATCTGTACATATTAACAATAATCCAGCCAACAAAACTGGAACCTTTTGAGATTAATATGCTAAAAAATGACCACAAATCCCAATAGGTAGAAATTTATCCTCAAAATTCCTCTTAAACAAGTTACAGTGGACCATAAATGGCTCATACAGTATGTAAAAGACTCCCAAACCACTCTACTAAGTTCTACCGGATAGAATATAAAGGAAGGAATTGAATCAGAAAAGTAACTTCAGCGTCACTAAGTAAGTCTGGTGTAGTTCAGTTGCATTTATCTAGCGTTTTCTTCTAGTTGTGCTCTAATTGTCTACCAATTTGCTTAATCACTCTGTAGATGATTAAGCAAATTGGAGAGTATACCACTGAACTGCTTGAGGTCTGCAAGGCAGAAGATGGCATTCAGAGAGGGATCATGTGAATTAAATTAGTTGCTTATGCATCATTTAGATTTATCAGTAATTCAACAGAAACATGTTATTTTTACAAACATTATATTACTTTTTCCTTTTATATTTGAAAGTTTTTTTAAAAATAAATAAACATTCATTTTGGTTAAAAGAACCAAGTGGGTCTTGTTACGAGTTTGTGAAAAAACAAAATGCATGCAGTCCTGTCCAGACTTATCCAGCCCTTTTTTGCATCCACAATGAGCAAATACAAGTCAGGAAAATGGGAAAATCAAAGTTTACTCTTAAGTAGCAGAGTTAAGGAGAAAATTAAACAAGTAGCTTCAAAACACAAAACCTCCAGTTTCAAAATAACTCAGTCCATCTGGAACAACAAACTCACATAAAGTTCTTTGCATACATGCATCTTCTTTGGCGATTTCTTCTTCATTCAATGATACAAGGAGACAAGCATAGAGGGTCCGAGTAAGTTCTGAAGCAAGCGATTCAGTAAGTCCCAAAATGCATTACAAACATTCCCCAAGTTACACCCCATTCAGGGAGTAGTTCAAGCTTGTTATCCTTGATTGTTCTAATTACCCAACTATGAATTGTGATTGACCAGGTATTTTCCCCTTAACACACACATACAAGTCGCGATCCCACAGAAACTTAGTCAAATACATGCATATGCAGCAATACCCCTCCTTGCATTAAGAAGAAAAACAGTACATTTTACATAGTACATTCAAAAATTCCTAAATCATTTAAGACCTGTTGATGTTTCAGAACACTTAGTGGCTTTCTCAATATATCAGCCAGATTTAGAAATGTGTTACAATACATTAAATCAATTTCGCCATTCTTCACTGCATCTCTTACACAATTGTATTTTATATCTACATGCTTGCTTCTTTGTTTTACTCTGGGTTGTGTTGCCATCAAAATGCATGCTTTGCTATCTTCATATATTTTTGTAGAATCTTTAACAGGTACTTGCAAGTCTTTCAATAATTGTTTTGTTACACAGATTTCTGTATATGGTAAGCTGAGAGAACCAAATTCAGCTACACTAAACAAAACCCTGCTTTTTCGATTTCCGATCTATGACTGTATTGGAAAACTTAACTAAAACTCCAGTTGTTGATTTCCTATCTGCACTGTTTCCAAAATCATTGTCTGCATATACTTGTAAAGATAGTGAGTCATCCGGACTTAAAACTAAACAAAAATCTAGAGTTTGCTTTAAATATCTTGCTACTTTCTTAAGTCCATTCCATGCTGAAATTGATGGATTGCTTGCATATGTGTTTAGAAAATTTACAGCTGTTATGGTTGAGCCTTATGGCTCCGATACTGGGAGACGTGGTCGTAAGACTCCTCGGGAGTCAGACTCTCTTGAGGAGCGAGAAAGGAAACGGCTGCGGGACTTATTTGCAGAACCAACTGACGAAGACTCCTTTGAGGGTTTTACCGAAGGAATGGAGGAAGAGATGGTTAGCTCAGAGGAGGATGATATGGAATGGACTCGTGTGAGAGAAGATCTGGGTGCCACTGGCAATGATAGTGTGGGAGGCGACTGGCAGGTTGCAGGATTAGACCCGTGGACAAGCTGGAGGGATGGAACGGGATCCACAGCTGGGGATGCTGTGGGGCGTAGTCAAAGGTGTTTTAGCTCTGATGAGGATGATGATGATGAGGCACCTGGAATTAGGGTAACAGCTGACAGCGATGAGGAATTGTAACTGGCATAAAATGGGGTTTAGAATCCAGGGCTAATTGCGTTGGGCAAGGTAATCTGGACGAACGCTTGGGCTCTTGTTGGGAACTTCCTGAAGACGGGTGTGATTCGTTTGCTGAATACGTAAGTTACCAAGGACACTGGGCATAGACGGCGGGAGGAACTGTGTGGGCTTTTCCTGTGCAACTTGTGTTTAATCTTAATAGCTTGGACCTCCGTCGTCTTTTTGACGGACACTAATTGCCTACTCTGGACTGACTGACTGACTGACTGACTACGACCTCGGACTATCCTTTCTGTGGCTATCGGTGGAACTGGTGAACTGAAGACATCTGTACCTGGCTTTCGACCTCGGACCGGATTGAGACCCCGCTGACCGCTGCTGCCCTGATTGATGTGTTTGAACCCGGAGTTCGCTCGCTGCTCGGAGGAGTAACATCTTAGTTACTCAATCACAGCTTTTGGGTAGCAGAGAGGAATCTGCTGCCAGTTATTTGTGTTTCTTTGAATCTTGTTTACCAGCTTTTGTTTGTTTAAAGTGCCAGGCTGAATTAAGCATTTTTTGGTTTAACCCGGATTAAACTCCAGTTTTATCCGGTTTATCTTTTGAAACGTTTTTTAGTTTCTTTTTCTCTGAAGGCAAGTGTTTGCCTAGCCCTTTGTCTTTTACGGGCGTTTTTGGTTCTGTAACTTTAATAAACTGTGTTGAATCTTATTTTGGTGGCGTTCTGTCTTTGACAACAGCAAATGCTATGTGTGCTCTTGTGTAATTGCTTATGTATAATAATTATAATAATTATTATTTTATTTTTATACCCTGTCCCATCTCCCCAAGGGGCCTCGGGACGGCTTACATGGGGCCAAGCCCAGGCAAAACAGACAATATAAAACACAATAACACAAATCAATCAACAATAAAGCAAGTCATAAAACAAATAAAATCATATAAAACAAACATGCTTGATAAAATCCTGGGTTGGCTCCTAAAAAGAACTGGGCCATAAAAGTGCTAGTAGTATAATTGGCCAATGATACTATTATACAAGGTTTTTTCTTCAAATGGTTCAGAACTTTCTACTTCATTTGTAAAACCTAAAATCATGGGTGATTGAACCCCTTTACAATCTTTCATGTTTAGCTTTTCCAAAATCTGCAATATTTTTCCTTTTTGACTCAGCGTAAAACCTTGTTCAGTTCTCATGATTTGTACTCCCAAGGAAATACTGTATCGGACCTAAGTTTCTCAGTTTGAAATGTTTGCCTAGTTCTTCTGCAAACTGATAAATTTCTGATTGACTCTCAGCTGCAAAACATTTGGTAGTTGTGCTGTATATTTCTTCTATACACACGAGTCTGCTCGGGTTCTCTGAAATCTTTTGGTTAAAGCACCATTCAAACAATCATTCCAGGCGAGTCAAATACATGCATCGCCACACACAAGTGGCGATCCCACAGAAACGTAGTCAAATACATGCATATGCAGTAATAGGTCTCAGTTAACATGCCAGGATGGCTATCCCATTCACAATTAAATAAAATATTTTTGAAAAAAATATTAAGTTCAGCAGAAGCACCCAAATACTCAATATCTATCAGTGGCTGGGGACCACATTCTAGAAGAGTTGTGTGGCAGTTCTTGAAAGTTTCCCATGTTCATAATGGTATGTTTCATCACTCGTCTTTCAGCAGAAACTGGGTAAGCTGGAGCCCTGGGGACTGTAGTGGGCGGCACACAGTATAGGAACAAGTGTTTATTTTTCAACATATCACTCTCGCCTTCCCTAGTTTCACAGAAGATCTCAGCTGCATTCGGAGAACTGTTTTATGTGACATATGAACAAATTAGATTCGTAGTGAGAAAAGCAATTTAGTGGGAAAGCTGCCTTGAACTGTCTTCTATTTTCAACCAGTCCTGGATTTTGAACAATTTTGCTCCAGACATCTAGCATACTTCTTTACCTCCCATACTGGTTAAGTGAAATTAGTAGATACAACATTCATTTTGTCTTTGAGGATGCAATGAAAGACCAACAATGCATGTCTTCTGTAAGATGTTGTTTACAGGAATCTTTGTCTCTTCAGATAATGTCTGGTACCTTCTAGTGTCCCCTAGAATTTGTGCGAAGGAAGGGCACAAGGTGGAGGAACAGGAGGATACAAGAAATTATGAAACATTTCCCTTGCCCCTTCTTTGTAAAATATTTCACCACTGTGGTTTATAATGTTAAAGCCTAACCATACACTAATTCTGAATCTCAGAGCTTTGTTATATAAGGAGATGTGACATTGGTGTGAGGGAGGAAATTGTGAGAGTGTACAGCACAAGGCATATACCGTATGTCTAATGGCATTTAATGTTTGCCATTTATATGTGCAGTGTTATCCGCCGAGTCCCCTTCGGGATGAGAAAGGCGGAATATAAATACTATAAATAAATAAATAAAGGCATAGCCTCCTAGAATAACTACTGTACTTGTGCTAATCTAGGGAGTTCACCGTCTATGCAGAATATGTTTGATTTTGGAGTGATCTTGTTTATTTTACAAACTGATAAGCACACTGAGTCTCTCAGCCTTAGAGCAAGGCAATAGCAAACCTACACTGTCTAAATCCTGTTAAGAAAAACCTAAGGTCATCTTGAAAGAACACCAAAACTAGAGAAGATGACAGAGGTGAAGTTTTGTATGATGTGAAGAATGTGGAATCCTTTCTCTTTCTGTCAGAATATTAAAACTCAGGATCATTAACCAAAGCTGAACTGGGGGGCAGGTGCTCCAGAAAGTCAAAGGAAAATAAATGCAACGGTACATCATTATGCTATTAAACCTGCTGTTGCAAAAAAGGGGCTTGAACAAATAAGGGAGGATGATGTCAGGGTATTGTGAATCGTGTGAAATGTTGAAATCAATCTAGGCTGTTAGAAATGCCTTCTGTGTGAGTTTCGGCAAGGCATTTCAGTAACTATGGAGTTAATAAGAACCTGCTTTGATTGACGTATCACAGGACCAATGGGGTCAAGTTTGTTTGACCGGGACTTCCTTCTTGGTCTGTGGAATGCAGGGGAGTGTCGTCTGTTAGTGTGTGTTCGGCGTGAGCTTTTTCTGGAGATGGACTATGAATGCTATGCTCTGTAGCCGAGGAGACACAGCCATGTGTCCGGGATTTATTGTGAATGAGTGTAACTGTAAATAGTTATGTAAATAAAGTTAAACAACAGTTGGATTTCAACTGACCCTTCGCCTGCTGGCCTGTTTGTTGACCAGTGCTGATTCTCCGCATGGGAAGAGAAGCCTGGAGAAGGAGGTGAGACCGGGATGATGATTTTTGGAACCCACTCTGCACGGCAACCAGGGTCTCACCCCACCGTCGTCAACTCTGACAGACGATTCTATCAGTGTTTACATTAATGGTACCAAAGGCAGGACATATATGTATATCAGTTCCTGCAGAGCAAGAGCTACCATTAAAAAGTGCTCAGAAGCTTCAATTAGCATAAAGAGATGTAGGCATATTGCTAGCTGGGTCTTGCTACATGAAGCACACATCTCCCTTGCTGCAACATCTCCATGGGCTGCCAGTCCATTTCTATACGGTTTAGGACAAGGGATATGAAAGACTTCATGAGCCCATTTGCTGGAAAAAACATTAACAACCTTAGTTATGCAGATGATACCACTCTGATGGCTGAAAGTGAGGAAGAGCTGAGGAGTCTTATCAAAATGAAAGAAGAAAGCGCAAAAGCCGGGCTGCAGTTAAACATAAAGAAAACCAAGATTATGGCAACCAGACCGATCAATAATTGGCAAATAGAGGGAGAAACGTGGAGGCAGTGACAGACTTTATATTTCTAGGTGTGAAGATCACTGCAGATGCAGACTGCAGCCAGGAAATCAGAAGATGTCTACTTCTTGGGAGGAGAGCAATGGCCAACCTCGATAAAATAGTGAAGAGCAGAGACATCACACTGGCAATGAAGGCCCGCATAGTTAAAGCAATGGTATTCCCCATAGTAACCTATGGTTGCGAAAGCTGGACCATAAGGCTGAGAGAAAGAAGATAGATGCTTTTGAACTTTGGTGCTGGAGGAAAATCCTGAGAGTGCCTTGGACCGCAAGAAGATCCAACCAATCCATCCTCCAGGAAATAATGCCCGACTGCTCACTGGAGGGAAGGATATTAGAGGCAAAGATGAAGTATTTTGGCCACATCATGAGAAGACAGGAAAGCTTGGAAAAGATCATGATGCTGGGGAAAATGGAAAGAAAAAGGAAGAGAGGCGGACCAAGGGCGAAATGGATGGATGGTATCCTTGAAGTGACTGGCTTGACCTTGAGGGAACTGAGGGTGGTGACGGTTGACAGGGAGCTCTGGCGTGGACTGGTCCATGAGGTCACGAAGAGTCGGAAAAGACTATGCAAATGAAGAACTATTAAGATGTTTTTACTTTATTTTTAGAATTTTCAAATTATTTTATTGATGTTTTAGTATAATTTTGATAATTTTATATGTAAGCTGCCTTGAGCCCCCTTTGGGGTAGAAAAGGAGGGGTATAAATAGGGTAAATAAATGAATAAATCTATGTTGTTTTTAAATATATTTTTATTGGCCTTGGGTCTCATTATCGAGAGAAAGGTGGGATATAAATAATAAATTAATAAAATAATAAAATCATCCTCTTTGTGATACCTTGCAAAAAGTTTGCACAAAACCAGCACCAGCAATCTGTAGGTCTCGATATTTCATAAACTTTTCCTTGGCTTTGATTCTGTTGTTTCCTGGGGTTCCCTCGTTTATAATAATTTTCTCAATCACACTTATGCCCAGCATAGTGTTCTAATTGTTTGGCAGTTTGAATTCTAAAGTCCCATATGATTTATTACATCACTATTTTGCAACATTTTTAGACTCTTGTTCCATCAATTCTTTTCAGGAAACCAACTATGGTTCCATAGGTGCCCTGGGAGCAATTGCAAATAGATTGACAAAACACCTGAATAAAATTGCCATAGCACAATTACAAAAAGCAAAACTGCTTCAAATGAACCATATTATCAGAAAATATGTCCCCGATTTCTAGTTTCATAGCTTATGGTGACCTTGCCATTGGGTTTTCTTGCCAAGATCATTGAAAGCATTGAAAGCAATTTTGCCATTACTGCCTTCAGGGATTTAAAAAGTAAAATGAAATGGAATACAGTTATCCCTCCACATTTGTGGTTTTGACTTTTGTGGATTTGATTATTCATGGATATGATGAAAAAAAATTATCTCTGGCAATCTAAAGGTTCTCCTGTGACTTTGTAAACTTCCTCCAGTCATGCTGGAGGACCTGGGAATTTCTAGAGAGGAACCTCTAGAATTTAGGAATCTCTAGGGCCTCCAATGTGATCTGTGGTCAGCTTCCAGTTTGAGATGATGGGATGCTGGAAGACCTAGAAATTCTCTCTCAGGTTAAAAAAAAGCAATTTATTTGTGGTTTTTCACTTGTGGTTAGAATCTTGTGACTTTAATTTCAGTGAATATAGGGAGGTGGTCTGGCTATATATAAGCCTATCTATGCAAGCACATCTAGTTTTATCCTCATCTTAGAATGCCTTAAATAGCCTTACATAATCTTTGTGAGTTCCCTACCACTCCCACTCTTGTTGGAAATGAATGTTTAAATAAAGAGCTCAGGACAAAATCAAACAAGCAGGTTAAAGCAATTTAATTATCACTCTAGACTCTTCCCCCAGATTCTGTTAATAGTATTACCACTGTTCATGAATTATAGTACTTTTCGGCCATAAATGCCTCAGGCTCCTGGCAGCTACACTGTGTGGGAAGGAACTTTCATATCTGCCTTCCCTGGAATATGCTGACCACTGGGGACTTGTCATGAGATCAGGATGTGGTTCTACTGGTATCTTATTTCAAACCTGTCCCACTTATTTAATTGTCTGTTCCCCAGTAAAACTCCCAAGACTGGGTAAAGGTTATTTCAATTTCAACTGCATTATCATTTCCTATCTTTTGTAATTGACTCTGTTGTCACACACATTTGCCTTGGAATTAAAAGAATTGGTAGAATTTACCTCTTAGCAGATATGTATGGGATTCTGCCGTTTTAAATATTCCTGCATACCTGACCATGCTTCTTTGAAAAGCATACAGCAAACAGAAGACTAAAATGTTGGTTTAGTTAGAAATTCATCTGTTCAAAGGTGACACAAATATAAAAGACAATTAAATTTTGATTGTATATGTTTATCAATTCATTTAAATAAATTTAAAACCGATTATGTGTTTTCTGAACAGAAAATATTAAACATAGTGGCCTGAATCCAACTGTTAGGCCCACATAGAGTAGACCTGTGAAAACCTGGCATATCCAAACTTATGTTAATTGTATGGATTCTGTGAGCCTATACTAATGATGATAATAATAATAATAATAATAATAATAATAATAATAATAATAATCTTTATTTATACCCCGCCACCATCTCCCCAACGGGGACTTGGGGCGGCTTACATAGGGCCATGCCCAGAACAATACAATATAACAAAATATAATAGAACAACAAATCATAACACATTAAACAACACAATAAAAGAAAATATACACTACATTAAACAAGATCAAAAGAACAATAAAACCAAGCTGGCATTAACAATTTTATTTATGTAATTGCTACTATTTTCTCTATTATATAAACATTTAATTTATTCCATTTTTGCCTACTATACGAAGTGTGCAAATAACCGAATGAAAAATAAACTGGACTCTCAATTATGGGTTGTAATGGTTTGAGCATTGGATTACAACTCCAGTCTGCATATCCCTGCTTGGCCATGGAAACCAATCTTGGGCAAGTCACACTTTCTCAGCCTCAGAGGAAGGCAAACTCAAACCGCCTCTGAACAAATCTTTCCAATAGGGTTGCAATGTCAGAAAGGACTTGAAGGCACACAACAACTCAAGAAACAACTGTGCTAGTTTCAGGCCTCTTCTACACTGCCCTATATCCTTGGATCTGATCTCAGCTTATGTTTATCCCAGATTATATGGTAGTGCAGACTCATATAATCCAGTTCAAAGCAGATAACCTGGGATCAGATCCTAGGATATAAGAACAGTGTAGAAGGAACCTCAATCAATATTCAAAGTGATCTTGGAAGCTTTAAAGAGAGGTTGAATGGCCATCTGTCAGGAGCTGGGCTGTGGCACAGCTGGTTAGTAGCCTGCTGCAATAAATCACCACTGACCGAGAGGTTGTGAGTTCAAAGCCCGAGTCGGATTGAGTGCCTGGCTGTTAAATAGCCCCAGCTTGTTGTTTACCTAAGCAACCCAAAAGACAGTTGCATCTGTCAAGTAGGAAAATTTAGGGACCGCTTATGCGGGGAGGCTAATTTAACTAATTTACAACACCATAAAAACGTCCAGCAGCGTGAGTGCCTCAAAAGGACTCCTCCTCACAGTGGATGATGAAGCACCAGCTTCTCCTGTGGCCGGAATTGAACAAACCCTCACAAAGCCAGAAGCTGAAAAGTTAAATAGCCTCTGTGTCTGTCTGTGTGTTGTTTTTCTAATGGCATTGAATGTTTGGCATATATATATACAGTAGTCTTACTTATCCAACATAAACGGGCCGGCAGAATGTTGGATAAGCAAATATGTTGGATAATAAGGAGAGATTAAGCAAAAGCCTATTAAACATCAAATTAGGTTATCCTGCATGGCAGAGGTTGGACTAAATGGCCTATGTGCTCTTCCACCTCTCTTATTCTAGGATTCTGATTCTTGTAGCACCTTTAAAAAAAGGTGTTGATAGATGTTACAAGACAGAATTCAAAGATCTTTGAAAGAAAGAAGTTGATAGCATAGGGTTCTGTAGATTTGAGTCTACTTCCTTGGAATTTAAAATTTCAGTTTATGCTACCAACTTCCTTCCCTTTCTGATTGCTTGGAAATACACACTGGAGTTTAATGCTACCAATTTCATTTCCTTTCTTTGGGTTTAAGTCTTGGAAAGCTTACGCTACCAACTTTATTTTCTTCCTCAGATTTTTTTCGAAGTAGATTTAAGTCTAGGAAAACTTATCCTACCAATTTCATCCTCTTCTTAAGTTTTTCGTTTTAAGCCTAGGCAAGGTTTACATCACCATCTTCTTTCCCTTTCTCATATTTTTGGAAGTGGACTTCAGTCTCAGAAAGCTTATGCCGTCAACTTAATTTTCTTCCTCAGATATTGGAAGTCAATGTAAGTCTATAAAAGCTTACCTCACCAAATTTATTCTCCTCTTCAGATTTTTTTACAAGTGGATTTAAGTCTGAATGCTTTTGCCACCAACCTTTTCCCCCATAGATTTTAAAAAAATAGATTTAAGGCTAGTAAGTCTATGACATCAACTCCATTCTCTTCCTCAATTTTTTTGGATTAAAATCTAGGAAAATGTATGCCACCAACTGCTTTCCATTCCTCAGATTTTTTGGAAGTAAATTTATGTCTAGAAAAGTTTATGACACCAGTTTTTTTTTTTTTGCAAGTTGACTACAGTCTAGGAAAGTTTATGCCACCACCTTCCTTTCCTTAGAAATGTTTGGAAGTAAGTTCAAAGCTAGGAAGCTTTTGCCACCAATTTTATCTTCCTCAGATTTTCTGGAAGTTGACTTAAATCTAGGAAAGCAACCCATTTTGTTCCCTTCCTCGGATTTTTTTGGATTTAAGTCTAGGAAAGCTTTTGCCACCAACTTTATTTTCTTCTTCAGGCATTGGACATCAATTTAAATCTATGAAAGCTTACATCACCAAATTTATTCTCTTCTTCAGATTTTTTAGAAGTGAATTTAAGTTTCTGACAGCTTTTGCCACCAACTTCTTTCCTACATTTTAAAAAGAAATAAAGTGTATGACATCAACTCTGCTCTCTTCCTCAGTTTTTTTGGATTTAAGTCTAGAGCTTATGCCATACCAAATCTGTTCTCTTCCTCCTTTTTTATTTAAACCTAGGGAAAATTTATGCCATCAACTGCATTCCAGTCCTCAGATTTTTTGGAAGTAAACTTATGTCTAAGAAAGTTTCCGTCACCAGAATTTTTGGATTTAACTTTAGAAAAGCCTATGCCACCAACTTATTTCCCTTCCTCAAATTGTTTGGAAGTAGACAGGAGCCTAGAAAACCTTATGCCACCAAGCTTTGGTCCCTTCTCAGGTTGTTTTTTTTTTTTTTTTTGGAAGTTGACTTATGTCTAGGAAAGCTTTGGCAACCATCTTCTCTTCCTTCCTCAGATTTTTTTTTGGAAGTAGACTTACTAGTAAATCTATGAAAGCTTATGCTAACCATCCCCCCCATTGTTTGGAAACAGATTTATGTCAAGGAAAGCTTATGCCACCAACTTTGTCCTTGGATTTTTGGGAAGTAGATTTAAGTCTTAGGAAAGCCATCAACTTCACCCACTTCCTCAGGTGTTTTTTTGTAGGTGGATTGAAGACTAGGAAAGCTTCTGCAATTAATTTCTTTCCCTTCCTCAGATTTGTTGGAAGTGCATTTAAGCCTAGGAATGCTGCCAAGTTTGTTTTCTTCCTCAGAATTTTTGAACTTAACTTTAGGAAATCTTATGCCACCAACTCTGCCCCTCTTTAGATTTTTTGGAAGTGGACTTAAATCTATGAAAGCTACCATCTCTCTCCCATATTGTTTGGAAATAGATTGGCATAAAGAGATGCAGCCACCAACTTAATCCTCTTCCTCAGCATTTTCTTTTTAAAGCGGATTTAAGTCTAGAAAATCTTATGCCATCAACTTCTCTCCCTTCCTCAGATTTTTTTGGAAGCGGACTCCAACTTTTCCCCATTAAGTTTGGAAACAGATTTACATCTGGAAAGTTTATGCCAACTCTGTCCCCTTTTTGGGAAGTGAACACAAGCCTTAGGAAAGCCACCAACTTCATCATCTTCCTCAGGTTTCATTTTGAAGTGCACTTAAGCCTAGGAAAGCTTTTGCAACCAACTTGCTGTATTTCCCTTCCTCAGATTTGTGGGAAGTGGATTTAAGTCGAGGAAAGGGAATGTCATCAACTTCATTTTTGGACTTAACTTTAGGAAAGCTTATGCCACAAACTCCTTCCCTCCTTCAGATGTTTTGGAAGTGGACTTAAGTCTATGAAAGCTTATGCTATCCCCCCCCCCCCCCCCACACAAACACACACACTGTCTGGAAACAGATTGGCTTAAAGAAATGCAGCCAACTTCGTCCTCTGATATTTGGGAAGTGGACATAAGCCTTAGGAAAGCCACCAACTTTATTATCTTCCCCTGGGTTTTTTAAGGTAGACTTAAGTCTAGGAAAGCTTTTGAAACCCATTTCTTTCCCTTTCCTCATATTTGTTGGAAGTGGATTTAAACCTAGGAAAGTGAACGCCACCAACTTCCTTCTCTTTTTCAGAATTTTAGGAAAACTTATGCCACCAACTCCCCCCCCCCCCCCCCCCTCAGATTGTTTGGAAGTGGACTCAAGTCTATGAAAGCTTATGCTAATCACCCTTTCCCCCTTTAGATTGTTTGGAAACAGATCAGGAAAGCTTATGCCACTAACTCCATCCTCCCTCTTCCTCAGTTTTTCTTTCTGGATTTAAGCCTAGACAAGCTTATGCCACCAACTTCTTTCCCTTCCCTAGATTATTTTGAAGTAAGACTGGAGCCTGGGAAAAGCTTATGCCACCAACTTCCTTTCCTTCCTCAAGGTTGTTTGGGAGTAAGACTGAGGAAAGCTTACGCCACCAATTTCTTTCCCTTCTCTAGATTGGGAGTAAGACTGAAACCTAAGAAAGATTATGCCACCAACTTCTTTCCCTTCCCCAAATTGTTTGGGAGTAAGACTGAGGAAAGCTTACGCCACCAACTTCTTTCCCTTCTCTAGACTGGGAGTAAGACTGAAACCTAGGAAAGATGCCACCAACTTCTTTCCCTTCCCCAAATTGTTTGGGAGTAAGACTGAGGAAAGCTTGTGCCACCAACTTCATTCTCTTCCCCAAATTGTTTGGGAGTCAGATTGAAGCCTAGGAAAGCTTGTGCCACCAACTTCTTTCCCCTCCTTAGATTGGGAGTAAGACTGAAACATAGGAAAGCTTATGCCACCAACTTCATTCTCTTCCCCAAATTGTTTGGGAGTCACATTGAAGCCTACCTAGGAAAGCTTGTGCCACCAACTTCTCTCCTTTCCCTAGATTGGGAGTAAGAGTGAAGCCTAGGAAAGCTTATGCCACTAACTTCTTTCCCTTCCTTAGATTGGGAATAAGACTGAAGCCTAGGAAAGCTTGTGCCACCAACTTTTTTCCCTTCCTTAGATTGTTTGGGGGGTAAGACTGGAGCCTGAGAAAAGCTTATGCCAGCAGCAGGTTCCTTCCTTTCCCCCAGAATGTTTTAGAAGGAGACTTATATGATGATGCCTAGGAAGGCTTTCTCGAAAGGCCGACTTCTCTGCCTCGGTCCCTTCTTCTTTCTCCTTCCCGGTGCCTTTTTCTTTGCTTCGCCCGGTGTCAAGAAGCAGGCGTCTCCGGCGGAGAAGCCCTCTCGTCCGCGGCGCGGTCTCTTTCCTAATGTGCGTGGAAGCGGAGCCTTGTGTGCGCCTCTCTCTCTCCCTCTCTCTGTGTTTCTCTCTCTCTCTCTCTTCGCCTTGTGGCTGGGATCTCCCGCACTGACTGTGTGCTTGTTGTACTCGCTCTCTTCCCTTTCTCTCTCTCTCTCTTCCCCCCTCCCTTTCTCTCTCTCTCTCTCTCTCTCTCGCTCTCTCTCTCTTTTTACACTGCCAGCCCCTGATGTGATGGCGAAGAAACCCCGTTGACAAGGCACTGCTTTTTCATGACGGTGAGTTTCCCTTTGAGTGTATTATAATTTTGTGATAAAAATTTCAAGGAAGAGAGAGGGGGAAAAAAAAGAGAAAGAAAGAAACACACAACCTCCTTCCTTCCTTCCTTCGGGGGAGGGGAACAAGAAGAAGAAGAAGAGGGGGGAGGAAAGAAAGGAAAGGGGAGAAGAGGAGGAAATATATATATCTATCTCTATCTCCTTGAGCAAATTAACAACCAGGAGTTGCCAAAACCAGGATATTAGGTTTCAGGCCAGAGAGCTATTGGCTCTGGGGCGATGTATATAAATATATATAGAGGAGAGGACAAGAGGGGGGGAAGAGAGAGAGAAAGAGAGAGGGCGATTTGGCGCGGGAGGTGCTGCTTTCTTTGCTTGGGAAATGATGAAATATTTATTTGGGCTGCTAAGGGGAGAGGCTCTGCTTCTTCTGCTGCTGCTTCTTCTGCAAAGAGGGCTTCCTCTCTTCTCCCCCCAAAAATGTGTAGAGAGGAGAGGGAAAGGGGGGCGGAGAGGACAGATAAGGTTTCAGGTCTAAGGCTGATAGCTGCGAAACACACACTCACACTCACACACACACAGAGGATTGGGGTGGGATTCCCCCCCTTCTCCTTCTCTCTCTCTGATGCCATGCAAATTTGGGAGAGGAGGGAAAGAAAGGAAGGAAGGAAGGAAGGGAAGGAGAGGGGGAAAAGTACCCTCTCTTTTAATGACTCATTGATTGAGCCGGTTTGAAATGAGTTGTTTTGTTTGGAGGGGTGGTGTTTTGGTCGCCATCGAGAGAGGCGAGGAGAGTGTGTCTGCCTGCCTGTGTCTGTGCGAGTGGTGTGCCTGCCTGCCTATAAGTGTGGCTGGGTGTGTGTGAGAGTGAGAGAGGAAGAGGGGGATCGAGTGTGTCTGTGTGTGTGTGTCTGAGAGAGAGAGAGAGAGGGAGAAAGAAAAATAATCTTTTCAAATCTCCTCCCTCTTTTTTCCCCCCTCGTTTCTTTGCCTTTTCTCTAAAGCTCTCTCTTGCTCTGTGAAGCGCTTTGGCTTCTTCTTCCTCCTCAGGAAAATGGAGGAGACGGCTGCTGCTTCTTCGCCTTCTCTCCTTGAGCGAGGAGATATTTTTTTTGCATCCCTTTTTGGTTTCCCCCTCTTTGGCTTGCTTTCCTCGTTTGGATTTGGCTCCAGCTTGAGCTTTACCATCGTCTCTTTAATTTTTTCCACTTGTGTTTTGCCTTTTTCTTAATGGCGAATTTTTTCCTTATTTTCTTTTGTGTTTTGTGCTTCATTGGGGCTGATTTTCTTCCTTCATCGTCTAGGCTTTCCTTTTGTTTCCCCAGCCATGGAAATGGTGGTGGCTTTGTAGTTTTTCTTCCCTTCGTTTTTCCTCCTTATGTTTCCTCAAACATGGAAAATGGTGGTTTTGAACTTTTTCTTCCCTCACGTTTCCCCAGCCATGGAAATGGTGGTGGTTTTGTTGTTTTTCTCCCCTTCGTTTTTCCTCCTTGCCTTATGTTTTCACAGGCATGGAGATGGTGGTGGTGTGGTTCAGTTTCCTTTTGTTTTGTTGTGATTCTAGGTCGGTTGGATTTATATAAGAAACGATACCTCATATTTGTAATTGATACTTTTTTGGGTGAGGGGTGAAAATGGCATGATTAATAAATATTCTACGCCTCTCCTGTAACGCGTGGATTGGTGATTGAGCATCTGTGTATTTTTTGGGTGGAAAAAGTATTTTATATTTTTATGTAATAATTGATTTTCAGTAATGCAAGGCGGAGGGAGGGGGAGAGAGATGCGGGAAAGGATTATATAAACAATGGATGGAAAATCTGAAAGGTTGGATCCTTATTTGAGGTGGGTTCGTTGCATTTATTTCCCTTTTTCCCCTCATTCAATCGAGACTCATTTTTTTGTGGGACTAAACCAGGGTTAAGGTCAGAATTGAGGTCTGAAAATGGAAAATCAGGTGGTCTGAATTGTGGTTTGAAAATAGAAATGCGAATCAAAGTGGCATTAAAATGTTCCTCTTGAGAGAAAAGCCACGACGAGGCCTTCAGGGTTTGTGTTTTTATTTTAAAGCGAAGCGCTCTGAAATTGCCTTGTTTTGAATTAACGTGAGGCTATGGGGACGTCCATTTTTCAATCTTCAGTCAAAATAAGCTGTTTTTGGAAGGGGTTCCTTGCCTCGTTTCGAAGGAAAGCCTGGCTCTGGTTTGTTTTCCTGAATCTAAAGGAAGGGGAAGATGGCGCCGCCTGGCCACTGGCCAGCATTTGTGGCGCAGTTGCTCTTCTACCTTCGCTCTCCGCCATTTTGAGAGAGTCTGTGCTGGGGCCTCGCCTGCCTCTCTAGGTAGTTTGAGTCCAGGCAGGGGCAAACTTTGGCTCTCCAGGTGTTTTGGACTGCAACTCTCACAATTCCTAACAGCCGGTAGGCTGTTAGGAATTGTGAGAGTTGCAGTCCAAAACACCTGGAGGGCCGAAGTTTGCCTCTGCCTGGTTTATTCCTTCAAAACGACATCCAAAATACTTCTGTTTGCAGCTTCAAATAGAGGGGATAAATAAGGAATGGTCATGGCATGAGTGTTTCATGACATGAATTGACTTTAAAAATGCTGTTTTTGCCACTTAATTTCCCTTTGCAGTTTCAAATAGTAGGTATAAATAAGGATGGTCGTGACTTTCATGACATGAATTGACTTTAAAATGCTGTTTTCCTACTTAATTTCTTCTTGCATTTTAAAATGGGGATAAATAAGGACGGTCATTGCATGAGTGTTTCATGACATGAACTGACCTTCAAATGCTGTTTTCCTATTAAGGGCCCTTCCACACAGCCCTACATCCCAGAATATCAAAGCAGACAATCCAACAATATTTGCTTTGAACTGGATTATCCGAGTCCACACTGCCATATATTCCAGTTCAAAGCAGATAATGTGGGATTTTCTGCCTTGATATTCCTGGGATATAGGGCTGTGTGGAAGGGCCCTAAATTTCCTTCAAATAGTGTGGATTAAATGAGGATGGCCATGGCATGAGTATGGATGGGCTTTAAATGCTGTGCCTCCAGTTGCAGGCCCCTTCCACACAGCTGAATAAAATCCCACATTATCTGCTTTGAACTGCTGGAGTATGTGGCAGTGTGGACTCAGATAACCCAGTTCAAAGCAGATATTGTGGAGTTTTCTGCCTTGATATTCTGGGAATATAGGGCTGTGTGGAAGGGCCCTCAGTGCCTTTTGTAGCCTTAAATATTGGGATTAAATAAAGAGAACCAGGACAGGAGTGTTTTTATGCTGTAAATTGGTTGAACCCATTGCCACCTGAGCTACTCCTTACAATTGGTTTCCAAATTGGAGAGAAAGGCGAAGCCCTCTAAAGAGAGAAATCTGTGTCTATCAGTCCTCAAGGTGATTTTAGAAGGTTTGAAGTGTTCTGTTGGAAGTCTTTACATTGAACTATTAACTGCTAAAAATCTTAAGCAAGATGTTAGTTTTTTAAGTGTAATATAAATTCATCTGGCTATACAGTAAAAAGGGGATAAATATGTTTTCCTGAAATTTAAGCATTATTAAATTTTCTTGTGTCAAGATGTTTCCCAGAGTCCGAAACGGTGACACTTGTGAATAGCAACCATTCTATTAGTATCAACCATTCAAAGTATCAACTTAGATACTTTGACACACCAAAATGGTACTTTTCTAGGGACATAGTATTCTAGGCCCTAGGCTGCAATTGTTTTATCTCAAATAATGCCATTATTCTTAATTTTCCTTCTTTTGCAGCATTATGCATACAAATTGTGTGTATTTGTGGCCTCAGAGTTACCTTTCGATATTGGCAGCCCTATGAACTTAGGGTTTTCTTGGGCAAGGAGTACTCCTCCTCTTGGAGGCTCCTTCTTTGGAGGCTTTTAAGCAGAGGCTGGATGGCCATCTGTCGGGGGTGCTTTGAATGCGATTTCCTGCCCATGAGGTCTCTTCCAACTCCACTATTCTATGATTCTATGAAATTTTGCCAGTTTCTTCTTTTGAAATAAAGCCTCCAGTACCTTGCGTTCATTGATGGTCTCCCATCCAAATCTCATCAGAGCAGGCCTGGTTAATCTTCAAGTATCGTGGAGTATATTTAAGCTAAGGTACACAGGCAATGCTAAACTTAAAATACTGCACAGTACAGTGAATCAAAATGGCTGACTTCATTAGATTTGCTGTGAGAACAGGAAGCAGATTAATCTTTCAGTGGCTTCATCGGTGGTCAGTACTTTCCAAGTTTTCTAACTGGCATTTGTGTAGACAAAATTGTGCTACCATGTAAAGAAATGTTTTCGGTGGGTAAATTTTGTTTAGACAGGCCCAGTTTTACATAATATGTATATGTTTCCAAGGACTGGCAATAACATATTTAGGAATAAGTTTATTTTGAAGGACGGACTGATTTCAGACAGATTTATCTCTATAAGTTTCAACATTTTTATCAAGGGGTGAAACCAATTTGATAGAGAAACAGGAGGCAGTGAGTCCATAATTATGATTGTCCTTGTTTATTCCCACTATAGTCCCTGAGTTACAAACATCTGATTTACAAATGATTTATAGTTAAGAACAGGGGTGAAACAGGAAGTGAGGGAAATCTCCTAGGAAGGGACATTGATTCCTGAAAGAGTGATCATGGGGAAAATGTGTCTCAACTGAAGCTTTAACACCAATCCTTGTTTCCACAACAAGCCAAATTTTTCAAAATCCAATTACAGAGACAGAAAGTGTGGTAAAATCTTCTGAACCAGGGTCACAGACAGCAAAACAAAAACCATGGGTATTAACCCTTCTCTGCCATCAGAAGCATGCATGCATCTATATTTCAAAAATGTACTTGTTCAGACTTACAAATTCAACTTAAGAACACACCTACAGAACCCATCTTGTCCGTAACTGGGGGATAGCCTGTATTTGAAGTTGCATAAAGAAATTAAGATTGGAGGACCCACATTTAAAAACCATAGAAATTAAAATAATATTCTTTTCAATAATTGATCTTATTCCATAAAAATTAACATGATTTTTATTCAGCTGTAAATCTTATGCCATAGAAATTGAATGAGAACCCAAGGGCCAACTAATCCAGTCCCTTGCCAGTAAAGCAGTTCCTGTCCATCCAACCTTTCCTTAAAATAACTTCAGTGAATGAGGGTCCACTATCAAATTACTCAGTTTGACTGTCAAAACATCTCATACCATCAGAAAATTTGTCCTAACATTTAATAGGAATATCCATAAATTAGCTATTTTCACATTACTAAGGGTTGAGATTGGTTTCATGAAGTTTCTTCTGACAATAGGGAAAATCGGACCATTTCTTAGATCAGTCACTGGTTATCCCTCCACTCACTGGCTCATGAAACAGCTGACTTGGAAAAGTGGGCTCACCATATGCTTCAGATGAGTATACATAGGAAGAGGACATGGGATGTAGTAGATCCGTTCTGAAATACTTATTGGTAAAATAGTCTAGCAGCTCTTTGCCAGTTGCTAGTTGAATTATAAAGATTCCTGTGTACTGTACTTGATTTTGATTTCTAATATGGTGTAGGCTTGATTGTTAGGGCTGCAGCCTCAAGAGCAAGTTCTTGCATATTCAGCCATATGTTCAGTCGGAGTAGTCTTTATAGCAGCGTTTCTAAAACTGCTCTTCCAAGTGTTTCAGCTGCAGCTCCCAGAAATCACAGCCAGCTGTTAGGAATTGTGGGAGTTGCATTCCAAGCATATGAGAAACTGCTTATTACAGACGGTATAAATTGGCTCCATAATTGGGTTTTCTTTTTCTTGGTGTGTGTGTGTGTGTGTTCATTCTGTCATATCGCTCTGTTCCAATGTGAAATAAAAACTTTGAGATAAAGCATTGGATACTGTGTGGTGTCAGAAACTACACAACACCCCAGTGATTCCAGCTGGATACTTTCGTTTTTCAAAAAGACATCGTCAGAATTCTGCATATTGTGAAAATCAATTATTACAAAATACAAAACATTCAAAAGATAATACAAACGGATTCTAAATTCAGAATAACTCAGATTGTAGCTTTGACAAACCATGTATTTTTGTTAGTGAAAACAAAAAGTTGCCCAAAAGCAGTTTCTTTTGGTTTAACCTGTCAGTGCACAAATTGTGTGGAGTTTTAATCTGGCAGAATTTGAATTGGGATAATTTATATTCCTACATTTCTATCATTTTAATTATTTCTGCATTTCTGTTTGAAGTAGTTTAGTATAAGTATGAAAGAATTGCTTTCTAAAATAAAACATGACCTACACAATCTTCTATTTTTTGCCATGATTTTTTTGATATTGTTCACCATGTAGGGCTGTGATTATATTTTCATATAATCACATCATGTGGGATCCAACCCACACCTTAGCACTTATAAGTACAATGTGCATACCATTTCTTTTTTGTTTTGACCATGAAAATGAACTATGTTAGAGTCTCACTTATCCAACACTCACTTATCCAACATTCTGGATTATCCAACGCATTTTTGTAGCCAATGTTTTTAATACATCGTGATATTTTGGTGCTAAATTACTACATAGCATTACTGCGTATTAAACTACTTTTTTGGTCAAATTTGTTGTATAACATGTTTTGGTGCTTAATTTGTAAAATCATAACCTAATTTGATGTTTAATAGGCTTTTTCTTAATCACTTCTTATTTTCCAACATATTCGCTTATCCAACGTTCTGCCGGCCCGTTTACGTTGGATAAGCGAGATTCTACTGTAATTAGAATTGGGAGATAATTGCTTGCACTTGTAAATATTGAAATATATTTTATTTAATAAATAGTTTCCATCTTTTTACTTGGCTTCTATGTGGGTTGGGAAACTGAAGTATATAGCACTGTGCTTGAGTAATTTATGGTAGCTCACATCCATGCATACACTAACTCAAGCCACAATGCACATATTCACTTCAACTGAGCAATCATTTGTGTTTTTTAGGCAAGTGATACTCATTGGTGGTCTGCAGAGTAGTGCTGGTCTGTGAGGTGATGACTACTAGTCTACCTACATTCTAGAAAACAAATAGAACAGTATGGTACAAATGTACCAATTTATAACACATTGTGAGGAAATTTGCTAGTGTTGGAACACTTTTGAGGGATATGGAAAATAAAAAGTTAAATTTTGCTTTTAGTATATCACACTACTGATCATTACCTACATGGGTGTTCAGTCACATAAAAAAATCCCTAAAATGCATCAAAAAGCTCTCTTTCTTGGCACATGAGCTTGAGTGCAGATAATGCAGGCTGCATCAGAGAGGTCCAGATTAGTATTCTCATCTAACCTGCCCTACACATATACAAGGAATATCAGCTTGTGTTTATTGCCAAGGGAAGATTTGTTTAGAACAGTGGTTCCCAACCTTTAAGCCTCCAGGTGTTTTGGTCTTCAACTCCCAGAAATCCCAGCCAGCTTACCAGTTGTTAGGAAGTGTGGGAGCTGAAGTCCAAAACACCTGGAGGTCCAAAGGTTTGGAACCACTGGTTTAGAATCATAGAGCTGGAAAAGAATACAAGGGCCATTCAGTCCAACCTCCTGCTATGCAGAAACACAGTATCAAAGCACCCTTACAGATGACTAACACCTCCAGAGAGGAAAATTCCATCACACTCTGAAGCCGGATATTCCACCGCCAAATAGCTGCCAGGAAGTACTTCATAATGTTTAGGTGGAATCTTTTTTTATGAAATTTAAATCCACTCCTCAGTATCCTAGTTTGAGGAACCATACGTTGTGTGGGAAGTCTACATACTTTCACTGTACATACTTTGATTCCTAGCCTCATGCTGGTATGTCATTGCCTGCGTGTGTGCATTGATGAAAAATAGTACTGATCCATTGTCTTAGTAGGATGAAGTGCTTCACATCAGCACTGATGGTTTGTATCTTTATACAGGTCATAATCCAACCATATGAATAATACTTGCATTGGTTTTTCCATAATGAAGTAAAGACAAATAGGGCTAAAATTGTTTTATAACATTTCATAAGATGAATAAATCTTTACAACATTAATGGATACTGACCAACATCAAGTTTATAATTTTTGCATTGATTTTTCTTTAGATCTGCTTCAAATAAAAAGGTCAAATATGACTTCTTGATTTGAAGCGGATCCAAAGAAAAATGCTGTGTCTTTTTTAGCTGTTTCAAATCCATTTTGTGAACGTGTATCTTACTGTGGCCTGCGGAAGGAGAGTGAAGACAATAACACAAGGAAACACCATGTGGTTTGCATTGAAAAACCATACAGGATGTAGGAATGCCAGAAATTTCATATAATCATTAAAAGTTGTTACCTGGCCTCTCCCTATGGCTCAAGGCGGGGTACCACATGGTTAAAACAGTCAAATACAACACCATTAAAAGGCATATATTAAAATACAACGAAGACTGACACCAATACCAATAAAATGTAGGATAAAAATCAGTTTAAAATTGACTGGGTAGATCTGTTGGACTGGGTAGGCTATTGGAAGAGTTAGGTATTCAGTTGTTTCTTCAATTCTGACAGCTGACAGAAATGCAGTTGGAGAGAACAAGCACTGGATGGCAAAGTGTGGAAACTATTAAATGATACAGACATTGCAAGTGTGTCGGGAACGAGGGATGAAATAATGGATTTCAAGAAACAATGGACAAAGGTGCAACCAGTGAACTCTTCCACTGAAAGAGAAACACAATTCTTAGAACTAGTGTACCAAAGTAGGGTTACCATGTTTTTTCCTCCGTAGGTTCATTTTAAAAGTTGCACAATAGGAAAACAAAGGCAGTCCCCAGTCAATGTAGGTTCCCCCCCCCCCCCCCCCCCAAAAAAAAACTATACTGGAGAGAGCTACTTTTTAATTCCGATACTGTAGTTATACAACTAAAAATGTAAGAGCCCTTCTAGAGCAAAGTGTCATTCCTGTACAAGATTGAAGAACTGGAGGCCCTATACATTTAGCAGGAATGTGGTGTTGGTATCTTTTTGTCTGCTTCACTGGCCTTTAAGATCAATCTGCCACAAACCTCTTAAGTTAAAATATGGTGGGAAAGCTATTTATATTCTTCATTGTGGACTACTGTTAAAAGCACACACATGGAGTCAGAAAAAAGAGATATTTGACAGAAGTTTAGCCACAGTGCCAGGGAAGTAAAATGACATGGTTAAGGTGTAAAGGCCTTTTGTACTGAAAGAAAAAATTAGGTGTTGCTTTTTTGATATTACGGCAAGAAAAATGCAGGGAAATCCCTAATTTGGAGCTAATCCAAGTTACTTCCAAACAGAGGGCTGTGCTTTTATGTCTCTTAGTGGATTTCCTGTGGTAAGAAAAAAGACAAAAGTTAAAGGAAAACCAGTTTTTGGTCAACTTTAGATTTGGTTTGGTTATTTGGGATGCTGATTTAGAAAATTGCATTGGATAGACCATATCCACTCTAGTTTCTGATACAGAACATATGCCATCCAGTAGTCGCCATCTGCTCACCCACAGAAAGCCATATTTAATAATCTAGAGCTGATGTGGTCTATCCAATGCAATTTTCTGAATCAGCAGCCCAAATAATTCCAGGAGCAGGCCTAAAAACGAAGACAACAAGACTCCCCCCCGACCCCCCCCCCCCCCCTATGTCTCAGGTACCTAATGTAAGGCCCACAGGTTGGGAACCACTGATAAATACTGTCAGACCGGGACATCGACTAAAGTCAGAAATGAATGATACAGTTTATCTTCATTTTTAAAGCTGGCATATGTATCTAGCATTATCCTGTATGTTTATATAATGTATATGACTCAGATACATTATACCAGTAATGGGCAAACTTTTTTGCCTTGGGACCGCATTGTGGGGCCGGCCAGGAGGGCTGGGCCAGGAGAGAGGGCACATGCTGGTTGGGAGGATGGGGGGGGGGGGCTTGATTCATCCTCAGGTTGTCCTCCCAGCAGAAGGATGGGGCTGCTCGTCCCATCCTTATGCTGGGAAGAAGGTGGGACATGTGGCAACTGCCCTGATCCTCCTTCCTATCCTTCTCCCTTGATCCTCGGCCTGTCCTCTTGGCAATATGCTGGGAGAAGGATGAGACAGGTGGTGGCTGAATGGGCTCTGGAGCGCTCTCAGCTGTTGTGTGCCTTCCTTGAGCCATCCTCCTGGCATAAGGATCGTGTCGCTCACACCCTCTTTATGCTGGAAGTAGAATGAGACACACAATGGCTGAGAGTGCTCCAGAGGACTTTCAGTTGCTACGTGGCTTCCTCCACCATATTTGGCGGGCCACTGTGTCCTTATGCCAAGATGACAGGGAAAATGAGGAGGGCCTGAGGTAAGCGCCCAGAGGGCCGCATCTGGCCCCGGGGCCTTAGTTTGCCCATGCCTGCATTATACAGTTCACCTTCATGAATTAGAAGAAAATTTCAGAACACAGGTTCAAGTGTTGCGCAGATAAAAGGAAGTGCCAAAGATTCCCTGTGCCCAGATATAATGGTTACATGATACTAATATGTTGGGGCAAAGTCACCACTTTGGTTCCATTTCTCAGTGGCAGTGCGTCTGAGTATAGTACTTCACTGCTGAAGACACTGACAATGTGAGGAGAAAGGATGGCCCATTTTGCTCCAGGAGTTCCCTACATTAGGTTTATTGTGGTACTATATAGCGTATGTATGCAAAGGAATTTTCTTGCATCTTAGGGCCTTTCCACATGGCCATATAACCCAGAATAGCAAGGTTGAAAACCCCACAATATCTGCTTTGAACTGGATTATCTGAGTTATATGTCACACTGCCATATATCCCATTTCAAAGCAGATAATGTGGGATTTTATTCAGCTGTGTGGAAGGGGCCTTAGAGACTTTATAAGGGATAATCTAACAATTTAGGGCCCTTCCAGACAGGTCCTATATCCCAGGATCTGATCCCAGGTTTTCTGTTTATCCCAGATTATCTGTCAGTGGGGACTCATATAATCCAGTTTAGAGCAGGAAACTTGGGATCAGATCCTGGGATATAAGGCCTGTCTGAAAGGGCCCTCTAAGACTATGTCAGGGATCTTCTAGCATCTTAGAGACTAACTTAAGAGAATGAAGTCACCAGCATAAGTTTTTATGAACTAAAGCCCCTTCCACACAGCTGAATAAAACCTACATTGAACTGGATTATATGGCAGTGTGGACTCATAATCCAGTTCAAAGCAGATATTGTGGATTATCTGTCTTGATATTCTGGGTTATATGGCTGTGTGGAAGGGCCCTAAGCCTACATCCTCAGATGGACATGGAACAAATGGAATATATAGTGGAAGGTGAGGCAGGAGATATGAATACAATTCGGTGAATCTTGTATGACTTTGCTTCAATTGTATTACTGAATTTTCACACTCATAAATTGCTATGCACAGCATAACGTTGTTGTACCTTGAATCCAACCTCTTTGTGATGAGATGTTTTAGAGGTTCCAGATCACTGCTCCACATCTAGGATAAACCATGGTCACTACGATTTCCTGCAGACAAAGTTTGCCCATTCCATTTCCATCACAGTGTGTCTTTCTGCTACAGATTTAGCTTTGGGTCTTCTCCCTTACTAATTCCTTGCGGGCGGGTTGAGAGACAATCTCACTTTATTTTTGGCTCCTGTTATTTTTGCCTTCTTGGGCTTTCCAGTTTCTGACAAAGCCCATTAACGCAATGTTGCTAGCAATAATACATTGTCAGATTGGTTGGAGGTGTTGTGTGTTATCTGCACTAATAACTCTTTAAGGAAACGTTGGAGTGAAAAGGTATAAACCATATATTATATAACCTTGTGTATAAGTTGACCTCATGTATAAATTGAGACAGTTTTTGGGGTCAAATTATGGATTTTGCTACAACCCATGGATAAATTGAGGGTTATTCCACATTGCATTGGTGGGACCAGCCACTCTTAGATGTGTCTGCCATTGACATTCAAAAACACCAGATGTGGTGCCATGTTGGAGGGAATAGTCCCCACCTTTTGCAGTTCTTTCTACTCATTTAAGACAATGCTTCCTTTCTGACAAGAAATATGGTACAGTATTTACATTGACACATGAATAAGTTGACCAGTTTTTTTGGGTTGACTTTTTAACTAAAATTTCTAGACTTAAATGTGAACATATAGGGTAGTTAGAAAAGATCCTGAATCTCTTTGCAGTCAGAAGAATTGTAAATGATAGTAAAGGACTCTAGGGTCATTTATTTTAAACTAATCCCAATCCATTACAATCTGTTCTTTTCACTACTTTTACTAGTTGTCTCAAATGTAGTTTGTATTGTTAGTACATATAACCTGAGAGTTGCTAAATTATGTAATTTATTAAGTAAAAGTAAAATCATGACGAGTAACCACTAGCGTAGCATACATACTTAGAGTGTGAACTGAAATATATTCAAGGGTAACCTCTGGCAAACCTTGATCTGTTAACTACAGATACCTGACTATAGGCGGATAATAATATTGGGCTAGCAAACAGAGTCGTAAGAATTTTTCCAATACTAAACATACACTTTAAATAGTATTAATATATTACTGCCTTTATTCCACAGGCTTCATCCTAAGCATATTTTTTCAGAAATAAGACTTAATGAATTAAAAATGTCTTTATTTGCTGAGTAGTATTCTTAGAATATAAAGCCTTCATAGTTCTTGGTAAATTTACTCATCATAAATAAACATGCTCCATATACTTATTTATTATACAAAGCAATCTCTCTTTTTGTCTTTTTCTGGAAGGAAATATATTTGTTTTATGACACAACATGAGTGTCTGTTTTTTCTTTAGTTGTCATGGATGATGATGATGATGAGTCCTGTCTCTTTGATCTTATTGGGTAAGTCTTTTTTGTTGTTAGAAATTGATAAAAAAGAAACTACCAGTATGTAAAACTACTTTGAACACAAGACCACTTGCTAGATCAATAGAGCTGGATCAGAACTTACTCCTAAGGGCTTAGATTGCTTTTAGTGGAAATAGATTAAATAGAAATTCCCTGCTGGATAAAGTGTGTGTGTTGATTTTTGTCATGTTCCCTTTCTGCCCTCATCCTTTGGCACTTACTGTTAGAAAGGGATTCCCAACCCCTGAGCTACTTTTAGGGGGCACAGAGAGTCAAAAGGAAGGTAGAATTGATGAAAAATACTGCTAAAACTCTGTGGTGTTCAAATTTGTACCCAACCAATTTACTGTTTGTGATGGGTAGAAAAAGGAAAATCTGATGTGTGTTTACTTAGGAGTAGATCTATTAAGCTAGGAGGTTTTCTAGTTTATCTGTTGTGTTTGGACTGCTATAAATAAAATGAAAGTGTCATCATGTTTATTTAATTATTTTTTTAGCCAGTTTTTATTTATTTCCATAATGGACCTAGTGAATACAAATTGCCCATACCAGCAATCTGCACAGATTCCCTTCAGTTGTAACCTGCTTATCTGGTTGAACCAAAGTAATAGCTGGAATAGAATGGGTCAGCTGTCTCCCAGACCTCTATAGGATCCCAGGGAGTCCAGATAGATGTTTCAGTTACTGAAACCCACTGGTGAATAAAAAGAATTTGGAGCTGATACAGAAAGACAATGAGATGGTTGGGCAGAGTTCCTCTGGAAGGCCATTAAAACTGGCATTTTAATAGAAAAGGTTCCATTACATGTCTTATAGCAGGGCATATCTTCTGCATTTCCTATTTAAAAGTTTATCAGGATCTCTATATGTACTGTTCAGTTTGAAATTAATAAAAGAAAATTACATTATCAGGTTTTAATACCTAAGTCTATTTATGAGGGTTAATAATATTTAGACAATTAACATAAACAAAAAGTTTAATAACAGGTTAAAATAATGTCTTAAAATAGTTTAAAAACACAGACACTTAAAGCAGTCAGAGCAACTATGCTTGATTTTAAGAATCCATGAAATGAGACATTCCTAGCTACCCTCTCGATGTTCAAAAGTGATTTCCTTTGGGAGTAAGTTCCACAATTGGGAGATTGCTGCAGAGAAAGCTTGGTCCCAGCTACTTACCATCTTAGATTCACCTCCCCCTTAGCTTCTCAGTAGTACCTCAAGATGACAAATGGGTCAGATGGAAAAGTTATTAGTATGGTAATAGTCCATACAAGCTCTCAATTAAATTATTTGTAAGCTATCATAATGTTATTGCCAGTTGGGCAATATATATACAAATTAAACAAATTAACAAAAAGCAAGGAGGCAGTACAGAATAGGAAACCTATACAATTTCTATGGAAGTTATGAAATGGCACAAAGGGCCACTGCTAAAAATACTACTGATGTTTTTCCAAAAATCTCCTTTGTAGAGAAGACAGAAAGCACTGTGCAATCCTTCTTTATTTAGACATTGGCACTGGTATCCATTGTATTAATAAATAAAGGTCTGTTCCCCAGAGGTTTCTTGCCAACAGCTAAAATATATGGTAATGAAAGTATAGACATCTAGAACTTGACCTTGTGGTGAGGTGGTAATGATCTGCATTAAAGTTGTTTCTAATGTATAGCATCCCTAAGGACAAATCTGTTATGGTGTTTCTCAGCAAGCTTTGTTCAGAGGAGGTTAGCTATTGCCTTCTTCCAAGGCTGAGAGAGTATGATTTTGCCAAGGTCAGCCAGTGGGTTTCCATGGCCACATTGGGATTTACACCTTGGGTTCCCAGAGTTCAAGTCCAGCACTCAAACCATTACATCACACGGCTCTCTAGAGCTCATTCTACATGCAGTTATTCTTGGAAAAGACCTAAATGACTATGATAATAATGAGAACTCTTTTAAGAAGTATTAAAGGAATAACTGACATAATACAATAATATAGTTAAATCAATAGAGATTTGTGCTGTTGCTTTGTGAAAATAATTCAGATTTATGCTTCTAATTGAATGCTCCAAGTTACATATTTGGAGATGACCATCTTATTTAAAGGAACGTTTGGAATTTGTTCAAGCAGGTATTTTAAGAGAATATTATAACAGTTACACACCTCACTTTTCTTGTTTCTGTTTTTTTTAAAGAGACCCACAGGCACTGAATTATTTCCTCCATGGAGCAGGCAGCAAATCTGTAAGTCATATTCTGATATGTTAAATGTAGATATAATTTTACTGACTGTGCTACTGTTAGCTTAATGTTATTTTCTCTATGCTGTAACAGAACAACGAAGACTTGACTAATGCAGGATACTCTGCAGCCAATTCAAATTCCATTTTCGCCAATGCCAGTGTAAGTACATAGGAAAAAAGTTGAATTTTACTTTGGGTTTACAATTCAGACATGATCTTTTGACACTGTTTGTAATTGCATAGAATAGATATAGCATTTGATTATCTTATAAGCCTGTTTTGGTGTGTGCATGTAACCTTTAGACAGTTCTTTCCAGTTTGCTGGTATCCCTAATACTTCTGAGTGTCTTTCTTCCTAATTTGCACATGTGAAGAGTGCGGTATGGAATATTTCAGATACACAAACCAGTTCTAGAGATCTCCAAAGAACCCAGTTATAAAAGCAGTATACATGTTTTCTCACACATATTCATAACAAAAATTGGTACTGCATATCAGATAATGAGGTGGCAATAGGAAGTTGCCATTCCCAGTATATGAGTACTGTAGATGTTACATACCTCATGAAGGGCATGGGCAACATCTAGGAGCAGAAGCTCTTCAGGTACCTTGGGGATGGATAAAGTGTATTTCTTAAGGCTCCAATAGATCTCCCATGGAGATAGAAGAGGAAGTTAGCCGAAGTGAGGCTCTTGATCCCCATGATCTGTGATAATTGGCTTTAGTGTAATTAAAGAATTTTGCTCTTTCTCTGTGTCAACTACATCCCGACTTTGTGATCCGCCTGGTAGCTTCAATATATGTTAAGGGAATTAATAATTTTCTACCCTCTAGGCATTGTTTTATTTCAGCTAGGGTGCATGCACACTGCGGAATTAATGCAGTTTGACACCACTTTAACTGTCATGGATCAATGCTGTGGAATCATGAGGGTTGTAGTTTTACAAGTTCTTTGGCCTCTGCCAAAGAGTGCTGGTGCCTCACCAAAGTATTTGTCCCAAGATTCCATGACACTCAGCCAAGTGATGTCAAACTGCATTTCTTCTGCAGTGTACATGCACCCCCTGGGCCAGTGGTTTTCAACTTGGGGTCCCCAGATGTTTTTGGTCTTCAACTCCCAAAAATCCTAACAGCTGGTAAACTAGCAGGGATATCTGGGAGTTGTGGGCCAAAAATATCTGGGGACTCCAGGTTGAGAACCACTGCCCTAGGCTAATAAACTAAACTGTAGGCATTTGAGTGGAGTCCTGTTGAATGACATGAAATGCAAGATTTAAATTACAAAATGTTTGTATATTATATACAAAATGACCAAGGAAAGCTATAATTTGAATTAAGGTAAGTGTTTTACTCTACTTTTATTCCCTTATCTTCTTCAGGAATGCCAGCATACTTGCATTTTGCTTTATGCCTGTGATGTTTAGTATTGGCTGTTCTAGCATGGCATTTTTGAGGAGTGTTCTGGGGGGACGAAGAGGAAAAACAGAATATGAAACAGTCTACCTACAATATAATTTCAAACACATTGACTTGATCTGTACCATGTTTTTTCTTTCAGAGTTCTGAGTCTAAGTCATCAATCAAAGGTGTGGGTGGTCAGCTTGGAGAGGGACCTAGTGATGGACTACAGTTGCCAAGTAGCCTTCAGTTTCTTGACGATGAACTTGAATCTTCTCCATTGCCTGATCTCAATGAAGATCAGCCATTTGATATCCTCCAGAAATCTCTACAGGAAGCTAATATTACAGAACAGACTTTGGCAGAAGAGGCGTATCTGGATGCCAACATAGGCTCCAACCAACAGTTTGCACAAACTCAACTTCATCCTTCCTCATCAGCATCTTTTACTCAGGCTTCTAATGTTTCTAATTACTCAGGTCAGACGCTGCAACCTATAGGAGTTACTCAAGTGGTTCAGCAACCCGTTGGAACATCGTTCACAAGCAATACAGTTGGTGTGCACCATGGCTTTATGCAACATGTGGGGATCAGCGTTCCCAGCCAGCATTTGTCAAATAGTAATCAAATTGGTGGTTCTGGACAGATACAGCTAATTGGTTCATTCAGTAACCAACCTTCCATGATGACCATCAATAATCTTGAAGGATCGCATATAATATTGAAAGGAAGTGGACAGCAAGCACCGGCAAACATGAGTAGTGGACTGTTGGTTCACAGACAAACTCCTAATGGTAACACACTGTTTGGCAACTCAAATTCAAGTCCAGTAGCACAACCTGTAACTGTTCCATTTAACAGTTCGAATTTTCAGACATCCTTACCTGTGCATAACATCATCATACAGAGGGGCCTTGCTCCAAATTCTAATAAGGGCCCCATCAATATTCAACCAAAGCCTATTCAGATGGGTCAGCAAGCCACTTACAATGTGAATAGCTTGGGAATTCAGCAGCATCATGTGCAACAAGGGATTCCTTTTGCTTCATCAAACTCGCCTCAGAATTCTGTTGTTGGTCCACATATGTCTGTTAATATTGTTAGTCAACAAAACGCCAGAAAACCAGTTGCCCCCCAAGCAGTAAGCAATGCCAGTGGTAGTATTGTTATCCATTCTCCAATGGGACAGTCTCATACACCTCAGAATCAATTTCTTATACCCACAGGTCTGTCAGTAAACCCTAATTCAGTTCACCACGTCCAGACGATAAATGGGCAGCTTCTTCAAAATCAGCCTTCCCAGCTTGTTTCTAGTCAAGTATCCTCTGATCATGTTATGCTAAACAGGAACTCTGCAAACATGCTTAGAACTAACCAGTCGTATTCCGGACAGATGTTGAATAATCAGAATGCTGTCCAGCTAGTTTCTGGTCAGACGTTTTCAGCTCCTGGAAGCCAAGTTATAGTAAACCATGGGAGTTCTCAAATTGTTAGCGGCCAGGTTCCACTACAACAGGCATCTCCTGCTGTGTTGCATTTGTCCCCTAGCCAAGGAAATATTTCCCAAAGTAGAACAAGCTTTTCCACCATGTCTCCCGGACAGTCATCCAGTTCAAATATGTCATCCAACAGCCGGTTCACTGCTGTGAGTTCTTCTGCCGTCGTACACCCCAGCATTGGGCCCTCAGCCCAGTCTGTTGCTTCAGGAGGAAGTTTTGCTGGCGATCAACTTACACAGCAAAATAGAATGCAGTTGGCAGTCAGCGTATCGCATCGTCTTCCAGTTTCTTCTTCCAAGCCTGTCAATACTTTTAGTCACACATCAGTGACCCAATCACAGTTCTCCTTTGTCCAGGTATGAACTAATGCATGTTTAAAAGGTTATAATCATTGTGTTTTAAGAAAATATTATAAGAAGCTTGGTTGGGTATTATTGTGCAACCTAACCTCACAACTTGTAATTGTTTGGTATGGATTTTATTGTTTTGCAGGTACTCAGCTTTTTAAAAAATCTTATAGAATTTATGTTAACATCAGTTTTCCTTGGTTAGAATTATTTGTCTGAATTCAAAAAAGCTTATGTTTGCTAACACTGATTCCATAATGCTTAGATATTTATTCATTTAAAACTGTTTGGGAAACAGTAGTTTGGTAGAACAAGACTGAATTGTAGTGAGCTGCATGTTCTCTTTAAGTGCAGTAAAAAGGAGATTTGGAAGTTTGCTTCTCTTTTTCAAGAACTGCTTGAAAAACTATGGTTATTCTTAGAAGTTAGAAGAAACCAACTTATCTGGTTTAAGCTACTTTCATTAAGATCAAACATTGTGTAAGGTTTGGATATAACATAAATGGCTGTTATTCTGGAACATGTCCAGAGAAGGGCGACCAAAATGGTCATAGACTTGAGGATTCTGGATGAATGGATTTTAATCTTGGACATTCTTAAAATTTTATATAATGTGATTTTATTTTGTAATGGTATCTGTTTTATATGAACTGTTGTTTTGTAGATTGTTTTATATGAATTGTTGTTTTTACATTGTTTTTAGGCATTGAATTTTTGCGTATTTATTGTAAGCCGCTTTGAGTCTCCCCGGAGAGAAAGGCGGGGTAAAAGTGATGTAAATAAATAAATAAATAAATAGTTTTGGATGCCAAGCACTATGAGGAGTGGCTTAGGGAGTTGAGTATTTTTAGTTTAGAGAAGAGAAGGTTAAGAGGGGACATTATTATCATATTTGAATAGATTTCACATTGAGAAGGAGGCAAGTTTGTTTTCTGCTTCTTTGGAAACTAGGACACGGTTCAATGGATTTGAATTGTAGGGAAAGAGCTTCTGCCTAAATATTAGGAAGAACTTACTGATAGTTAAAGCTATTAGCCAGTAGAATATGCTTCTGGGGAGTGTGGTGGAGTCCCCTCTGTGGTTTTTTTAAAAGAGAGTCTGGATGACCATCTGTCAGGGATGCTTTTGATTGTGTGTTTCTACTTGATAGGGTTGGACTAGATGATCCTTGTGTCTCTTCCAATTCTATTATTCTATGATTCTAAAATGGAACCAAATGTTTCTAGTATTTTTCCCATATACAGGCAGTTTCCGAGTTACAAACAAGATAGGGTTGCTGTGAGTTTTCCGGGCTGTATGGCAATGTCCCAGAAGCATTCTCTCCTGACGTTTTGCCCACATCTATGGCAGACATCATCAGAGGTTGTGAGGTTTGTCAACTGAAACCTCATAATCTTTAAAAATGCCTGCCACAGATGTGGGTGAAATGTCAGGAGAGAATGCTTCTGGCACATGGCCATACAGCCCAGAAAACTCACAGGATAGCATAGGGAAGGTTTAACACCCCTGTAGTGTTTGTTTTGCTGTCTGTGCCTCTGATCAGAAGATTTAATCTCTCTTTCTGTCATAGTGATAATTAGATTTTGAAAAAATTGGTTTGTTGTGGAAACAAGGATTGGTAATAAAGTTTCAGTTGACACAACCTTTCCCCATGATAACTCTTCCAGCAGTGAATTTCCTTTCCTTGGGGTAAATTTTTCTTACTTCCTGTTGTCTCATCCCCTGTCCTTAACTATGAGTTGTTTGTAAGTCGGATATTTATTTTAGCTTATGTTTTGTATGTGTTTTTAAGATATTGAATAATTGCCATATGTAAGCTGCCTTGTGTCCCCTTTGGGTAGAGAAAGGCAGGGTATAAATAGGGTAAATAAATAAATAAATGTACAACGTGGTTTTGATTTAGGATTTAGATTAGTGATCACCAGTTGCTTAGTGTGCTTCAAACTAATTTGCTTAGGTATTCCTTTCTTAGCCACCGCAGTTTGAAGTCAGCTTCAAACTGCAATAAATGGTCAGTGTAGATGTGTCCTAAAATATAGTTAATACTGCGTTAATTCAATGCAGCAAATGGTTGATGATGATGGACACTGTAATCTCAATAAATCCAGAGGGCCCTATGTTTCTTTTTGTTTGAATTAGTATGACATCTCTATATGACCATTGTGGATGATAACTGAATCTTTTATTATTATAATGTTCAAGCTGAGGCCTGGGAAGATATTTACATGAAAAAAAGATGAAGTTGCCAGCATTCTTAAGGGAGAGAAAACAGTGCAATTTAATGTATATTTCTACTGTTTGATTGCTGCACTTTTGGATTTTGGATTTGGTGGCCTAGTTGAAGTTTAGACCTATAAAATGAAAAGACATATCATATGCAATACTAAAAACAAATACTCTGATTGTAAAATGTGTTGCAACAGCAGAAAAGTACCTTGTATTGGGTGTCATATTTATATTGATATTCAGAAGTCATTCAGAAGTAATAATTTCAGTTTAAGAATTGTTTCAACTAGCCCTCTTCCCATTTCATTTGCATTCCAAAAAGAATACTTTTAGGGTGTATTATAGCATAGTTTCCCATTGCATGCCAATTGGAAAACCTGTTTAATTTTGGATTACAAACAAGACCATGAAACTGGGATCTGTTTCTGGTTTTATGCCCTGGTTTGAATTCAAAGATGAAAGCATATGCATGCAACTTATTCTTAGTTTAATAAAGAAAGATTAATATGTCTGAACTGTCTTAGACGCTGTAGCTGTATCAGCTCAAATAGGATTTGGGGCTATAAATAGATTTAACGTGCCATCTGCAGCCTGACCTCCACAGTCTTCAGGTGCTAATGACTTTACAGCTCAAAATCAGAACATGCTGGACAGTAGGAAATTGGTTCCATTTTCTTGGACCCTGGGCTAGGTGGAGAACTGAATATCTGCATTCCTTCTGCATCCAAAACACCATATAGTGACATGCATGTTATTATTTAGAGGAGCAGAAAAATAAAAAGGAGAGTATCAGACAATTTCCTATTTTTTCACACCATATGTGAATGTCTGACAACTTCTTACACCTTCTAACACTTGAATTGCCAGTACGGCCCAGTGTATTCAGTGGACTTGTTTTTTTTCCAAACAATATGTTTGGAAGGTGGCTTTAATTGAATAAAATCTCACATATAAGGTGATAGTGAAGCTAGAAATTGCTCAATGGGTGGAAACCTAGAAGATAAATGAGTTCAAATACTCATTACAAAGACTCATGTTACAAACAAAGCAAGCTGCTAATAAAATCAGACTTTCAGATGCTTATTACATTTTATTTATAGGACATTAGTTTTACCTTGGTTTTAATTACTGGTGTATTTCTGTGTGGTTTCTTTACAGGCTCAAAAAAAAGTTACCAACCTAGCATCTTCAGGTTCATCATTAAAATCACAGGATACCTTGAGACAAGCTCAGCTAACAGGTCTTCTAGGTAATACATTGCAAGGTCAGAGGAAGCATTTTTTAAAAATAGCTTCCCTCAATTTCTCAACTATTAAAAGTCTAATTTTGTGTTATTGTTTAAAATACTGTTTGAAGAGGCTAATATTTATAATTGTGTTCTTCTGAAGTACATATATCTAATCTTATATGTTTAAAAATAAAGTTTGTATAAGGTTGTCAGAGGGTAATTAACAAATCCTTTGCAGATTTCTGTTTTTTTGTATGTTTAATTGATTTCCAAATGACGGTTAAAAGAGATAGATGACCATACTGATAATGTAGTGAAATGTATGTAAATGCTGCACTAGAGTAATAGAGGGAAGACACACATACTCTGATAGGAATGCAGGTCAACTCGAATTCTGACTCAGGATTTGGATTTCACCCTACCTAAATTAACCTGAGGTAAGGCTGCATTAAAGTGTACTTCCCCCAGGTTAACTCGGATCAGCCCTGTGTGGTGTTTAGTTGCTGCAAGGCTGTTTCGACTTAAGTGGTCAGTGTAGATGTATCCTGAGATGTGTCTTTTTTTATTTTTTTATAACTGATGAGTGTTCATGTAGGACCAGAAAAGATGCAGAGCCCCTACCCTACCAACTATGTTACCAATTACCCATGAGAAAATACTGTGAATTCTGTGTTTCCATATGTCACATTTCTCAGCAGAATCATTGGGTTTAAATGGCAATATATTTCTGGTGGTATACCAAGGTTATGCCTCAGAGATTCTATGTGGCCAGTGCAGCTTCCCAGGCTGTGAAAGTTGCACATTCCTGTTTTAGGATAAGGGTTGTAGAAGTTTTTCAGATTTGGAAAAGTGTTTTATCGCCACTGCTAATGTCAGATCTTTACTATTGGGGATGGAGTAGACTCGGTCTGTGATCACTGATATGTTTTATCAGACAGTAATGTGGCACGATTAGGTGAGCTTTGGTTCCCCTGGATGACTGGTGCTTAGATGTGTGGTTATATCACACAGATCCAGTATGTTATTTGGATCATCTCATTAACATATTATGAATATGTTTTCTGTAACTGCTGCATATCATACAATAGGCTGTATTGTATAGCAAAGAACAGATATAGAAATGCATTCCTTAGCACATCAGTATGCTTAAAGGCAAATATTTTAAAATCACAAATTGAACTGTTTAGGCAGAAGATTCCAGATGCTGTTACGTGTTCTGTTTTGCTTTTGTTAAGGAATGTTATAATGCATATGTTTATAGGACAAGATTCTGTGGGCAAAACCATACAGCAGTCTGTAGGTACAGCACTGCCCCACCAGGAAAAAGCAGGAGGATCATGTCAACCAAATGTTCAGGTAGGAACCGCCTCTTCTTCTTCTTTTTTTTTTTTTTACATTTATATTTTAGTGCAAATCTATTAGGCTAATAGTACACCAATGATTTTCATTGTGTGAATATCAAAAGTGCGCAACTTCCAGAGATGTGGGAATTGCACATACCTTTCCCTGGATCTTCAGGGATTGCTTGTGTTTCCTGTTGCCTCCTCTCCTCTTTCTGAGGTTTTAAAACAAGAAGTCAATGATAGCTTTGGGAATAGGTCCTGTATCTAGAAATTGACCGAAGACAGAACACCTTCAAAATGTTTCCCGTAGCCTTGCAAGCAATTCCATTTTTAAAATATAGGGGATGGGTAGCTACAGTTTGCTCTAGGTAAAAATAATGATCAGTAAATGATACATTTTCCAATAATAAAATCTGTCATGATATTTCATTCTAAATATTTCATAAAACTAAAAGGTTTTCAAGTAGCTAGAAGAATCCAATAATCAAAGGTCATTTTTATGAAAGGCATGTGATTGTTTATTGGAGGAATGAAACTACAATACTAATAATGCCATTGTGATGTGACATATAATATTGGTGGTACCACCTTCTAACTATTGCCACTCTAAACTCTAGGCCAAGCCCTCAAACTTTTTAAGTGAAGGGCCGAGTTCAGACTGTTGGGGGACCAGACTATGATGAAATAGTCCAAAATTAGGATTGCTGTTGTTTTGTGCCTTCAAGTCGTTTCAGACTTAGGTCAACCCTAAGTCTAAAGTTTAGGATAGGGGCCAGGTAAATAATCTTGGAGGGCCGCATCCGGCCCACGGGCCTTAGTTTTGGGATCCCTGCTGTAAGCATATGGACTGTGTTTTGATTCAGCCTATAAAGTGTGCCACATGATCTTGAGCTTCTTTACTTGTACATTTATTCTACTGAGATGGGGCTTACTAATGAAAGTCTTTATAGAAATGCATATGTAGAATTGCATATGCATTCCACCACACTCTCTGCCCCGGAGTGTGGTGGGAGCTTCTTCTCTGGAGGCTTTTAAGCAGAGGCTGGATAGCCATCTGTCGGGGGTGCTTTGAATACGATTTCATGCTTCTCGGCAGGGGCTTGGACTGGATGGCCCATAAGATCTCTTCCAACTCTAGGATTCTATGATTCATTGTATCTGTTCGCAAAGGTAAAAAACCTTAAGTTGCAGAGTCAGCAGAAACAAAGCCCTGAAGTAATGTGGTTAAAAATAAAAACTACATTGTAGCATAAAGGCAACAACTTTAATGCTATAACAGAAACCATAATACAGGAACAAATCAAAAACTCAGAGAGAGAATACAGGCAGAGTGCAAAGAATATATAAATGACAAAAATAGCTCCACCTGTATCTAATTGACAAAGCTCAAGGTACAAGCATATTACCAGTTAAAGGTACATGAACATGAACTATATAATTTTGCAAACATTCTAATACTTTCAACAGTATCAGCTGGACTTACATACAATTTTATTGATGTATAGTCATGCTGCTCGTATCAAGAAAATGTTCAGATAGATGGTACTGATATTTTACAAGAATTGTCTTCCCTTTGGGGATTGCGCACAAAATTATAACTTATTTTTATAAAAGTAAACTATCCTGTTGTAATAGTGATATATCTTGGACCTAGGTGGATGGTCATATGATAGGACAAAAGAGACCTGCTGCTAAACAGCTAACAAAAGGAGCCTTGTAAGTTTTCATTTTTGTACTTTATTCATACTTTAAAGAGCCTTTCCCCTCCATTGACTTAGGTCTTTTTTGTTTTTTGTCACGTTTTTGCACATCCATGATCTTACTGTAAATAACTGAGAACAGTAATCTTTCCATTAGTATTCTACAGCAGTTGCAGAAGGATCAGGCACATGCTGTGACGCCTGACAAAAGTCAGTTCAGATCTTTAAATGATGCAGTCCAGAGGCTCCTCTCATATCATGTGTGCCAGGGATCTATGCCAACAGAAGAAGATTTAAGAAAAGGTATAGTTTCTTTTATCAAATGGTTGCAAAAACTTGTGTTTGTGGGTTTTTACAGAAATCAAACATACGAAGTTAATGCATCTAGGAGGAATTGGAAAGAGATATTTTTGTTATTTAGTATCATCATCATTACCATTACTACCATAATTTATTTATATAACACCATCAAAATTGCTGAGTCCTACCAAAGGTGTATAATCTAATTAATATATGAAGAAGGAATAATACAAATATAAAGCTATGCAATACACTCAGTGTATTTTCTTTGTATTTTCAGTGGATAATGAATTTGAATCTGCAGCCACACAGCTTCTGAAAAGGACCCAGGCAATGTTAAATAAATACAGGTGTCTGCTCTTGGAAGATGCAATGGTAAGACTTACAAAATAGATGGATTTGTGGAACTCATGGTACAATTACATGCTTAGCCCTAGTGAGCAATGCTTTCTTTAACAAATAGCAAAGATAGGGTAGAGCAGAGCTGGATTGAAATCTGTCTCATTATGAGGCTTAAATTTTTCTTTTATTGTCAGTACTAGGCAAGGAGAGCATAATTCTGATATGGATCTCAATGGTGGGAAAGGATTTAAGCCCTTCTTGGCCATGATATGGTCTTGATCTGGTTTCCTCCCCTCCCATCTAATTTGAGAATCTAATGAAGCTCTTTAAAAACATTCAATTTTTTAAAAGCTACTCAGAACAGGTTTGGAAATGGAAAGAAGTGTTTCAGAAATTGAAGTAGGTGCTTTGATTCGTGCTTTTCCTGCATGGCAGGGGGTAGACTAGATGGTGCATGCGATCTCTTCCAACTCTGATTCTATGAAACAATGGCCGCTATCCTAGGAATGTATAGGACAATTCTTTGGTATAAGACCCTCTGAAATTGCTGTTACATCTCCTTTCAGGGATCTTCCCTGCTAGTCTGTGGGCACCTCCAACCATTCTGGCAGTATCCTTTCTCTAGATTTGCATATTAGGACTGTCTTATAAATGCTTTAGACTTCTAGGGTTTTACAATTTATTTACAAAGAACACAAAGTTAACAAGCTATCCATTTAAAGTACAGTAGAGTCTCACTTGTACAAGCCTCGCTTATCCAAGCCTCTGCATTATCCAAGCCATTTTTGTAGTCAATGTTATCAATATATCGTGATATTTTGGTGCTAAATTCATAAATACAGTAATTGCAACATAACATTACTGCGTATTGAACTACTTTTTCTGTCAAATTTGTTTTATAACATAATGTTTTGGTGCTTAATTTGTAAAATCATAACCTAATTTCATGTTTAATAGGCTTTTCCTTAATCCCTCCTTATTATACAAGATATTCGCTTATCCAAGCTTCTGCCGGCCCATTTAGCTTGGATAAATGAGACTCTACTGTATTGCTTTAAAACTTTAGGAACAATGCATTTGTTAGGATTGACTCAATAGGCAATGATATACCTGGCTGTATTATGATAGTCTGTGAATTAATAATGAACATTTTAGATTAAGGGAGAACAATCTTGGTGTTGTAATTTGAGTCTTAGATTTACAATTCCTGGGTGCATCTATACTGTAGATTTAATGCAGTTTGACACCACTTTAATTGCTATGGCTCAATGATAACAGAATCCTGATATGTGTAGTTTGGTGAGGCACCTGCACTCTTTGGTGGAGAAGGCTAAATAACTTCTCTCGTGATTTCATAGCATTGAAAACAGTTGTAACTTTTCTCTTAACCATATTGCCAAGAAAACCCAGCGGTAAATTTGCCTTACGGTTATCATAAGTTGGGAATGATTTGAAGGTGCATAGCAGTGATTTAGAGATGAATGGTTTACATCACATACCACATGTATATCTTTGCTTTTGAAAAAATACAAAACAAAAACCCCCAAGCAGCACCATAAATGGGTCGCTGTGAATTTTCGGGGCTGGATGGCCATGTTCCAAAAGTATTCTCTGCTGACATTTTGCCCACATCTATGGCAGGCATCCTTAGAGGAGGTGAGGTACAGTGTTCCCTCACTTATTGTGGCGGTTACGTTCCAGGATCACCCGCGAAAAGTGAAAATCTGCGAAGTAGGGACACTATATTTGTGTTGTTTGCAAGTAGCATCTTTGTCCCCTCCTCGCCTCTCTGTCCCCAGCGGGCTCCCGCTGCTGCTGCTGCTGCCTTGTGAGGCAAAAACAAAGCTGCTTCAGCCTTCTTTTCTCTCCTGACACGAAAAAAATATATCATCTTGATTAGTATTGAAAACCCTTGCAGCTTCAAAGTCTGGCTTCTTTCTGCCTGGGAGAATTCTTTATTGGGAGGTGTTAGCTGCCCCTGATTGTTTCATGTCTGGAATTGCCCTGTTTTCAGAGTTTTGTTCTTTATTTACTGTCCTGATAGTAGAGTTTTTAAAATACTGGTAGCCAGATTTTGTTCATTTTCATGATTTCCTCCTTTCTGTTGAAATGGTCCACATGCTTGTGGATTTCAGTGGCTTCTCTGTGTAGTTCAACATGGTAGTTGTCGGAGTGGTCCAGCATTTCTTTGTTCTCAGATAATATGCTGTGTCCAGGTTGGTTCATCAAGTGCTCTGCTATGGCTGATTTCTCTGGTTGAATTAGTCTGCAGTGCCTTTCATGTTCCTTGATCCGTGTTTGTGCGCTGTGCTGGTGGCCCCTATGTAGATAGTTTGTAGGTTGTGTTTCTTCATCAGCTTCCTTATGTGGTCAGTGGTTCCCTTGATGTATGGCAAGAACATTTTTCCTCTGGGTGGTCTTTCCTCTCATGACTTGTTCTTGGCCTTACAGCTCTTCTGTGCTGTGGTGGCCTGTAGAGGATAGTTTAAGTGGTTCAGTTCCCTTTTGAAGAGGTGGGACTCGCAGATTCTTTTTGCACGGTCCGGCAGGGCTTTAATTGTGCTTCTTTTTTGACTTGGGTGATGATTGGAGTTTTTATGTAGATATCTATCTGTGTGTGTAGGTTTTCTGTAAACTGTGTGGTCCAATTGTTGATTGGGTTTGCGGATGACTAGAACATCTAGAAATGGCAATTTTTCTTCATTTTCTTTTTCCATGGTGAATTGGATGTTTGGGTGGATGCTGTCAATGTGATCCAGGAACTTGTTTAGTTCTTCTTTTACACAGCTCCAAATGGTGAAGGTGTCATCCACAAATTTGAACCATATAGTGGGCTCTTTGGTGCTGTTTTTAGGGCTTGTTTTTCATTGTTCCGTGTAGAAAGCACCATAAATAATTTTCAACCTGATTATGTCTGCTGAACCTATAATGATATTTTATGATACTGGTAGAAGTTAATGCTTGTTCATGGAACAGAACAAATGGATTTCCTTTTCTTTCCCAGAGGATAAACCCTTCTGCAGAGATGGTCATGATTGACAGGATGTTTAACCAGGATGAAAGACAAGCTCTGTCCCGGGATAAACGTCTTGCAATAGTTGATCCTGGTAAGATACTGCTGTTTCAGAACTAAGGAAACAAATGAGTGAAATGAATACAAGATTGTTGCTTTTAAGCATGGAAAGAGTTATAATCTAAGGGCTTAATTCTTTTGAATGATATGTGCAGATGTAACATCATGATGATATTCATCATCACCCCCTTTACTCAGCAATCCCCCACCATAATCAATCTCTGGAAACTTTGGGGCCAAATGAAAAATATGTTCTTGCTGGGAGGAAAAGGATTCCAGTCTTTACAAGATAAGCAGCACTGTCCTATTTGTGGGGCCTACATTTTATTTACTGCTTTAATTTTCCGGTTTTTTATGGGCTTAACCTACGGTAGGAATAAGTCCTACTGAACACAGTGGGATTTTCTTCTACAGAATCATGGAGTGTATTAATTGCTGATGAAATAAAGGTGGAATATTCAGGGGAAAACCCAAACATTTTAGCATCTGACAGAAATATTTGGAAAACTGAGACTTATAACAATATGCTGCAGTATGAAATGCTGCTCTTTGGGTTCCATCTTTTCATTTTCTCTTTTGCTCCAACTCTGTCCCTGCTTGGCTATTTCCATGTTGTTGGGGAGGAATGATCAAGTATGTGTCCAATTATTTTCCTGTTGCTGAGCATCCTGCAAGGACATATAGGGGTCCTTTCTGCAGTTACCTGACACAGGACAATAGTTGAACATTTCCCCAGTCATTCTTCAAGAACACAGAAATCATCATAATGTGGGGGCTGAGCTGGTTACAAGGTGTGTTTTAAGGGGTTAGCCTTTTTAAAATGGTTTTCAATAGATAGAAGTTGAGCATCCCTTATGTAGAAATTTGAAATCTGAAATACTCCAAAATTGTTCATGTGGATGGCTGAAATAGTGTCATCTTTGCTTTCTGTTGGTTCATTGTACACAAACTTTGTTTAATTCACACAATTATTTAAAATATTATGTATGAAATTTCTTCAGGCTAAGTGTTTATGAAACATAAATGTGTTTAGATGTGGGTCCCATCTCCGAGATAGCTCATTATGTACATGCAAATATGCCAAAAATCCAAAACACTTCCGGCCCCAGGCATTTAAGATAAAGAATTTCAATCTGTACTTGGGCGATGACCTGAATTAATGTGGACCATATATGAACTGGAGTCCTTCCTTCCAAAACTATGAGACAGTCAGGAAATGTATATAAATATGTACACCCACGTTCTTCAAGAAAAGCATTTGTATGTTCTAATTCCCAGATGAATTTTCAGGTTAAAGATGATTCCAGGCTTTGAATGTATGAACACTGCTACCCTTTTATATATCTTACTGTCCTTGACATGCTATAATTCAGTATTAAAATACTTTTTTTTCAAATTCCAGATGGTTTTCTGACAGACTTTTGTTGTCCTTCCACACAATTTGAGAAGATTATGGATGAAACACATCCAAGTGCAAATGATCTCCAATCAAGCAAACTTTTAACTTCCCAGAAACAGACCGAAATCAGAGACAGGTCAAGTTCAAGCACAGCAGAGTCTTTAAATCACAGCAAACTTCATGTAGTGCCTAACAATATTGTGAGTCCACAACAAGGAAACATTTCTATTAAAAAAATGGAAAGTCTCACAAAAGCTTTAAAATTTGAGAAAGCAAGCTGCTCTCCTGAAAGCCAACATTCGGCTGCTTCTGAACAGAAAATGACTGGTAAAAACTTTGACAAGGTGAATGAGAACTCCCTAAGTTCTGAAGATCAGTCCAAAACCTTATCAAGTTCAGAACATGGTACTCATCATAAAACATGTAGGAATACAGTCAATACTTGCTCAGAAACTGCATATAATCATTCCTTCCAAGACAAAATGCCTCAAAGTTCTCCAAAGAATGAGGATTTACTTCCAGACAGCATGAAAGGCTCTGCAAAACCCCAAAAGGATTTGCTGCTGAGTAAGGATTTAGAGAATAAATTCAAAAACATACTGGAACTGAAAAAGACTGGGAGACAGCCACAGAGCGAGGCAGCGGGCAGTGGCTCTTTGGAATTAGAATATCCAAACTTCTCACTTATTGCTTCACAAGAAAATTGCTTGGAGAAGTTTATTCCAGACCACAGTGAAGGTGTTGTAGAAACTGATTCTCTTTTAGAAGCTGCTGTAAATAGTATCTTAGAGTGTTAATAGTTGCAGTACCATGGACATATTTCTCTTAGAAGCAAATGTGAATGACACCACAAGTACAGCCTGACTATGTCAAAGCGTACCCTTTCTAAAACTACCCCGTTCTGTGTTTGAGAGCAATGCTCATTCTGGTTACAGTGAGAGATTCAGCAGTGTGTAAATCCGAAGAGAACACTACCTAATGGGGTCTATTCTTTGGCTGCATGTAAACAGCAAAACACGGTCTTAGGTTGAGAGAATGAGTCTTGACGAGTCACAGATTTGTACTCCTCTGAGTCTCTTTCACACTACACAATTATAGCATTATGTTCTGCTTTAACAGAGATGGCAATTGTCTGTGAAATCCTGGGGTTTGTAGTTTAATGAGGCACTAGAGCCTGAACTGCAAATTATAGGATTCTGAAGGGTGTTGCCATGGAAGTTAAAGAAATATATAGAAGTACTACAGCTATGTAGTGTGAAAGAACCTAAGGTGTGGTTACAATGAAGAGATCAGAAGCTTCTGCATTTATTTTAGATTTAGCATGTCACCAGAACCATACGTTTCACTGAATCTTAAATTATGTTTAGTTGAAACATACCAGCTTCATAACAATGTTAGATACTGACTTGTTTAAAATAGGTATATAGTTGAGGTTGGCCACAATTTATCTAAATTTGGATGACACAGTAAGCTCTAGTTAATCAAGCAAAAGTTGCTGATCCTTTTTAGTATGGTTTTTAGCATTACATTCGAACTTGCCCTTTACAATGCAGTTTGTGCTAAATGTTTTAGTGTTGTATCTTAATAAGACTTCAGTTCATTTGGCCCTATTTAACAAGGTAATACACTGACAATCACAGTCTAGTAACAGGTTTGGAAATACATGCCACTAATGTACATTTACCAGGGGGAAAATGCCCTTCACCTACCTGTAACCCTTGATTTTAAGATTTGAAATATGTACTTGAAACATCCACAGTATAGCACCTCTATTTAGAAGAGAGGTTTAGAAGAGAGAGAGACAAAAATGAAGGAATACAATTGTTACCAGAATGTTTACAGGGCTTTATAATTTTAAGTGGTTTTCTATTGCTTCGTAGGCAGGAATGAATATGTTACAGATTAATTTCGTCAGTTTTAATCATAACATGGTGTGAAAAATACATGCCACACTAAGAGTTGGGAAATTGAGAAGGAAGAGACTATGTTGACAGCCATGAAATTCTGTATGAACACACAGTTTTCCATTTTATGATTGGATAAACTAAGTTGTATCGATGTTTTTTTTCTAGACCAAGTATCACAAGCACATTTATTTGAAAATTGTGTTGATATAGTAGTAATTTATACTTTAGCCTTAATCTGAACAGTTTCAAAGCCAGTACTGCTTTCTGCCTGTTTCTACTTCTTGCTGTTCAAGAATGTTAATCACCTGCGGTGGCAGTCATAATTACCAAAATAGATACAAACCAAAGTTAACTGAGCCCATTAAAATACATGGCATGTAATTCATAATTGAGAGCCAAAGGAGCCACCTGTATGGTTAGCATTTGGCTAGTGGTCATGCTGAATTTTATTTATTTATGTCCTTCATTTATGCTGCCATGCTGTATTTGTTTTATTATATAATTCTACTTCTGAGCTGCTAGGTACATTGGGTTTTGCTTTTAATATGATGGATGTAACATGTTTGGCTGCTCAAAAAGATATAAGAATCAGTCGCAAGGTAGTTTCTCTGCTACTCTTTATAATTTCTTACATACGTTTTCAAAAACTTGAAACTTGACTTCATAAAAATCTGGAGTGATAGTAAATGGATCCTTGTGTAGACCCAAGTTCAGAAATATTTCTTTGCCCAGTACTCATAAGAATGGGGAATTTCCTCTTGCATTGAAACTGTACAGCTTTGTGCTTTGCATTTCAATAAGAAGCTATGGTTGTCAGTCAGATTGCCAAGAAAAAAGGGGTTGTTCAGTATTTTCATTCCTCCGATTTGTTTCAAAGTTCTATGTCCCCCCCCCCCTTAATTAAAAAAGAACTTTACTACCATCATGTTGAGGCAGCATCATTATGGGATAATAAGAATAATCAAATTCAAGAGAATAGCCATATCATTGATGTTTGATCCACGCTTACCAGGAATAAAAATGTGGAGGTTTTTTTTTTTTGCTTTCATTGTGACTTTTAAAACATATTTCAGTTTTAAAATCACATACTAGTAGAACTTTATACTCCTTGGTGGTTGTCTTTTGAAATAGTGACTTGGCATTCTCACTTCGGTTCATTTTTGTATGCAGGGCCCTTTACAGGCAGTGCAGCCATAACTTTTTGTAAAGGAATTGAACTGTAACCATAATGAGATTTCTGGGCAAGCAGAACGTATGTTACACCAGTCACACAAATCAATTGAACAAATCAGTTGGAATTGTGATAAATTTGAAGCACCTCTATGGATCTGCCTTCTTTTGTTTTTATCTGGAAGTGTAAAGTTTCCATCATCTGTACAGAATATTCTTGAGCCTAAATTCCAAAACAGACCCCATGCATTTGGAATATTATGTGAGAGTTTACTTTTTAGGTAAAGTTTAGCCAAGACATCTGAAATGCACTTCATCAATGTGAAATGAATCGTACCTGTATTTATCTCAGCATTTTATGCTGGGAACCCACTGAACAAAGTTCAGCTAAATTAACCCGGGGTAGCTAATGTATTTTATTTATTTAATTGAACTTGATTATAGAGCGCTGAATATTTTAATTGGTAATGCAGTAAAATATTTTTGTTTGTTGTAAAAAGAAGTGTGAATTTGTTATGCAGCCCATGGTCCTGAAGCCAGTGAAGGCCATTTATTTGTGCTTAACTGCTTTGTAGGATTGGTCTCTTGACTTCCTGGATGTCTTTCCATATTGTCTAAGGTGAAAACAAAATTTTGGCTGGCAACTCTGAAAACTGATTCAAGAAGGTCAGCCTTAATTGATCTGTTAAATTTGGGAGGCCTTACAGACTGACTTTACTGAAAGAGGATGTGTCACTTATTGTCAGTGTGGTATGGACTTTATTTGCTTAAATACCTTCATTTGTATAGTACGTCACTTGAAATTGCTTTGTATACATTTTGTAAAAATATTTATAAAATGTTTTGTAAAAAAAAGTGTAACAAATTGCAGTTTATTTTGTTATGTTGGATAAATACTGTTTTAAAGACACACATTGGTATAATATATTGTTAACCCATGGCTAGGAAATGTTCAGCTAGAGACTACAAAGTGAAGCAACCATTGCAATACAGCCAAAGATTTGGGAAAAATGTGTTTATCTGTTATTGTCTTAATTTAAACAAGATAAATAGTGACAGTTGATGATATATTTTATTACATGTATATCCTACCTTACAATATGACAAGCATACTGAGACAAATATACTCCTGTGTCCCATTTAGGCACTAACATGGTTTGAGATCTGTGTAGCTTTATTCATAATGTTCTCAGGACTTACCTGTTTGAAAAGGATCTTATATCTTAATCATGTTGAGGGGAAAAGAAAGACCTGTTTTGATTTTCATAATGCAGTGTCACCATTTTTTCTGCTTGTTTAATTTATTCTGCAATAGTTTGTCTTTGAAAGATTTCAAACTCTTGGTCTTTAAGCCAGCGATCTACTAGAAACATGTAATTTATCTTGAAATGTCTCAAGTGTTTTAGGCTTGGGGAAGAAAGGTAGGGTATGCATCAACACATATAAGAACTCTTAGCTCTTACATGTGAAAGGATAAGCTGTCTGCAACACTGAAGGTTTGGGGACAATTTCCTACCATCTCCTGAAAGTCTTTTGAGGTCACCACTGCCTTAATTTTTAAACAAGCTGCTATATGTTTTTGTCTTATGTTGTCTGAAAGATAATACTGTATATAAGTACTTCTCCAGTTACCTGGACTGACAATTTCCCCCCGATATGCCAGGGACCTGTGCATATTTCACCAAATTATTATTGCATTAACATGCATAGTTTCTTGGTTACTTGCTGTGGATTGATAGCTGATGGTTCATGACTAGCAACAGTTAGACCTCACTTTTAAGAGGTCCTGGTTTCAGGTGTTCTTCTCTAAAATGTGGTGTGCTGAATCAGAATTTAGCATTTGAGCATGCCTTTAGCTGGAAACAACACATCGGATAAGTGAAGCTTGGACAAGTGAGTAGAATAATACAAGACTGGGGACATAGTGAAAAAAATACATGTTAAAGCTATTTTGATTTAGAGGTAAATACAATTATTTTGGTCTGGGTTTATGCTTCCCTGGTGATAGAAGGAAAACACTATATTGTACATGTTTACTCCTCCATTTCTTAATTCTGTGCTAATATATTGGAAAGAAAGAAAAATACAGCAAATAATAAATGGAGAGTCCCTGTCCTGTTCGATTACCCTGCAAAACCATGGTTAGTTTTACTTCTGGGGAAACTGCTTAATAAAACTCTGCTAAAGCTGTCTTCATATTTCCACCCTTGCTGCCAGGCAGAAATAGAGGTAGAAGTAGGTTTCCTCGAGACACTTACCGCTTAGGGAGGTAAGTCATAGGGAGGAGGGAGCAAGCTTATTTTCTGCTGCCCTGCAGACTAGGACACGGGAACAATGGCTTCAAACTACAGGAAAGGAGATTCCACCTGAACATCAGGAAGAACTTCCTCACTGTGAGGGCTGTTCGGCAGTGGAACTCTCTCCCCCAGACTGTGGTGGAGGCTCCTTCTTTGGAAGCTTTTAAGCAGAGGCTGGATGGCCATCTGTCGGGGGTGCTTTGAATGCGATTTCCTGCTTCTTAGCGGGGGGTTGGACTAGATGGCCCATGAGGTCTCTTCCAACTCTACTATTCTATGATTCTTATTTACATTGCTATATCATGGTTCGATTTTAGCTGGTATTATTGTCTGGTATCCTGAACTGTCAAGGATCCAGATTCTAAGAATCTAGTAATCAATGAAACATTGTCAGATAATGTGGCATGCTCCAAGGACTCTGTAACTCTGCTATTGTGATCTGTGTTTGTTCAGATGTTTTGTCAGTCTGCTTAGTATTTCTTACATCTATCACCACAAGAACCGGAGTTTCCAAAGGGTGCTGAATCTCAATTTGTTGGTCTCAATGTTTCCTCTCATTCACTTCAATTTCTAGGTCTTCCAGTACTTTATGGCCAACTTCCCCTGGAAGCTGAGGACAGAATTGAATTGGATGACCTAGAGCAGTGGTTCTCAACCTGTGGGTCCCCTGATGTTTTGGCCTGCAACTCCCAGAAATCCTAACAGCTGGTAAACTGGCTGGGATTTCTGAGAGTTGTAGGCCAAAACACCTGGGGACTCACAGATTGAGAACCACTGACCTAGAGATTCCTAGAGAAGAGAACCTTTCAGAAATCTATGGGTCCTCTAACATGACTGGATGAAGTTGACCACAGACTCACACTGGAGGACCTAGAGATCCTTAGAAGATTTCTAATTAAATCCACAAAAGTCAAAATGCAAATGTGGAAGATGACAGGACTGTTGTTTTACTTCATCATTACTACTACTACTACTACTACTACTACTACCTTAAACATCAGCCATCTGCACATATATAGGCATAATTTTGTGGAATACTCACCATTTCAACTATAGTAGGCCAACACTTGTTTTTAGTCAAGGAAGCTCCAGACGATACTGGGCTCTTCCGGATTGATCTAAATATGTATGAATTCTTGAATTTTGCTGGGGTTTGCCAGTTATTTATTTATTTATTATTCTAACTTATATGCTGCCACTCCCCTAAAATCTAACAATTTAAAAACATCTTAAAAACACTCCCCCAGGGCTCAGAGCGGCTTACAAGAACAAGCTAAAATCTAAGCAATTTACAAACAGCAACAACGAAGATCAAAAGCCTGCCGAAACAGGCAGTTGTCTCAATGCCCATTCGTTCAATTGGCAACAGATACTGCAACGTTCCAACATGTTTGCACAGTGAGAAACAGCAAGTTGAAGTCAGCACCACAATCGGTGTGGTATTTGGTGAGGTCCAACAACACCGGACATTTCAATGATTGATATCAACTGCTAAATTAATATTAAATTAAATTCATAATGTATTTTATTGGTAATGTTGGAGTGATTTTTAATGTTGGAGTGCTCCAATACCTTCTACATATTATTGTACAGGTTGAGTATTGCTTATCTGAAATGCTTGGGATCAGAAGGGTTTGGGATTTTGGATTACTGCCCCCCTCGAAATACCTGTATTTTCATATAAGGTCATAATGGGGTCCCATTTTGGAGGTGAGACCCAAATCTAAACACAATATTTATGTTTCATATACAGCTTATATATAATATTTTAAACAAATTTGTGCATGTTGCCTAGTTTGTGCATATGGAACCATCAGAAAAGAAAGGTGCCACTATCTGAGTCATCAATGTGGATAATTTTGGATTTTGATGTATTTGAGATTTTCAGATAGGAGAAGCTCAACCTGTACTATAATATGTGAGGAAGGATACCCCAAAAGAAAATACCACCTATTGTGGGATTTTTGTTTTTGTCATTTTTATAGTTGTGTGGCCTCACTACTTTGATGAGTTGGCATGTGGCCTGTAGCATTTTTTTCTTAAAAGTTTATGAAAATTAACTATTTTAGTTACATCATTTTGGGATTTAAGTATGTAAAAATTGCTTTTAAAAGGGAACTTTCAGAGCTTTGGGATATCTAGTTCATTGCAGTGGGATAAAAAGGAAGAAAGTGTAGAAAGCTAAATTTGGGCTAATTCCAACTGCTATTACCAAGTAAAGTAGAATCATTAAATGAATGGATCTTGCTTTAACATTACATGGATCTTGCTTTAACAATTCATTAGTTGATTCTGCTTATTCTTGTTGGAACTAACAATGAAATATAGTCCATTGTGTGAGTGAAGAGAAGGGGGAAAAAATCAAAGGGTTAAACTATGCTGTGTTCACAATGCATTTCACATCCTTTATTGCCATCTGCTGGTAAGCGGTGAGTGGAACAAAATTTTCTGCTTTCCTCCATATGGAGGCCTGTGTATTGGGCAGTTCTGATATTTCACATCTAAATTACATTTCTATGGTTCAAAACGATTTGCTAGCAATTCCCTGCATCAGTTGCAATATTTTATTCACACTGCCTTTTTTCTTTTAATTCCAAGATCATAGTAAAAATGTCCATGTCTCTTTTCCTCTTTTATTTTTCCTTAAAACCATACTTGCTTTCTTCAGTTGCTTGAAGAATATGCTTGCGATACTGTAAACTAATTATTGGCCCCACAAAAATCAGTGTCCTGCTTTTTGGTGAAGGGTAGCTGGCCACATTCCCACTCTGCTGATTCGCAATCAGCATGAGGGGATTATAGCCATTGGCCCCCTGCTCCCCCTCATCCTTTACAAAGTTTAAAAAGAGCCTCTTTGCTGAGGTTGGAGGGTCTGCTTTACTCCTTAGCGCCTGTAGATGAGAAGGGGAGCGATTCTCAAATGATTGCAGATGGTCTGGATGTTTGCAGGCATTTTTAAAACCAGGAATAAACCTGAATTTTCACTTGGATACCTCTTGATAATGTGGCCCCTACACCACATTATAGTGCAGTGTAGATGGGGGCTAAGACTGTGTGACTGTTTCTTTTGAGGCAAAATATGAACATGTTTGAAAAGCAGCATTTTTTATTTTAAAATATTTCTCTACATTGGTTTTCGGTGTCTCTGCTGGGAAAAGTCTATGTATACTGTTATGCCAGTCCATTAATTTAAATATTAACATAGATTAATGATACAGTAATGCAGTGACTACCTGATTTAAAAGAGTAACTGCCCAAGTTATAGTGTTTTGGTGCACTTGGAATAGTGTGAAGGAAACTTTCATTTAAAGATCCCCCTCACAGATTTACACACACAAGCACACCTAAGGCCAAAGATTGAAGCTGAAGCCACTGATGTTCTTGGCGCTCAGAAGCAAAGACCAGGATATGCGAGGATCATACTGAGTCGACCAAGGCATTCCCAAAACTATAGGGAAATGAGGCACTGCTGCCAAGCAGAGTGGAAGCTGTTTTACATGCCCTTGTATTTCCAAAGTTAATGGGCAGGTCTGATGAGTTACAGGACCTGACTTTAAGTTTCTTTGATTCTATGGATGGAATGCAGACCCTTTATGGATGTTGGCTGTTATGTACTTGTGTCTGTCAATATGAGGAGGAGAATGCGAGTGAGGCGATTGTGAATGTATGGGTGCTTCAAGGCTAATGGAATCGGATAGGTATGACTGAGGCTATGTGTTCAGAAGGTAGCAGAGGTCCCTTTCCATACACAGTGTGGTGAATCTGTGGAGATTCATGGGTGAAAGCTGATGGATTCTGGCAGGTGGAAGCGTGGAATGAAGTCACCAAATGGAAGCTGGTAGATATGTCTGTGATGAAGCTGATGGATTTAAGCTGACTGGCCAGACAACTTGTTTTTTGCCTGATGGTTTTGCATCATCTATGCATACTGTTATTTTGTTAACTTAAATATGCCACGTATTGCTTATCACACAAATGGCAAAGTTTGGGAGGTTCTCTCCGGGCAACCTCATTCCAAGGTGGAGGACATCACCGCCTTTATCCTGACAGGTTTCAGCAGATCTTTCGGTCCATCCATGCTGATTATGGGCATGAGAACTTTACTAGACAAGCAGAGCCTTCTATCCAAGTTTCAGATAGATCTTGAGGTGTAGGTTGAAGTCTCAATCATTAGTACATAGGGTTGCGATGTCAAAACTGGAGAGGATCTGGACACAAGGCACTGCTACAAGGAGCTCCCTAAAAGAATGAATTGGAATGAATTGAATAACAAGAAGCAAAACCTAGCAAAAGCCAACAAGCTATATTGTGAGAACTCATGTTTCTTTATTTGGAAGACCCCACTAATTTTAAGAAGCCACAATATCACCAAATGTGATCAGTCTGAGATGGTTCTGTGCTGGTCTGTTTCTATAGAACAATCACTCTGATTACTCAGCATCGGTAACTCTTGGGGCTGCAGTCCCTTCTTGCTGTTACCTGGAACATGTGGTAAAGGAGTCAACTGGCAAACTCAGGACTACAGTGTTCCCTCACTACTTTGTGGTTCACTTTTTGCGGATTTGCTCTTTTGCGGTTTTTCAATAAACTCTAAATACTATTATAAATAATAAAAGATTACAATTTACAGCCTAAGGAAGGGAGGAAGGAGAAGCCAAAGGGAGAGAAAAGGAGGCCAAGCAGCAACAGGAGGAGAAGGGGGCGATTTATCAACATACAATTGGTTGATAAAGACTTAAAATAGTGTATAACTACTAAAATAATGTATAAATATTAAAATAAATATAGTGTCCCTACTTCGCGGATTTTCACTTACTGTGGGTGGTCCTGGAACCTAACCCCTGTGATAAATGAGGGAACACTGTATTGCTTTCTTTGTTGATGCAATCTATCTGTCATGCAAATTTTCCTCTTTCTTTATAGCCTAAAATTTATCCCAACCTTTGAAAACTCTAATAGAAATGAAAATGAAAAATACATTATCCAGAAATGCAATGTATGCAGTTTAATTTAAACATTTCCAATATTGCCACCAGAGGGAGAAATTACTTTATTTTTGAAAAGTGCCTGCTTTGAGATCATGATTTTAAATGCAGAGTGGTGGTGAGGTAATGCAGATCATACTGGCATTCTGTTAAGTTGGATTTGTGCCATTGTTTTGGTTGTTGCAGATGTTGGAAATTTGCCCCAACTGTGAAACAACCAACTCCCTACAACCCATCAGTTTTGACCTACAACCCCCTGGACCCATTTCTTTGTTGCTGGAAAACAATGGTGTCATCTATCGAGACTCCTGAGGATTCCCAGGACACCCTCTGAATGCCTGCTGCTGTGCCTTCCACTAAAGGAAAATAGCTAGATACTTGTATATTGCTCACCCTGCTCTTCACTGATGTGGAGAAGTTTTGTGGTTTTGTGGAAGATGGAGCTGACAAAAGGTGTGGTTTTCTGGTGGGTGATGAAGAATGATAGATAAGTTAGCTATGTCTTGTAGCTATGGACACATCTATAGTAATGGTATAGATTTCCCCTGTCATTAAGTCTAGTTGTGTCTGACTCTGGGGGTGGTGCTCATCTCCATTTCTAAGCCAAAGAGCCGACGTCGTCTGTAGACACCTCCAAGGTCATGTGGCCAGCATGACTGCATGGAGCACCGTTATCTTCCCGCCAAAGCAGTACCTCATATTTTCATGTTTCGAACTGCTAGGTTGGCAGAAGCTGGGGCTAACAGTAGGAGCTCACCCCACTCCCTGGATTAGAACCGCTAACCTTTCAGTCAGCAAGTTCAGCAGCTCAGCGGTTTAACACACTTCAACACCAGGGGACAACTATACTGACCTGTTATCCTGAAAAATGGCAGAAATCAGCTCTGAAGTGGCTATACAATGCACATAATTGATTCAGGTTGGCCAAGACTGCTAAATGTGACCTTGAGCTGAGTTAACCAAAGTTTCAAGTTGCTCTAGGTTCTCCCTCAATATCCACAGCCTTTGGGCCTGTGTACACAGTTGGGCTATTTCTGAGATTGAACCGTCCACAACTGTTTACATGGTCATCCTGTATTCCCCAGGCTTGAGCGGCCTAGGGACATGAGATGGTATTCACTCTTCCCCTGTCATTCTTGTCATCACAGCAGTCAATCAGCACAGCATAGCTAGTGTCTGTCACTTGGAATGATGCTAGCCAGAGAGACAAGGTGATCAGAAAAGAAAGAGGGGACCATTCCTCCTTTGCCACCTCCCAAATTCCAGCCGTGCTCTGGTGCTCCAGCTGACTTCACTTCAGGTGGCGAGCAATAGATACTAGCCATATTGTACCCACTGTCCTCTGTGACAAGAACAGAAGAGAAACAATAAAGGTTTGGTACCGCAGGATGGATAGGATTCCTTCCTGCCTCCACAGCGGCTGAGAGCTGTTGGCCAAAAGCACACCAAGGCTGATCACTCCAGATCAGCCTCAAGATGTAGTGTCCGTGAGAATCGCCCTACACCTCCCAATCCAGGATAGCAGTCCACATATGATTGGCAGATCTTGGACCTGAGTCTTCTGTTTTCAAGATACCAATTCTCTTATTTTGGGGGGCTTTGCTAAGGCAAGCTCAGCAATGAGAGAAGCAGGCTGCTATAATCCTCTAGCCTTAATTGACTGCTTGCAGCAACTTGCAAAAATCCACAAGGGAATTTGTGTGTGTACAGGCTGAGCATCCCTTATCCAGTATTAACCTGTGAAGCTACTATCCTATGGCAGTCATGGGGTCACCAATATGAGAAACATGCTGGCATGAGGACCATTGTTATTGCACCTTAATTTGCATAATTGTGCTGATTCACCAATTCACGTTCTCACAATTGTACTTCTGCATATTCTCATAACCTTGCCTTCCCACACTTCCACTAGTCTGTAATTTAAAGCCATTCCAACCATGGTTAATTAATATAAAGGCAAATACGTATGTAAAATAATAAATAAATAACTTGAGATAGCAAGGGGGAAAGGGGAGAAAGAAAGAGGATGAAAATTCCACCTCCTTGACGTTACTTCACTGCTTGTGTACCGATGCTGCACTGGAATAGACCCATTTCATAAAGACTGGCAGCATGATGTGCATGGCATCCCATTCCAATCCAGGTTTGCTTACTTGTGCAATAAAATCTGTAGTCAAACATATCTGAATATTGCCAGCTTGAAGAAGGTGGCAACAGAGTACTGGCCTTCGAAACAAGCTTCAGATATCCGCTGGGTTGTGTAGCTTGCCAGATGGTATTGCGTAAATCACTTAAGATTTGCCATTACTTACTTTAAAGGATTGTTGGAAGGCTAACCTAGTACTCAGAGGTCTAGAACCCAATAGTGGTTTTCCTATGCATGTAGTTATAGTACATCACAAACCTAAACTTATGACTTTCCCGCTGCCATAAGTTGTTGTTTTATAATACAAGTTGCATAAACCAGCAACTGGCTTCCTTGTAGTTAGCATATCCAGTTTGCCCCACATCCCGTATCTGAGCAGCTGGTCAGTAACCGTGTATGTGCAAATAAACAGTAGACTTCAATTATCTGTTGCTAATTATCACTCAAATTTGATTTGCACGCACTTCAAAAGGGCCCATATCTTTCTATTTAGTTATTTGTTTCAGTCTGATGGGCCTTTAATTCAAACCAAACGTGGGTCAATTACCAGCCAAGGAAGAAAGGAATGTGTTTATCCACAATCCTATCTCTTTTCTGACATGTATCTGTGGCTGGTTATTTGTGAAGTCTCTGGGGAGGCAAATTTATGTCATTCTTTGACTTCCAATCCCCCCCTTCCATTGCTAAAAAGGCTTAAACAGCTTTTCCACAACTTTTCTTCTAAGAAGCTTACAGAGAAAAGAAAAATAATGTTGGGGCAAGGAGAAGATAAGTCTATTTCCCCCTTAACATTCATGGTTTTGAAATATTTTTGTGTCGAGTGGAGTAAAACAGATTAACCCCAGCTTTACCAGCAAGAGAGGACCTGGAAGAGGACAAGGGTGTGTTTACCTTATAAAATGAATGCAGTTTGACACCACTTTAACTACCATGACTCAATGCTATGGAGTCCCGGGATTTGTATGAAATGCGGTATTCCAATTACAGGCAAAGAGAAAAAAGATGAAGTGATCAGAAGATCTAAATGGAGAAGAAGTATGTTGAAGAAAACAGTTTGCTTAGACAGAAAATATCCTAGTGCATAGCCTATTATGACAGGGAGAATCCAAATTAATCTGCTGTTCCATTCTTTCAGTTCCTTTTTAGATACCGACCCTCAACTTTCCCTTGATGTATTCATTTTAATTCTGTTACCACATATTGAGTTCATAAATGCAATTAATTCATGTGCATACAGTTAACTCAGCAGGAGTGAAGAGAGCCATAATCTAGCTCTTCCCAGTAGGTTCAGGCAAAAGCAAACTTCTGCAGCCCCTCCTAGCTTCTGTGTAGTTTCCTCATTAATAACAGAGACCTCTGTCTCGGTCTCTGTTTGATGTGTTTATGGGCATTGAATGTTTGCCCTATGTGTGTATAATGTGATCCGCCCTGAGTCCCCTTCGGGGTGAGAAGGGCGGAATATAAATACTGTATATAAATAAAAAATAAATAATAACTATGGCCATCTGGGTCACACTCTTATGTGCTTGGCCACATGTATCCCATTTTTGTTTGTGAAATTCTGGAGGGTATACCTTAGCCTCGCACCCTATGAGAGATTTCTTATCTTTCACGGAGTTCTTACAAGAGATTTCTTTCTTTAGCTGTCTTTGCTTCTTGGTTAGAACGTTTAGCTCCTGTTCACTTTAGGTCTTCATTGATTTTCAACAGAGAAATGTCAAAGGCTTTGGAATTGAGGTCTAGCACTAGTCCTCAGGTGAGCAAGTGTGTCTACCCAGATGTTTTTGGCTTCAGCCCTAGTCAATATACTCAATGGTGAGGGATTATAGAAACCTTGGTCCAAAATACTTGGAAAGCTGGAATCACCTAACTTCGCTTTAAGCTAGTGATCCATGTGTCCTTCTTGATCAATTTCACAATTTCTCCCCCAACATGAAGACCTTCCAATGTTTTGGACTACAATGAAAATTCAGAATGATGGGAGGTATAATTTGAAACATTTGGAAACCTCCATGTGAGTGAAAACTCAATCAGAATGGCAGAGTACAAATAATACTTCCCAAAGCTCCTTTTGGTCCCTTCCAACTCATAAAGTTGGAAGAGACCAAAAGGTCCACCCAATCCAACCCTTTGCAATGCAGGGCTATATAATCAAAGCACTCTGGACAGATGGCCATCAAGTCTTTGGTTCATCAAGCAGAGCACTTGATGAACCAACCTGGACACAGCATATTATTTGAGAACACAGAAATGCTGGACCACTCTAACAACTATCATGTCAGACTACACAGAGAAGCCAGTGAAATCCACAAACATGTGGACAATTTCAACAGAAAGGAAGAAACCATGAAAAATGAACATAATCTAGCTACCAGTATTAAACAACTCTAAAATCAGGACATTGAATAAAGAGCAACACTAAAAAAACAGGGGAATTCCAGACAAGAAACAATCAAGGCAACCAACACCTCCGAACAAAGGATTCCTCCAGGCAGGAAGAAGCCAGGCCTTGAAGCTGGCAAGGCCATTAATGCTAATCAAGGTGATGAATTACAACATTCACACTGGCCTCCAACAGACAAGGGTTCTTTCTCCCACCCTGGACCTTCTACAAATATATACACCTCCCTTGCTTAGTTTCCAATATACCTAACAACCTCTGAGGATGCCTGACATAGATATGGGTGAAACATCAGGAGAGAAAGCTTCTGGAACATGGTCACATAGCCTGGAAAACACAACAACCCTTCAAGTCTTTCGTTAAAAAGATGAAACCCAATGTGGTGTAGTTTTAATGTTGGAACTGACTCTGAGAAATCAGGGTTCGAATCCCTCCTTGGCCATGGCTACCCATTGGATAAATCTCTGTTTCTCCTGGACGGATACTGACAAGGAAAACTTCTTATGGTCTCCATGTGTCAGAAATGACCAGAAGACACACAACAAAAGCAACTCTTCTTGATATGGCCACAAGGGCCTGACTAGCACTCACAAAAAGTTTGAAAATATTGTCTTTTAAGTATCAAATTTACAAGTAGGTACTTGTTTAATTTCTTTTTTGTAGACATTCACAACGAACCCAATCTTTTCTCTGGCAGTGGGACAAACAACAGTTGCAAATGCCAAGAACTGGAACCATGTGCTTTAGACAAATGTGTTTCTTTAATGTCCATTCTTATTCCTGTCACTCCTGTTTTTAACCGTAAGGCCAAGGAAAGGAAATGAGGATCCTATTTGTGGTATTCTTTTAAAAATGACTATATTATTTTGTGTAAATAGTAGTTCCCAGTTTCTGTCTTGCAGCTTGCTTAATGTGTCTGAGGAAAAAAAACATATTTATTACTTTTTTCCGAACAACAAAACTAGACTTGATAATACCATAGACCACGAAATGCTTGTAGAAAATGTACTTTGACCCAGTTCTCTGGGAAGAAGGAGATGGCAAACCGCTAAAATGCTGGCTAACCTCAAACAAATCATTTGCAACAGGCAGAATGTTCATAACAAACTCAGTCTTTTCACATCCAAATATTATCCAATAACTCACATACCATATAATTTATGGCTAGGAGTACAATTGTTTAGAAATATTTCTGTCATTTTGGGTCATTGCCTGACATAAAATTGCAATGTTTTTGAATATGAAGCAATTATTTATGAACACCACATTATAGTGAATGGAGCCATTGCCACCAGGCAGATGGGTTTGGGAGTCCCTGTTAGCATCACAGCCAAATAGTCTCCAGTGCGGAGAGTCATCTTGATTTTGCGAAAATATCTGAAAAAATGTCTTGTAAATGATGGAGCTAATTTGTTTTCTGCTGCTCCAGAAAGTAGAATGCAAACAATGAATTCAAATGACAAGAAAAAGGTCTCCACCTAAACATTAGGAAGAACCTTTTTACTGTAAGAGCTGCTCAATAGTGGAACAGACTGCCTTAGAGGGGGGTGGACTCTTCATCTTTGGAGGTTTTTAAGATGTTGGATGGGTATCTTTTAGGAGTGTAGTAATTGTATATTCCTGCATGGTAGAAATAGATCTACATATTTGTCGTTTAGTTGAAAAGGAGCTATACAGTAGAGTCTTGCTTATCCAACATAAGTGGGCTGGCAGAAGGTTGGATAAGTGAAAATGTTGGATAATAAGGAGGGATTAAGGAAAAGCCTATTAAATGTCAAATTACGTATGTGGATGTGAATGTGAATTTTGTAAATTGGATATTGTCATCCTGCTTGTGAGAAGAACTGGTTGAATTCCTTGTTGTGGTGATACGCTTTGTATTTAGTTGTTTGTAATTTGTGTTGTTCTTTGGTTTCATTAACAGGTAAGTGATAATCTCTGCAATATGAAAAGAAAAGAATGTGCAGTCATTATATAAGTAAAAGTGATTTGGTCATGTTCACATTACTCTCCTGGAGGGTGGCATTTCCTTATCCCCCTTTGGGCCTCTGGAACTGTAAGGAGTCAGATATGGAGAGATGTGGTATAATAAAGCAGCATTAACTCAGTTATTCTTGAGGTTCAGTCCCACTTTGTGAGCATAGTTTTAATCTCATCTTCTTTCCTACTTCCCTGGGGTATTTGAGTGCTTAGGATATGAATATTCTCATAATGGATAATACAGACACTGTGCCCAATGGGAAAAGTCTGCAATGGACACATCTCACCCCTCCCGGTGGGCACCCAGCTTGCGGAGAGGCCTGCTCACTGCATTGGATAATACAGAACATAGGATGAGCAAAGGTTGGATAAGCGAGACTCTGCTGTATATGTATTTTATTTGATATGTTTTTTTTTCTGTGTCAGGAGCGATTTGAGAAACTGCAAGTTGCTTCTGGTGTGAGACAATTGGTTGTTTGCAAAGACGTTGCCCAGATGTTTGATGTTTTACCATCCTGTGGGAGGTTTCTCTCATGTTCCCATATGGGGAGCTAGAGCTGACAGGGGAGCTCACCCACTTTCCCTGGATTCGAACCATTGACCTATCGGTCAACAGTGCCGCCAGCACAAGGGTTTAACCCATTGCGCCACCGGGGTCTCATGTGTTTATTGTTTCATGTTAAGTGTTGTTTTATTATGTGTATTAACTAAGAAAAAGTATATACATAGACACAATTGTGGCTAGCTGTAACTAACCTTTAGGAATCAGGCCTTAATCCCTCAGAACTTCAGTAAGGATAAAATGTGTGAGTGTGTTTTGTGTGTGGAGCGGCATGGGTGCTGGCTTCAGCTTCGTGAATATAAATATCAGAGAATCCCGTAAAATGATGGTGGTGGGAGAAACTGGGTTTTGTCCACTTTGCTCATGTTCCTGCCCCTTGGTTGTGATTAGTAGCAGCATCTACCCTTAATTGCATTTATATATACCATGGGCAACTTGAAGGCGCGCACACATGTACAAACACACTGTTGTTGTTGTACCTTCAAGTTTTTCTGATTTACGACAACTCTAAGATGACCCTTTCATAGGGTTTTTTTGGCCAGATTTATTTAGAAGGGGTCTGCCATTGCACCCTTCAGAGGCTGAGCATGTGTTATTTGCCCCAGGTCACCCAGTGGGCTTCCATGGAGAAATTGGGATTTGAACCTCTCACAGAATCCTAGTCTAATGTTCAAACCCACAAAAACTAAATTTACTTTGTATAGATTGAAACGTGTCTGAGCCAGAAGTCTTTCAGAATATAAGGAGTGAATGAAGAAAAAAACCAAAACAAAACAACCCAACTACTGTGGGCAGAATTATGAAGCTGAAGGGAGGCTGTTCCAGACACCGGCAGCTAATGAGACCTTTTCCTCAGTGGAGGAACATAGCCTCAGCTAACCATGCCTTTGGCACCTTGTGGTTGGATTAATATAATGGTTTGTATAAGAGGCTAGGAACTGAAACACGTAAGAAATCAGAGCTGGTGCAAAACACAGCCTCCTGCTTGTTAAATGGACTTGCATGCAAAGAATATTTTGCAAAAGTACCAAGGGATTTGCTGTGACTGCCAGTAGGTTTTTGGATGGAATTCAATGTGTTGGAGCTCAGTTGTAACTTATAAAATCCTAAAGGGCTTGAAACCTGCTTATTTGAGAAATTACCTCTCACAGCCTAAAGTGCTACAACAGCAAAAATGATCTCAGTCATCTATTCGTCTTCGCCTCTACCATGACTGGAAGCTCCCACAGCTGCAGTCCTCTAAATACTCACTTACTGCAAAGCTCTCGCTGGGCGATCGTTTTCAAGACTGAAACGGATATCTGGAAATGTTTCAAGGTATGCAGGTCTCCTGATACTCTGAGCATTGCTACACTACAAAAATGTATCGTTAGATGCTATTTAACCCTCTCAGAATGCATGCACACTAGGCAAAATACTCCAAAGTGTTCTCCCTTGGAGCTGCCCATGATGCAGATGGAGAATCCACATCTACTGGCATGGAAGCAATTTGGTCTTTTGTAGTCCACACAACTGGCTGGGCCAATGGCGCATCACTGTGGTGTCCTGTACTTTCAGGGTTCACTGCCACTCTTTTACCAGCCAGAAGCAGTTTCCTGGCAGAGCCTTGCAGTCAATGTCACTTCTGGTGAGGTTGCAGCAGCCAGCAAGACTCCACCAAGGATCTGCTTTTGGCTTGTGAAACAGAAATGGACCTTTCTCATGTGTGGACACTGGATCATCTTGGATCCAGCCTGATCCAGATACCCACTCAAAAACATGTGGGGCCACTCTGGAATTTCCTGAAAGCTCAGGTGTAACCTGTGGTTCTTCTTGTGATGGCTCAAAGCACTACTTCTGCCGTGAAACAAACCATACGTTGTGTGCACTTGCCATAAACTTGGCCATGGTACCAGGAGCTTAGATTTCAACAAAACAACAGTAGGATAAGCCAAAGTCAAGAGTCCACTATCAGAGAAGGCCAAATTCAGGAGTAATTGAAAATCCAGAAGGAATAACAGAAATACAAACCACAAATAGATAGGGGTGAACCAAGTTAAAGTAGCTTGAAGCCACACCAGTGAAGCAATGGGAACAAATGAAAGCCAATGTCACAGTCCAGAGTCAGAAATGCCAGTAGTCTGAAAAGCAAGAGTCAGGTTTCAAGATAAGAAACAACATCTTCCACCACAAGACTCAACACTGAGAGTCTATTTATCCTATGTTCTCAGCTGTTATCTGCTTAATGTTAGTTTCTATGCTAATCTCTTGGATCTGTGATACTCTGCTCACTATTCCTATGTTCCAAAGGTGGAATATGTTTAACCCTTATCTAGCTTGTTCAGATGCGCCTGCTTCAGCTTTCTCAGAATGCTGGGAAGTGATTGCTACTGCTGAAGGTTTGTCTTCAGCAGTAGTTGATCTAGGCAGTGTTTTATAGTTGATCTATATGTGCTTTATATTTGTAAGCCACCGTGAATCCCCTAAAGGGTGAGAAGGGCAGGGTAGAAATGTTGTAATAAATAAATAAACTGCTGCTGGGGGCTGCTGATCTCCATCTGTTCCACTGGCCCTTTCAGCAACTCTTCATCCTCGCTATCGGAGCTGGCCATGACAGGACTGTACACAGTGGGGTTGAGATGGGTATGTTTTATTTGTCCAATGTAGACATTGGGTCAAAATCCTGGGAATTTCATTTGTGGAAAGGGCACTGCTGAAGAATCTGTTAGATTAAAACATAAGAATACACTTGATCAATCCAAAAACCTATCTAATCTGGTGTTCTGTTTTTGTATTGGCCAACTGTATGCCAATGGAAAGCTTCCCAGCATGCCATGAAAGGAAATGCACGCTCCATTTTGCGTTCTTTAACAATTAATATAGTTGCCAGTCATCAGGATCTAGCTCTGATTCTTCAGTTTTTGTGAAGACAAGGGTGTAACTTCTTGACTCAGCTCTGGGTAAGAGGAAAGGTCTATGTGCAAAACGCCAACTCAGCTGGGTGAGTAGTGCTTCTTACATTTTTCAAGGTTTCACTGATTTATTGCTGCATCTTGTAAAGACCCTGCAAGGAGAGGGGCTGTATGTATTTACTTAATTATGAGTGTGTGTGTCTGGTGTCTATGTCGTTTCTTAATTAGCTTCCTCTTCCCTCCCAGTCCTCTTGATGATTCCTATTTTCCAAACTGGAAAATGTGTTACCTCTCTGTGTGTATGCATTTGAATAACAAGCTTTGAGCAACTTGAAGGTAGCAGTACAGAGGGAAAGGCCTCTACAATAAATCACGAAGCATGTGCAGGTGCAAATAACTTGGACCTGAGCTGTGCTTTTGTTTTGCTTTACACAATAAGAGAACACTTTTTAGAGATGAAGAACATCTTACCTTCACTTTCAGCATAGCCAAGGGAATGAAGCCAGACAAAAAAGGATTAACGAATAGTGTTGAAACTTACTTTGCTATCCTAAGGGCATGCAGAGATAGAAAATAAACTAGCACTTTGGCCCAGTTTTTTTCTAGATTTTATCCAAGATTTTACCTTTTGTCCTTGAATGTGATTTTATGACTTGTTTTTTATTGTTATTATCTGTTTTATTGCTTTGTTTTATTGTTGTGGACTGGGCTTGGCCCCATGTAAGCCGCTCCGAGTCCCTTCGGGGAGATGGGGCGGGGTATAAAAATAAAATGATGATGATGATGATGATTATTATTATTATTATGTAGACTGTTGATGAGGATCTTGTTGTTGTGAAATGTAACACCCAATCAGGACACCATATATGAAGAGTTTATAGTACAGAAGGGTATTCTTATTAGTTCCCCATGACAAGGTCCCCCATGACCTTCTGGCAAAAAACTAGTCAAATGTGGGCTAGACAAAACTACAGTTAGGTGGATCTGCAATTGGCTAAGCGAATGAACCCAAAGGGTGCGCACCAATGCGTTTTCTTCATCCTAGAAAGAAGTCACGAGTGGAGTGCTGCAGGGCTCTGTCCTGGGCCCGGTTCTGTTCAACATCTTTATTAACTACTTAGATGAAGGGCTAGAAGGCATGATAATCAATTTTGCAGACAACACCAAACTGGGAGGGATAGCCAACGCTCCAGAAGACAGGAGCAGAATTCAAAACAATCTTAACAGACTAGAGAGATAGGCAGAAACTAACAAAATGAAGTTCAACCAGGATAAATGCAAGATACTCCACTTCGGCAGAAAAAATGAAATGCAAAGATACAGAATGGGGAATGCCTGGCTCAACAGCAATATGTGTTTTGCCTTGGACAGACCACACCTGGAATACTGTGTCCAATTCTGGGCACCACAACTGAAGGGAGATGTTGACAAGCTGGAATGACAAGCTGAAGGGAGATGTTGACAAGCTGGAGGAGGGCGACTAAAATGATCAAGGGTCTGGAGAACAAGCCCTATGAGGAGCGGCTTAAAGAACTGGTCATGTTTAGACTGCAGAAGAGAAGGCTGAGAGGAGACATTATAGCCATGTATAAATATGTGAGGGGAAGTCACAAGGAGGAGGGAGCAAACTTGTTTTCAGCCTTCTCTTCCAACTCTATTATTCTATGGTTCTTGTTAAGGGTCAATCAAAGTGTAATTGCAACATAGGGAAAGATAGTCCCAAGCCTGCCTCGATATGTTTCCAGCAGCTGCTGTTCATTATTCACTTAATTCTCGTTCCTAGCTTTGAAATTAATAAGTCCCATTCTTTTAACAAGCCATCACTTTAGGAAAAAAAATAGAGATTGTGTGGCAGAATTTATTAACTTCTCTTGCATAATAAATTCTGCTGAAAACATAGAGATTTAAACACTGCTTGAGAACACAGTATACTGTTCATTTCTGCAAGAGAAATATTGGGTCCATATCAGAAAAAAAATATTTTTAAAAATGCTATTGATATGTTAGTAGTAAGAGGCCATAACTGGATACATGATAGATTTTCCTTCTGTAAATGCCGTCGTCAGTTGGCTAATACAAATCCATAGCCAAAATGTACTGCAAAAAGTAGGGATTTCATTATTCATCCTCACAAATGAGAACAAAGAATTTCCACAGTTTTGTCCCTGCTGGAAAAAACACAAATATTTCTGAGCAGTGCTCTTCCATTATTCACATATTTTGAAGTGTGCAGGGAGATTATTCCACACAGAAATACATATGGGGTTTTGTATGAGAATTGTATGTGTTTTTATGCAACCCCCCCCCCCAAAAAAAAACATCCCACAAAAAACACTGTTTCCAGAGCTGAGTGTGCTTTTTGTGCAAAATTGCTATTTCCCTGTACCTTTAATGTTGTGTTACTTCATTGCATAACAAGCAAGAATGAGCTGAAATTTCCTTGTCTACACAACCATTGAAATGCAGAAACCTTTTCCAGTTTTCACTCTGACAACCATACTATTCAAAAACAGCAACCATAAATGTCCAAATGTTGCACAACTAAAACTTTGCACAACAAAACCATGTGGCAATTTTTTGTATGAGGGTTCAGTTTTTAAATAAACCATGGGTGTCTTTTTTTTTGTTGCACAAATCTCCTCAGTTCTTATGTAAAAATCCACAGATATTTCTGGGCAGAATATTTTCCTCAGACATTTTGGAATGTGCAAATGCTGGCAGGGGAAGCTCAAGCCCTAAGCAAACTATGCATTTGCGGAAGGCGCAATCCTCTAGGGGGTGCAATTGAGGCGCATCTAGGCACCCAGACTCCAGCTGCACAAAGAGGGAGGAAGCAGAAGAGGGCTCCCGGCCATGAGGAGAAGGGAAAGGGCTATGCCGGGGATCGAACCTGCGGCTGCATCTCCCCGTGCCACTTCCAGGGATTCCCGGAGCTTCAAGCAGGGCCTGCATGGGGGCTTGGTGACGGAGGAGGCCGGGGGCTTGGTGAGGGAAACGTCCCTTCCCTTGTCAAACCCCTGGCCTTCTCCGTTGCTGCAAGGGAGGAGGCCGGGGGCTCGACGAGGAGAGAAGCGGTGTTTCCCTCACCAAAGCCCCAAACTCCTTCCTTGCTGCAAGGAATGAGTTAGGGGCTTTGGGGAGTGAGACGCTGCTTCCCTCCTCACCAAAGTCCTGAACTTCTTCCTTGCTGCAAGGAAGGAGTTTGGAGCTTTGGGGAGAGAAACGCCGCTTCCCTCCTCGCCAAACCCCGAACACCTTCCTTGCTGCAAGGAAGGAGTTTGGGGCTTTGGGGAGTAAAACGCTGCTTCCCTCCTCACCAAAGCCCCGAACTCCTTCCTTGCTGCAAGGAAGGAGTTTGGGGCTTTGGGGAGAGAAATGCTGCTTCCCTCATCGCCAAACCCCGAACTTCTTCCTTGCTGCAAGGAAGGAGGCCGGGGGCTTGATGAGGAGAGAAACGGCAAGTTATTTGTTTGGGGGGGGGGGCACCAGAAATACTGCTTGCTTACACTTGGAAATTACCTAGGGCAGGCTCTGAATGCTGGGCAAAAACAGTACAAAATTCTTGCCACTGTATTATTCTTCCTCCTCAAGTTTCCCAAGTGTCCAGAAATCCATTTCTAAGCCAGGAAAAATAATGCTAAATATCCCTTTTCCTCTCTTGCAGGTTGATTTCTTAATGTGTTTGTTCACTTTTATAAACATTTTGGGAACAAGCCAAAGGATTTCCAAGATGGGGTTATCAGAATTTTTAGAAGAGTTCAATAGTTCATTTTGAGGTAGGACGAATTTCAGTTTAAGAAAGAGATTAGTAATGCTAGAACTTGTTACACAGAGTTTAACAGCATTAATTTTCTATTATGAGTATTAAGGAATGAATGCTGGTGCCATGAATAGCATACTGCATACTTGAATCATCTTATAAAAGACGGCAGAGGGATAAATTCCTTAGAATTATTTTCCTAACAGGATTATACTGAAATATCGGGTAGAGCTCTGAGACCAAAGAAGTTGTGGGCCACTGTTTAAAAGCTTTTTACTTGTTTAGAACCTGTATTGACTGTTAATCTGTGATTATTTCTTCAGCTTTCTTACTGACAAACAAAGGCAATCCTGCCAGTGTAGGTACAGTACTAATCAAAAGACTGACCAACCTAGTTGGTAGACAGACTAACCTACCCTGTTTCCCCCAAAATAAGACCTACCCTGAAAATAAAACCTATCATGATTTTTCAGCATTTCTGAGGATGCTCAAATAAAAGCCCTATTTCAAAAATAAGCCCTAGATATAGTTCATGTAAAAAGTCAATTTGGAAAAATAAGACTGCCCCTGAAAACAAGCCCTAACATATCTTTTGGAGCAAAAAATAATATAAGACCCTGTCTTATTTTGGGGGAAACAAGTAATACTTTCCAGATGTCATAATCTACAGTTTAGATCATCACCAGGCTGCGAATGATGGAAGCTGCAGTTTGACTACCTTGTCACACGGCTGCCAGAAACCTTGTACATTGTTGGGGGGCATGGGGAACCTGGCACCCTATTCCCTGCATTGCCCAGCTCCAGTTGAGGGCGATCCCATGGGAAAGCGTTGATCACTCAGCTTTTCTCCATGGATTTTAATAGCAACATGGGAAGCTTCCTGTGTTGCTGCAATGGCGGCATGCACCGGCTCAGCCCAACTTCACCTATGGAGCCCCACCAGCATCGTTTGATGGGAGCCAGCAGGCTCTGTGGGTGAAGTAGGGCGGACACAGCATATGCCGCTGAAATCTACCCTTTGTGATGAGGTCTTAAAACATCTAAAAGATGCTCAAGTGGGGAAAGATTGATTAAACTGGACAAAGATTGATAATCAAAAGTAGGATTTGACACTGTATAAGTAAGTCCTATGCTAATTTATTCAATTTCTTTCTCTTCCATCATGTACTTGTTTTGATAGTTTCTTTTGGAACATGTAGTGGGTAATCCAGAAATTGTACAAGTTTTGAAGTGGCAATTTATGATTTGTGCAAGTTCTATAAACCTATAGACATAACCAGAACCTTTTAATTCTCATAGAAGTTCTATTGAATCAATGGAGCTAATTTAGTTCATATTCAACATTAAGGTTCAGACCAAGACTGGAGACTAAATTTCGATGGGAATGTGTACTTCAGGTCAGAGCTCACTCATATTATAGTGAATGATTCACTCTATTTTTATTTCATAAACTTTCTACAATGTTCCCTTCACACTCTTCCAATAAAACTCTGAAGGAAATAATAATAAGAACAATAAGTGACATAATTTATCAGTTTCCTTATTCTGGTAATGATTAGCAGCAGCAATACATTGTGCACCATTAGCTTCCTCTTCCTCCACCCTTCCTCTGCTATTTGATCGTCTGTTCACCTTGGATATTTTAAACCACTACTAAGTGTTCCATTGATGGCATTTGTCTAAACAAACAGCGGACGAGCCATAGAACATGGACATGTTTCCTCAGCTCTTTTGGCCTTGTCAAGAAGCTTATCTCCCATTTTACCTAAGCCTAGCCTTTCATGTTCATATCCTCTAAAGACACTAAACAAAACCAGCTATCTAATTTTCTCATAGCTTGAAGGGAAGGTTAAAACATCAAGTGGCCACCGTATGTTTGGTATTATACTGCCATAACTGATAAGCAAATATTTTCATTCTAAATGCAGAGTGTGTTCCTAGACATACCTAACAGCAATTTTCTCCCTTTGTTGTCTCTGTTCTGTGCCTAGGAGAAGACCAGGTCTTGTCAAATATGACATGTAGCCCTTGGTGTTTATGTTGTTAAACCTGTCCATATTGATTGGTTCTGCCTGGCCTATATATCAAAGCGGAAGGCAATGGAAAGGTCACCTCAGTTGCCCCTTCATTTCAGTTTCTTGCTGGGGGCCTCGCTGTTTATAATTAAGAACCTATTTTGCTTGGAGTGGAGGGTGTAAAAGGAAAATCTCACAACTCATGTTTGGCCTCCTTTCTAAAGATGCCTTTATAATATGTCTCCTCCACCACTGAGATCATTTCAACAATTTGTTGAAGATAGCAAGGACAAAACTACAGCCTTCTCAGAGGTTCATTGGACTAACAGCTGAATCCCTTTTTTAAAACTCAGGAATGGCGTAGTGTCCTGTATCTACCATACAAAAAATAGCTGGGGGTGCACAGTCAGACCTCCATATCCCCATTTTCTATATCCATGAATTCAACCATAAATAGCTTGATTTTTTAAAAATTGAAAACTCCTCCTTGATTTTGCCATTTTATACAAGGGACACCATTTTATTATTCCATTATATCATGCAGTTTCTTAAGTCGCTCCTGACACGAAAAAATGCCATTATATATAATGGCACTTGAGCATGCATGGGTATCTATGAGATGTTGGTGGTCTTGAAACCAAACCCCAGTAGATACCAGAAGGCCATTGTATAGAGCAGACATCAGGGTGCATATAACTCTAGCCAACAACATCTAGGAAGGGTTTAGAAGGGACTGCTGTTCTCACACTATAAATCCTCAGCATCTGCCACCAGAGACAACTACCTTGCTCTGCCTAACATTAAAGCTAGCCCTGTCCAAAGATACCTGAGGGCTACTATTTTAACTGTTTGCATTATTTTGAAGTTCCTAGATGTAGTGTCAGTTTGAGGAATTCTGAGAAATTTAAATGGTGGTTTGCAGACATAGCAAAGGAGGGTCCAGGAAAGGCAGCAGAGTCCATTTGAGACTTTGAGAATTGCTCTGTGATGCTAGCTGTTGGTGTTGAAACCACAGAATAAACCTCTGTTATCCTTAGGACCAACAGCTTGAGGTAGCCTTGTGGCTTGAGTAAATTTAACATTCTTACAATGGTGGCTATATAAAATTAAACTTGCTGCTCTCAAGCTTTTTCTTTTTTGGAAAGTAATATTCAGTTATGCATATTTTTTTAAATGACTGGCCTCTAATAGTCTGTGGACAGTGGGAATTTAGCCCACAGATGTTCTGGATGCCCTGAATCTTTTGGTTATGGAGGAGGAGGGAATCTTCATTGTTATCCCTAAGTAGAGTTTGGAAATAACTACAAAAATTCTCCCTGTGTGCTACTGTCCTTTCCAATCAGCTAAGGAATTCCACCAGATAGGGGAAGTCTACACCAACTGGAGCTTGGAAAAGTTACTTTTTGGCTTGCAATCCCATGATAGGGTCACCTTAGGGTCACCACAAGTTGAAAATGGCATGAAGGCACACAACTACCACCACCACCGCCACTGTGGCTATGATGGCTGGGGAATTCTGGACATTACACTCTGAAAAACAACCTCTCCAAGCTCTGCCCCTAGTCATGCCCAAAATACATGTGTGTCATGCCTATTTTTTTCCTACCTGAAATATGATGTGCGAGAAAACTGATGTTGTAAATTGGTAGTAGATAGCTGACATTTCCCACCTGGGACATAAGTTTTGATTTTGATTTGTGCAGGGATTATGTGGCTTGCTAGATGCATCACTTGGTTCTTCCCTCTTGCTCAGTTGTTATCTGCATACATTTGTTTGAATGCTATAGGTTTCAGTTGTTATCTGCATACATTTGTTTGAGCTGTGTATATTTTATTTCAAACCACACTCAAAGATGTCTGTTTAAGGAACCCGGCACTCATTTCCTCTGTAGCCTTATGAAAAAAATACCATGGGTGAGTCAGAGTGGTGGTGACAGACCTTTTCAACATACTGGGAGGAAACGCTGCTGTTCATGGTCACACATGGGAGCCAGATCCACCAAATGAACACTGGGGGTGTAGCTTCTGCAACTTGTTCATTAACTTTTCTCGTACAAATGTGCTGGCCAGATAACGTTTCTGGTCACACTTAATGTACCATCACATGTCTGGTCGGGAGGAGCCTGACATTAGTATTATCCAGCTGCAGTTCAGGTTAGGTTTCAATAAGATTTCAGACCTTACCATGAAATCTTAATATTTTGAAGCATTATAAATCTTTGCTGTCTCACACGCTGCATGAAGGGCTCAACTAAAAGGAGGCAAAATCTACCGCATTTGGCTGGCATACGGTGGAGCTGGGAGTTTGGAGATCATTCCCAGGTTCTCAGTGTTAGCTGGAATAATGCAGTCCTAAAACCACCAGTCAGATAAAACAACTGAGACATTGTATATCTAGAGTAAAGATAAGATCGCAGGCAATTCCTGCTCTTTAAGATCTAAGAGACTTCATTTGTAGATAGTCTGGAAAACTCCAGAATACAACTTGTCAGCTTGAGGTGGTTATGGAATCATCACAGATTATTTACATAACTTTAAAGCAGATGATGAAGACACTAAAATAGTTTTTTCCATGCCTTGGCCCAATCATTAATTGGAATAAAGACTGCAGTCAAGATATCTGCAGAAGACTTCAAATGGGCCGCTGGAATCGCCATGCAATGTGAATCTGGTGGTACCTGGCGTTGGGCATGGGAATCCCATCATCCCATGCCCCACTTTGCCTGACTTGATGCCACATCCCACAGGGGAAAGTGTGTGCTGTCTGGCTTCCCCCCATTGTCTCAAAGGCAACATGGGAAGTCTCCCATGTTGCTGCTGTGGCGGCATGTGCCAAATCTTCTATAGTATCTTCTATAGTATACCACTAGAAGTAGTTCAACATCATCTGATGGGAGCCGGTAAGCTCCGTCATAAACATATAGAAGATTTGGTACATGTTGCTGAAACGAAGCCCATTTGATGAGATCGTAGGACCAAAAAGGAACTAAACGTGAGAAAAATAGATGATTGAATACAAAAGTTTGGGTTGTTCATGCTATCGTATTTCCTATTTTTATTGAGAAAGCTGGAGAGAGAAGAAAGCTGATAGGAAGAAAATCAACTCCTTTGAAATGTGCTAGAGAAGTATTCTACAGATGTTGTTGACTGCTAAAAAAACAAATAAATGGGTTCTAGAACAAGACTGTCATACTTTGGTCATATCATGAAAAGAGATGACTTTCTATAAAAGACAATTATGCTTGGTAAGGTAGAAGGCATCAAGAAAAGAAGGCATTCCAGATGGATAGACTCAATCAAGGAAACTATGGTCCTGAGTCTTCAAGGCTTGAGCAGGGATGTTGAAGGTAGGGATGACTTGGAGATCTCTCATTCATGAGATCACCATAGGTCTAAGTCAAATTGATGACAGTGAACAACAATGATATAAAATGATATAGAAATATAAGGTACATGAACATAATGAAAGATGAACATTTGTCTTCTAGATTGGCATTAAGGAACTTTAGCAGGCTTTCAGATTGATAATACAAAGGACTAGGTTTGGACATTTTGGCAAAAATATGACAGTTAACTCTTTCTGTTTCTGGTGGTAAAACTGGGAATTGCTCCTGTAGGTATTGTGATTTTTTTTAATCAGTATTTATTTCTACTTCTTGTCCCAGTGTATATGCTATGCATTTTCAGAACCAGCAGTGATTTTTCTAAACTCAGGACAAGAAGGCAAGAATATGTCCCATTTTCCCCTCCCTCGCCTCAGTTCCTCCTGTATCTCCTGGGTAGTCCACTCATAACATATTGAATGGGCATGTGACATTCTCCATGGTTCTCCTCTGACCTTCCTTCTATTGCTACATTTCTGGGTGGGCAAGTAAATTTCTCGCACATCATATTTCAGGTAGGAAAAAATAGGCATGATACACATGTATTTTGGGCATGGCTGGATGCAGGAGTTGAAAGAACTGCTAGAAGGTGGGAAGATGATCGCTACATTTACTGAAACTTTGGACCATCTGGGGAGCCCTGAGAATATGCTATTACTTCATAAAGACACCACAGATCTACTGGCTGAAATAGGCATCTCACCCTGCCAAATAATTGATTTGGCCAGGTAATTAAATAAATAAGAAATTACTGACCTGCTAGCTTGAAAAACTTTCCTGTTCACATGCAAAGCTTGGCACACTGCTATAAAAAATTAATGCTTTTAAAAAATAATATTGAGATTCAGAAAATTATTTGTTGTTTTTGTCATAAGCAGGGAAGATTTTTAATTTGTTACATTAATCATGAGTTTTAAAAACTATCTTCAGTAATCTGCTCACCAGAGCTCCTGTTCCATGCAAAATCGTTCAAGGCTTCAAGAGAGAATCCATTGGTCAGACTATCTTCCCAGGAATTAAATAGCTTCTTATTTCCAGTCGCTAGCCATTGATCAATTATAATGACAGATGAAAGCAAAATAAGAAGTTACAACTTTTAATTCGTTATACCCTTGTAATGAATATGGTTGTTATTGAATTAAAAGCAAAATGTAATTCCCTCATTATTCAGACCCCTCCTTTAACCACCATTCTTAGGAATAGCATGTCTCTCTTTTAATGTAAGCCCTCTTAAGACATCAATGAAATGAAAAAAATGTGTCAAGAAATATGCATGGGAAAGGGTTATGTTTGGCAACTCCATCTCCACATCCATCTCCACATCCATTTCCAAGTGTTGTATGGTATTTCCTTCATATGCCAATTGTCCCCAGTAAAGTTTCCTTACCACTCAGATATACATTTGTCTGCCTGATCCTATTGTCATCTACTTGGTCACTCAGCCTTGCACTTATCAAGCAGGCAGACCTCAGAAACTGCCAATATTGCCCGGGTGCAATGTTACATCAACCATTCAGTGACCTTGTGAGTGGAGTGAATTCATGGTTACTTTTTAGATAAACTCAAAACCAGGAGATGGAACAGTTAAATGAAATTAATTTCATCAGTAGGAGTAGCATGGCGTATAGGTCTTCTAGATGATGTCCAAAGATTCTGTGTGCTACTTCCAGCCCTGGGTGAAGACATTCCACTTTAATGTGTGAAAATACTGTAGTTCACAGAAAATAGTGTTGTACATCACCTGACATAGCAGACATTTGTAGGTTGAAGACAAGCCTCATATTTATGATTGGTATTCCCACTCTGCATTCATTATTTCCTAATGAACACCAGAATGCTAGCATGGTGTAGTGGTTTGAGTGTCAGACTCTGGAGATTAACATTTGATTTCCTGCTCAGTCATGGAAATCTTGGGTGAGTTACAAAATTTCAGCCTCAGATAACCGCATAATAGGTTTGTTTCTGGGTTGCCATTATGTTGGAAAGAACCACCACATTACATTATGTTACTCCCACTACTGAAAAGAAGATCAAGAACTTGTGGAATGGCCCAAGATTATCCTATTTTTGTCTGGTAATTTGAGCACAACTTCAATAATATCTGACAACCATAAAATCAATGTAGTAGAAGATCACATTATCCTTGTTAGCTTAATGATTTAGCTTCCACATACACTGGGGAATCATAATTATTTCACTCATAAACATGTTCAAAAATTACATCTGACTTTATCTGCTGCTATCCATTTGTTAGCCAATTATAAGAATGGATCAGTAGACCAATTACATTGTTAGTGTTATTATGTAATGATAATCCATTTCATCTGAGGTCAGTAAATGTAGAGGAAAATTAGATTAAAATGGTCCAATGAGAAGCTGTCATTAACAAGTTCTTTGGCTTGCTTTGGACTTATTTCTAACCTTTAATTTATCACAAAACTTGATTTCATAGAATAATAAAATTATAAAGTTGGAAGGGATTTTGTGGACCATCAAGTCCAGCCAGCATTCAGTGTAGCATTCCCAGCAGATAGTCATCTAGCCTCTTTTTGAAGACATCCAGAGAAAGGGGCCCCACCCCATCTCTATGCAGTTGTTTCCATTGCCACATTTATCACCCAAAAGTTATTTCTAATGTTCAATCAAATATATCCTCCTGTAACGTAAAAGCTTGCACCCTTCTCTGAAAACACTTCAGATATCCTGTCATAACTCATTCTTCTTTTCACTGAGATGGACACACCGTATATACAGTACAACTTCCTCTAACTTTTCTCATATGAACTTTGAACTGCTCCAACTTATCTAAAGGAACCTGCCAACTTATGGCTACTGCATTAATTTAATGGGGTTTTCTTAAGTAAGGATTGACCCTGCTTATATACCAAGATCAAATGGGATCTCCCACATGTCTGTATTCTTCTCAAAATCAGGTGCTCAGAACTGAATTCTGTACTCCAGATGAGGCCTGAATGAAGCGGGACTATTATTTCCTTTGCCTTGAATATTATGAAGTGAGAATATTATTTCCAATCAGGCATGTAACTGGGGGTGGTCCGCGAGAAGGCCTTACATTTATGATTTAAACTGTTATGTTTATTCATATCATGATCTGATCACCATGCTCAATATATCCCAAATGCATGAGGGTATTGGGATAACAATACAAAACGTTTGCTAGGGTAGATCCTCTCTCACTCAGACTCAGCCCCCCCCCCCCCCGAATAAAAATCCCAGACCTGCCCGAATCAAAATCCAATTATTATCTTTTATCTTCTCCTCAAAAGATAAGATATTAAACTAAGCAACAAAATGGCAGGAATCCTATGACTGTAAGCAGCTGTCTTGTCACTGTTTATATTACTTTCAGCAGCAGGAAGTCCCACTGTAAAATAATTAGCAGCACTACACAGTTACACATTTAATGCTTTGCTTTCAAAGATTTTTATAGGTTCTTGCGCTAAACAAAGCAAATCAACAAAAGAAGGAACAAACTCCTAACTTTTCATTAGATCAAGTGGGATGTCTTTATGAAGCAACAGCACATTCTCCGAACTCCCCCAGATGATCAAATCCAGCCTATAATTACATTCAGCACAACTGTAGAGATCTCACAGCATTTGGGGTCATCACAAGTAATCGACTCTTAGGCCTTTTAGTACTTGTTCATTGGACTTCAGAACACAGAAAGATACCCACGTTTTTCTGATGAATCTCCATAGACAATTCCAGGCCCGTAGCCAGGATTTTGATTCGGAAGGGGCTAGGATTTTGATTCGGGGGGGGGGGGGGGGGGGCTGAATCTGAGTGAGAGACGATCTGCCCTAGGGTTCACAGTAGTCTCTGGATGTGGGTGAAGCTACTGCAACTCCCTTCGTCCAGGGTCCATCCCCTCATACCCCACCAGGACTTAAAGGTCATATGGGGGCAAGTTTTGGTCCAGATCTGTTGTGGTAGGAAGTTACAGTGCCCTCTGGAAGTGGGGGCTATCTTGAAAAATACAAACAAAATAGATACATACAAACTTTGACATTTATTATAGATATAAATAAGATATTTGCAAACTTAAACTCTGATGTTTAATTCTATATTAATATTTTACATTTTTGTATATTTTAAATTGTATACTAATGCTTTTATGTCAAGCCACTTTAAGTCCCCTCTGGGGACATGAAGCGGGGTAATAAAAATATAATATTAATCATGATGTTGCTTGGTCATATTGTCTCAGTTTTCATTGGAGAGTGTGTGCTTAATGACTGCCCTTAGATCTCAGGACTTGCCCATGAAATCTCAGCCCTTGGGAAACTTCTGAACTGGTAACCTTGGCTGGAAGAGAGTCATGGCGGCATTTCTTTCCATTATACTAATGAAACTGTTTGAATACAAGACAACGGATTCATTCTGCATTGGGAAATCCTCTCTCCCAATTAAAAATATTGATACTGTTAAGTAAATAAGATATATCTAAACTGTCCTTTTAAAGCTGTTCTTTAGACAAGAGTTCACTTTTAAAAGTGAACTCTTTTAATGACTTTTAAAAGTATTGGATTATACTTCCATGGTTATTATATACTTTATTTTGTTAGTGGTCGCTTTTGTACAATAATAATAAAAACCAGAAATAAAGAATAGCCAGGCGATTTTAAGTTTACTGTATGGCTTATGTTTAAATCTTTAAAAGTGACAATTCCTCTTCAATAAACTTTTAGATTACAGTTAATGACATTATGTAGTATTTGTTTCATCTCAAAAATAAATATAATTTTTCTTGGTTAGTTGGATAATAGGATTTATGTATCTCTTTTTTCCAAGCATTTAGAGATTCAAATTGTTTCGTTTAAATTTATTCTAATCTTTTCTTTTTTCTTTTTGTCAGTTGGCTGGGATATTACCATTTGTTTCTAATACTTTTAAATTTCTAAAACGTTTTTAAAGGATCACTGTGCCAATTAAAAGCAGAAAGACTGATTTATGGTAGCCGATAAAGCCACTTGGTACCAGGTAAACACTTTGAAAGGTTTGTAAGATAGACCCAATTAAATGAAGAAAGAACAAATGATTAAAGCTGTTGATCCAACAATTAATCAATACAGAACCAATCTCTAATTGGGATAACATTCTTAACTGTATGGGAATTGAAGACCCAATCAGATTGAGGAAAAATTGAATAAGATAGATCTGATACCATTTTATAGTTTAAGAAACATTGGTTAACAATCCTATACACATTAGCTCTGGACATGTTTGGGTAGGACTGAACTAAAGATAAATGGTACCTGGGGTTTGCATAAACCAATTTCTAGAAATATTGCTTTCTCAACAGTTCTTATTTGTTATGCATTGTTCTATTCTTTTGCTTTTAAGTTTATAGATATGCAAATTGGATATTTCATTTATTGCTTTAATGTACTGCATCTATTCTTTAGCATTTGATAACTTATGCCCAAGAACGCTTAAGAGAATAGGGTGTACGGTGTGTTAGGCGATCTTACAGTTACAGGAGGAGAACTAATTACACCTCATATACACCCCCACCTAGTTGTTGAACATCTACCTTCATTAATTTGCTGCATTATGCATACCATTGTAACTCCACTAATTTTAGCAGAATGTTAAGAGTTTTTAAGGATTTATATGTCAGATTGTGTGGAACTGTACTATGTCTTGTTTATTTGAGTTGCTTTTTGGTTGCTCATTTGTTACATGTTAGTCTTGGCATTAATTGTGGTGCAGCAGGTTAAACCGCTGAGCTGCTGAACTTGCTGACTGAAAGGTTGGTGTTTCAAATCCGGGGAGCAGGGTGAGCTTCGGCTGTTATCCCCAGCTTCTGTCAACTCACATGCAAATGTGAGTAGATCAATAGGTACCGCTCCAGAAGGAAGGTAACAGCACTCTATTCAGTCATGCCGGCCACATGACTCTGGAGGTGTCTATGGACAATGCCAGCTCTTTAGCTTAGAAAAATGGAGATGAGCACCAACCCCAAGAATCGGACACAACTAGACTTTATGTCAGGGGAAAATCTTTACCTTTACCTTTACCTTTACCACTGTGTTTTATTTTGTTGTAAGCAGCCCTGAGCCCCCTCGGGGAGATAGGGTGAGCTATAAATAAAGATATATATATATATATATATATATATATATATATATATATAGTTTTATATTTTGCTTAGTGCCTTACAAAATATGCTACTTTCCTCTTATGTTTGCCATATTAATTATTTCAATAGATGTGCTTATCATTGATGCTACTGTTACATACCACAGATATTCTGTACTCTTGTAGCAAGTGAAATAATCTGAAAGCAAAGGGGAAAAGTTGGAGGAGGAGAGAGAAACCAGGACTTTTTCTAAGCAGCTGAAAAGGTGGGATGGCAAAGGCTCAGTTGGGACTCTACTTACTTTTCAATGACTCATTGATCACCATACAACATGACCCTCATATCCGTGGGGGATATGTTTCTGAATGTACAGCGGAAACAGGAAACTGTGGATAACATCAAATCCTTTTGAAATGAACAACTTCTGCTGGAAATTACCATGAGTCATGCTGAAGGACCTAGAAAGAGACACATGTCTCTAGGAATTTGCTAGATTCAGTGATAATGTCTGGTGGAGGCATTGCTTTAGAATCATCTGGAGGACCTAGAAGAAATTCCTAGGACATTTTTATTGGACATGGGTACGTGAAAGCGTAGGTACCTATTCTATAAGTATCTATCCCGCAGATATGGGAGACTACAACATTTCAAGGTTCATCCATTTGTGGCTTAAGTTGGAGCTTCTCCACGTCAAGGTGCGGCATACCTAAGTCCAGTTTATTGGTGTGTGAAGCAGAAAATCTCACTAATGGTACTCTCTGTTCTTGGTAGTAAAACTCAAGCAATTAATAAATTACAATTATTTCATGACATCTTAAATTTACTGCCTTTGTAGTCTGTCTGTCTTATCTCACCCAATGATAAGGCTGGCCCTGAGCTGAATGCTTTCTAACCAGTTTCAAAAGTAACAGAAAAGCAGCTATAAAGCCAACTTAATATATTACAGAGCCACCTAGCCAATAATGCCTTTTGAGCCGTGAAACTTCATATACATTTTATTTCAACAGTAGCCTTAAAAACTAAGTCGATCGAAAAAGCTGTGTAAACAACGTAATCTATTTCCACTCTTAGCTCTTGCTTAAGCATTTTTAGAAGCTGGAGAATTTTGGCATTGGAAAGCACCAGCCATTTAAACACACTGGGATCCAGACCTTGGTGGTTTAGGGTTTTTTGTGTGCGCTCCGTGCCTCGCAGCAACATCTGCTAGCAGTTAATTTGCAAAATGGGGGAATGTCACCGCAAAACGTAGACTTTATTTTAAAATAAACACTAGAAAAATATTACTCTGGCAAAAATAAATGAGTATCAGAAAGTAGAGGTGGGTGGTAGCTGGCCACGAACCGGATGGTCTTTATAACAGTTCAAAGGAGGCAGTGCCTCGATACAGACCACCAATCTGTCCCTGTAAAAGACTGCCATAGTCAGCAAGCGCTGGACCAGGAGTTCTTCTCCCTCTGCCCCTTTCAATCAGCTTTCTTTTAAGTATATCCTAATCACCTGCTTGTTTTTATGGGCACCGATGCTGAAGAAAAATATATCATGGGGTCAGTCTCACCCTTCCCAGTGGCTTGTCAGCAGGAAGAGTTTGGATTTTCCTTTGCTGATGGTCAGAAAAACATGGCCCAAACAGCATGCTGGAGGTAAAGAGTGTGACGGAAGAATTAAAAAAGAGAAAGAGGAGATGTATTTTCCCAAAGCAAGAGAACTGCATTAGCCATCAGAGGGGGAAGAACAGATAAAATGATGCAAGAACTACTAATGAAATTTCATAATTACATTTATGGTGTAATAATGCAATTATAGCCATAAGAAGAACCATCAAATACAGTGGTGTTTCTTTCTGCTACCTATTCACAAACCACTCTAATTTATCAGAGACCATCTTGAGTTGCTGTGAGATTTTCCAGCTGTATGGCCATGTTGGGGAATTCCAGACAGGAAACAGGGCCAGCTAAGACCTCCTAACAAAGGATTCTCCCTGGCAGGAAGCAGCCAGGCTTTGAAGCTGCAAGGCTATTCAATGCTAATTAAGCTGGCCAACTGCAACATTCACACCTGCCTCCAACATACAAGAGTTCTTCCTCCCACCCTGGACATTCCACAGATATATAAACCTCACTTGCCTAGTTTCCAACAGACCTCATGACCTCTGAGGATGCCGGCCATAGATGTGGGTGAAACATCAGAAGAGAATGCTTCTGGAACATGGCCACAGAGTTCGGAAAACTCACAGCAACCCAGTGATTCTGGCCATGAAAGCCTTCGACAACACAGAGATTATCTTGATTAATCCTCTGTCATCCTACTTTTCCCTCTGCTTTTCAAATGTCTTAACTTCTCTTTCCTCCTCTCATTTCCACACTTCAGTTGTTACAAACAGAGTACAAAGATAAAAGTAGTTTTTTTGGCACTCAATTGATGTGCTAGATGAAGAAGAAAAGATGGGGAAGAATCTTGCCCTGTAGACTCAAGCAAAGGATTATCTGTACCAATCTGGGACAGTTGGAGGATATGTCGTCAGTCTCAATTTTCTTGCCATGGTTCAGGGATCTGGCTCTTCATTAGATGATATCAGATCAGCTCGTTACCTTTGTAGCTTTGGGAAAAGGTGGGATACAAATGAAGCAAGAACAGCAACCCATCTGTTTTATTAGAGAAACCAAGGCAACGATGGCCAGTCAATAGCAATGTTACAATAGAGCTGGGTAACACTGCAGCTAATGCATCGAACATGGTGAAGCCCAGGACTTCATGACTGCAGAGGAAATGTGGAATTAAAAAAAACCCTAGAGTTCTTAATATGTATTTTGAGCACCTGAAATATTTGAAGGGATGCCATGTAGAGGATGGAGCAAGCCCGTTTGCTGCTCCATAGACTAGAATACAAACCAATGGATTCCAATTACAAGAAAAGAGATTCCACATACATGTTAATAAAAACTTTACTGTAAAAGCTGTTTGAGAGTGGAAAAGCCTGGCTTTTCCTGGATAGATTCCCCATCTTTGGAAGTTTTTAAATTGATTAGCATCTTTCGGGAGTGCTTCAGCTATATATCCCTGCATGGCAGGGAGCTGAATTACAGGGTCCTTGCAGTTCATTCCAGCTCTAAGACCATGAACCAAATAAAATTGACCCACCTTGCAATTGTTGCAAGGAGTCCACACAATGTACAGCTGTTTTCACAGCTGAAGTGCTTCTCCTGGTTTTTAATCTGGAACTGCAATTTATTTCAATGTTTCCAGGAAGCTTCGGAATGACCCTGGTGTTTCTGAGATGTAGATAGCTGGATCCAGGCTGATCCGATGTCCATGTGTCAAACAGACACACCAATGTGCTGCTGGCTGCAAGCAAATCCCTGGCAGAGCCTTTCTGCTGCTGTTACTTCTGCTCGTCATAGGGTTGAGTGCCCCTTTGTAACTTAATCAGAAGCAATGTCACCAGCAAAACGCTACCAGGGAACTGCTTTTGGTTGGTGAAACAGCAGCAGTAGCTGTGGCTCTGATTTTCCGTTGGTCTACTTGTCCATCTGGACTTACAAAGGACTCCATGGCATTCTCATATTCTATCTGGAGCAGTTCCGGAGCACAGCAATCCAGATCATTTTGGTAGGTGTAGACACAGCTCAAAATCCTGTGATTCTATGGAAGAGCGGCCTATGGAGAATAAAACTGTGAAGTGAGATTGTGGTTGTTTTTCTGAGTCATAAAATGTCTGGTTCAGGCATTGTTTGTTTTTTGAGTTTAGAAGTTGCCCTTATTGGTAGGATCAAACGGTCAGAAAATGTAATGGATCATGCCAGGAATCTCCAAAAAGAAAATGGGAATCGGAAACTCAAGGGAAAAACATGCAACACTTCTGATTGGGTAAGCAATTGGGAGGGAAATTGTCCTGGTGCATATAAGTAAAGTTGGCAAGTAGACTTGGAGAGAGTTCTGGGGATGGAAACAGGAGGACAGAAGCCAAGGAAGAGTGTGCTGCTGAGGACATAGGCTCCAGGGATGAAAGAAGCTGTGCTGAAAAGGATGGAAAGCTGCACTGCCAAAGGAGTTGACTAAGCTGAAAGAAATTATTTTACAAGAAGGATTTGGCTTGAAGAAGGAAACAGTCAAGACTACATTTAGATGGAAATGTCTGTTCCCCTCATTATTTTTTATAGCCTAATTGCTCAAATGTTTAACTGCTAAATGTATTGTGCAATCTATCCTACCTCCTAGAAATAGTTCAAAACCTTTTTAGATATGTTTAGTACAAGGTGAGTATCATGTGAGTTTAGATTGAAACTCCCAGAATTTTCACTATTACCGTGTTTCCCCGAAAATAAGACAGTGTCTTATATTACTTTTTGCTCCCAAAGATGCTCTAGGTCTTATTTTCAGGGGATGTCTTATTTTTCCATGAAGAAGAATTCACATTTATTGTTGAACAAAAAAACGAACATTTATTATATACTGTACTTATAATAATCCTTATGTTTTATTGCTGCGTTTTAACTTTGTCTTATTAATGGTTTGATTTTAATCGTATGTTTTAATTTTCATTTGTGTGTTTTTGGTATTTGATGTTTTATGTATGTATACTTGTTTTGCATTTGTAAGCCACCCTGAGTCCCTGCGGGGAGATAGAGGCAGGGTACAAGAATAAAATAATAATTATTATTATTATTATTATTATTATTATTATTATTATTATTATTATTATTATTATTATTATATTACAGTAGTTGCCATCACAAACCAGCATAATCAGACAAACTGTGAATCCTATCAAGAATTTCTTGTTACTACCATTATTTCCATGTACAACAATTCTATGGCACATATATTTGCCAATCCTGCATGCTCTGGTGTTCTATTCGTTGGGCATGCTTCCAAACAAAAACTTTGCTAGGTCTTACTTTCGGGGGAGGCCTTATATTTAGCAATTCAGCAAAACCAGTACTAGGTCTTATTTTCTGGGGATGTCTTATTTTAGGGGAAACAGGGTAGCTATTCTACCTAAAGCTGTTGCTGTTGTTGTGATAATGGGTATGGCCTTATATGAGTGATAGGTTATTACAGGTAGTTCAAGCAAGTCCAGGTCATGCACAATGTAATAAAAGAAATTCATGAAAGATGAAAGGACATACAAGGCCAAGATCTCAGTTGTTCCCAATGCTACTTTCCAATAACCCGTGCCTAAAGGGGCAAGATGATATATTATTCATAGCAAATTCAAAGGTCAAGAACCCAAGCTAGCTAGCTAGCTAGATAGACAGATAGATAGATAGATATGAAGACTGCCAATTGAGGAGATTATAGAATCATAGAATTGGTGTACAATGGGATTTATCTTGTTCAACTCCCATTATGCAGGAATACACGATTAAGATTTATTAGTTGTGAGCAATGAGGAGTCCCAGAACTTTCTGGGAGATTGATAAATGGCTGACTCTAGATACCAGGTGCTTAATAAGTCAGTATTTCTTATTTGATAGACATTGACTCCACAATATTCTTTCTACTCTCTTGACGAACCTCAAGGGACATACCTCACCCCAACCAGGGAGTGAAATATGTCATGGCTCCCTGGGTTTTCTGTTCTGATGACATGACTAATGTTCTTGAGGTGTGACTGTTTGGTCTTATTGATGTCAACATATCGGTAGATTCTAGTCTGTAGATTAGTTAATTTATCAAGTTCCGTTTCTCTCTTCTACAGGAGAAAAACTAAAGTAGAAAGAGAAAACTGGTGTACCAGGCCACCCAATGAGTGTTGATCTCATTGCCACGTTTCTGTCTCCTTGAGTTGACCGCACCAACCTCTGTTCAGTATTTTAAAATATGGTATGATATCCTGTATAACTTCACTATTGAAACTTACCCATAGTGGCCAAATGGAACAATTCTGGTTTTTCCAAAAAATGCAATGAGGAAATAGTAAAAATTTAAGGTAACATTCTTGCACTAACCATAAGAAGGTTTGGCAGAAATGAAACTGCAGAAGTTTTCTTGAAAACCAGTGGGACTTTTGCCACTGACCCCAGCGGAGCCAGGATTTTGTGCCAAGAATACATATAAAAAGTCTGTTTCCAGATTCTCAGGAACTGAAGTAGGTTTTAAAACTGGTCTTGGAATGCAAATCAAGCAGAATCCAAAGATACCAATGGGTGGGGATCTTTCTGACAAATGCTTGCTAAGCTTCCTTAATATCAACGTGATAATCCTTTTGGCCCATTTTTTAAGGAAAGCAGCTCATATTCCCTATTACTGCATAACAGTATAATGAAAAAATGCCAGAGTACTGAATGAAAAACACCTAGAAAGGATTTTGGTTAGAAGCCGTGAGGAAATGAGAAGAGCCTGGTTGGATTCAACCAAGCATCTGGTTCCGCAATCTGTTTCCGGCAATGGTGAGCCAGATACCTTCAAGAAATTCATAAGCAGTCGCAGGACTGGGCCAACACATTTTGCTGTGAGACAGCAGACAAGGTGGCAAATCTTTCCATTCAATCTATTGAAGTCAACTAGGCGGGCAGAGTTGATTTTTTCTTCAGCATTGACAATAGAAGAAGTTTGCCTAACATACCTAAAGGCAGTAGATTAGTTTAGGAACTGAAGGACAGGTTGTGTGGAAAGCATAGTTCTGCCCTTCAGGGGAAGAAAAAAGCCAAGGAAAATAGTTTTGTAGTATCAGCCACAGGAGGAAGCTGTTTGCATTTGCCTAATACTATAGGTAGCCTTGTTACAAACAGTGATCTTCATTGTTTTCAATCCAGCTCTGCATGTTCAGAAATGATGCCAGTATAGCAGGTATGAGCAAGCTTCAGCCCTCCAGGTGTTTTGGACTCCAACTCCCACAATTTCCAGCAGCCTTTGCCCATGCCTGCACTATAGAATTGTCTGCGTATGAGAATGTGCTGGTATGTTAAAGTTCATTTCAGATTTCATTTTAAAGTAACTATGTGAACTTTGTTTATTAGGAACATTGGTAGGAGAAAGGTGGCCTTCTGATTCTTTATCATTTTCTCAAAGTTTCACTGCTGTCAACATTCTATCTTCTTAGCACCATATCAATACATTTTTATTGCATAGACATTTCAATAGATTAATTTACAATCATAGAATCATAGAGTTGGAAGAGACCTCATGGACCTTCTGGTCCAACCCCTGCCAAGAAGCAGGAATTCACATTCAAAGCACCCTTGACAGATGATCATCCAGCCTCTGTTTTCAATCCTCCAAAGACAGAGCCTCCATCACACTCCATGGCAGAGAGTTCCACTGCCGAACAGCTCTCACAGTTAGGAAGTTCAGGTAGAATCTCCTTTTGTGTAATTTGAAGCCATTGTTCCATGTCCTAGTCTCCAGGGCAGCAGAAAACAAGCTTTCTCCCTCCTCCCTATGACTTCTCCTCACATATTTATACATGGCTATCATGTCTCCTTTCAGAGCTTCTCTTCTGCAGGCTAAATATGCCCAGCTCTTTCAGCTCTTTTCGTAGGGCTTGTTCTCTAGGCCCTTGATCATGTTAGTTGCCCAACTGGACACATTCCAGTCCTGTCAACATCTCCCTTCAGTTGCGGTGCCCAGAATTGGACACAGTATTCCAGGTGTGGTCTGACCAAGGCAGAATAGAGGGATAACATAACTTCCCTGGATCTAAATACTATACTTTTATTTATGCAGGCCAAAATCCCATTGGCTTTTTAAGCCACCGTATGACATTGTTGGCTCATGTTTAACTTGTTGTCCATGAGAACTCCAACATCTTTTTCACACATACTGCTATTGAGCCAGGCATTCCCCATTCTGTATCCTTGCATTTCATTTTTTCTGCCTAAGTGGAGTATCTTGCATTTGTCCCTGTTGAACTTCATTTTGTTAGTTTTGGCCCATCTCTCTAATCTGTTAAGATCGTTTTGAATTCTGCTCCTATCTTTTGGAATATTGGCTATCCCTCCCAGTTTGGTGTCATCTGAAAACTTGATGATTGTGCCTTCTAACCCTTCGTCTAAGTCATTAAGAAAGATATTGAATGGAGCTGGGCCCAGCACAGAACCCTGCGGCACTCCACTTGTCATTGCTCTCCAGGATGAAGAAGATGCATTTGTTCATTTAGCCAGTTACAGATCCACCTAACTGTGGTTTTTCCTAGCCCACATTTGTCTAGTTTTTTGCCAGAAGGTCATGGGGGACCTTGTCAAATGCCTTACTGAAATCCAGATACGCTACATCCACGACGCTCCCTGCATCTATGTTCAGTGTTCCAAACTTGTAACTCATTTGTCTTTGCTTATTTTATAGGTTATTCATTTATTTACTCTTTCTGTCCCTCATCCCTTCTTTAACTATCAAGACTCCCAGGGTATTTCAAAAAAATCCTTAGTTCAAAAATTCTGGATCTCATCTTTTGAAAGGCAGATAACATGTGAGGAAGATGGGACAGGGAAAGAGGAGGAAAAAAGCAAGCTTGGGCACCAGTTCTTCAGTCAGCTTGTTCCAGAGTCAATTACAGACCTTTTTTTTTACTCCCTTTTATTGCCACTTAACTGACTACCACTTGGTTTATGGGCAGAGTTCAAAGTGCCTATAAAGAAATAATTTGGGGGCTAGCATTTTGAAGGACTATCTTTCAGGTTTGCTTGGGTCTTAAGATCTGCAGGGGATATTCTCTTTCTCTTATTTTGCCACCCTTGGGGACATATTTAATGGTAACCTGAAAGTAGATGTCCTTAGTGGACACTTCCAGTCTTTGGGGTGACTGGCCAAGAGAAATGAGAGAAGTTCTCCATCCCTGTTGTCCTTCTACTAGCAAGCAAAAGCTTGACGTGTTGATACCTGACAACCTCTGAGGATGCCTGCCATAGATGTGGGAAAAACTTCAGTAGAGAATACTTCTGGAACATGGCCATACAGCCTGGGAAACAAACAGCAACCCAGTGATTCCGGCCATGAAAGCCTTCGACACCTTGATGTGTTTATTTTAAATTTGGAAAAGCCTTTGGCACCTTAGCAGACATACATTTCCCATCATCTTCTGTCTGATCCCTTTAAGAACAAATCTGAGGAGTTGAATGTTGACTTATCTTAAAAAAAAAAATCACGTTTTCTACTTCTGAGTTGTAGTTCCACAAATGAATTTTGGTGCTGAATTAAAACAAAATCTCTCTTGCACTGATAATAAAATTTCACATTGCACTGATTACATCATATCAATATATTTGCCTATTATCTCTTTTGACATAAGAAAAAGCTTTTAAAACATATGTATTGGGTTATGTAGAGAATAGCTGAAGACTTCACTTTCTGAAATGCTTCAAAAATTCTCTACCTAGGATAAATTTTAGGAAGATTTTTTGAAAGCCACTAGATGGCACTGCCACCACATTGACATTAAGTCCCCCAGGGTTGGTTCTGGTAGTAGGGTCCAATCTGGACTGGACCTTCAATATGGGATTACATTTAATGTGTCTGGTTTTATATGAGAATCAAACTAGGCCTGATACTAAATGGCTGAGTGAATTTAATCTCACAAATACAAGGTGGACCAAAAGTAAGAAAGGTGTCTGATGTTTTAATAATATTTTGAAAGATATGTGTAAAAAGATGTAATGTAATGTACTTTAATTTCCTATATATATATATACTATAAATGCTATGATGCTATGACATTGTGAATGAAAAATAAAAAATAAAGGCGTTATTACATTTTGAAACCCCTTAGTGCAGTGGTTCTTAACCTGTGGGTCCCCAGATGTTTGCCTTCAACTCCCAGAAATTGTAACAGCTGGCAAACTGGCTAGGATTTCTGGAAGCCAAAAGACCTGGGGAACCACAAGTTGAGTGACTTTTGGCCCACCAGTACTAATAGCCACGACAGATTGTGGTGCTAGAAAGTGGTGAAGAGGTTCAATACCACAACTCAGAAGGATAGGACAAATGCTAGAGCCATATATTGTGACAGGACCTACACATGTGAGTAAAGCTACCGATGCTTTAAAAATTACTTCTTGTTTGGGAATGAAGAATATGATAATCACTGTAAGTGAAGGAAGAAGGCATCCTTTTCTAAAAAGGAACGGGCATATTCCAAATCTAGAGGGCCACACTGCCCAATTTTAAGCTCCTCCCGAGGGCTACAACTGAGCCTTTGTGGCTGCAATTTTGAGTTACTGAAAGTGATCCATGTAATGTCTGCTTTCTTTGTTATCAGTTGTTTTTAGGGGAGGGGAGTTATTTGGAGGTTGACAACCCTCCGAATACAATGAAATAGCCATGCTAAGCATTCTTCCCATCTATAGGCATGTTTTTGTTTCCCAGCCAACACTAAGGGTTTTTTTCCAGCTTTAGTTCTAGAGTGTAGATGCATCTAGTGTAGTTCTCACTTCTAACTGGCCATGGAGCTCCATCCAAGCTCCTGGCTGCAATGGCCTAGAGTTTGGATGGAGCTTCATGGCTGGTAAGGAACAGCACCAACATTGAAGAGGTGACAGCCCAAGAGGACAGACATGGTCTCTTGGCTCTTTGGGCAATGTAAATGCTGAATTTGGGCCTGCTTTAAGGACAGATTTACCCTGGTCTAACCTGTCTGGTGTAGTTACGAGTGTAGAACTATGGTTTTCCCTGGCCCTAATTTGCCAAAACTACCTTAATAACCAGCAGTTGCACCAAGTATGGAAGCCTGTTCTGCTGGTGATTGGGATGTTGCAGGGTGACGTCTTCAGCCCACTTCCACCAGTGAACTGTGATGTCATGAAGAGTTGCACAGAGGGTCCTGCTTCTGAAAACTGTACTGCAATTAAGTGGCAAGAGGGGGCTAGAAATATCACCTTGCAATGCCCTGATCATCAGAGGACAGATCTCTATCCCTTGGAGTGGCTGCTGGTTGTTATGGTAGGTTTGGAGAGAGGAATTGTGATTGTAGCAATAGTGATACAATCATAAACATGCATATTGAACAGTTAATAAAGTATGTCTAGCTTGCGACTGCTCAACAGGATGCCAACCCAGTATTTATTTATTCAAAATAGCTATATCTTACTCTATTTCAAATAATTTGAAATAATGTATTAAAAACTGGAATAACTGACAATGGTAGCAATGAAGAAAATCAAGGAAAAATGGTTTAGCAAACTAATATATCCTTGGTTGATAATGGAAACATCTCGAATTGGAAACCTGAAAGGCACAATGAGAAATAGCGAAGATAACTGTTTCCAGCCAGGGTGTGTCAGAGGTATTTGCTTTTGTTACCCGTTCACATGAAGGGAAGAGGGAGAAAAAGCACAGGTCAGTGTTTCCCTTTTGCCTGGTTTGCTCCTGCAGACTTCTGGGAAATGTAGTTTAGGGAAGAGCCTTTGGAATTCTCAGCCCAAGAAACTACATTTCCCAGGATTCTGGAGGAGCAAAGCAGGCAAAAGGAAAACATGGACCAGTGCTTCAGAACTCTAATGTGATACCATCCAAAGATAGACAGATGCTCTCAGCTAGTAAGAGCTCCTGCAGTTGGTGTTGGTTAGGACTGCTTGGCTCCCTCATGGGAAAAGGCAAAGGTAGATCCAATTTTGACTCTTGGTTGAAGGACTGAGTGATAAAACTTCACTTGGGTCTTTAGCTGTGGTCTTGATGAAGTCGGGCTGAGGACATTCTGTAACACCCCAGTCACCAGAAGAATAGACCACTATTGTGTGGAGTAGCTACTAAAGTACTAAGGTACTAAGGTAGGTTTGTCAAATTTGGAGACAATACACTGTTATGCATTCTGTAGTTATGCATTATACGGACACCTCTACACTAGGCAGGTAGCCCAATGTAAATCTGCCCATGGATGGAGACATGTAGGTATGATACCCCAATCAGGCAGATGCTCTTATGGGCCATCTGGACAATGGTCTAGTTTTTAGCTGAATTTGAGGCTGCTTCCCAGATGGGAGCTGGGTCTGTTTCGCCTGGAGAACTGAAGATTAAGCAATGACATAATAGCCATTTAGAAATATTTGAAGGGATATCATGTTGAAGGTGGAGCAGGCTTGCTTTCTGCTACTCCAGAGAGTAGGACATAGAGCAAAGGATGCAAATGGCTGAAAAGAGATTCAACCTAAACATTAGGAAAAACATCTAGATGGTTAGAGTTGTTCAACAGTGGGATAGGCTGCCTCAGCGTGTGGTGGAGTCTCCTTCTCTGGAGATTTTTAAGCAGGGTTGGGTGGCCATTTGTCAGGAGTGTTTTGATTGTGTGATCTTGCATAGTCGGACTGGATGGGCCCTGTGGTTTTTTCTGAATTTATGATTCTATGATTTCCACCGCATCAAACTATACCCTGATCTTTTTTTTTTTTAAAAAAAAACATGATTCAAAAAGCCTTTGATTGGGTTTTTTTATATTACTGGTATCATTGGCCTTTGTTTCAAGTGGGGGTGTAACCACAGGAGGCCAAAATGAGGCTATAGTCTCTCAACAGGAATTTGGACCCTGCAAATGAAAATATCCTTCAGTTCCCAAATTCCTAGCATTGCAATGACTTCACTTGAAAATTTGGAAGAAAGAGTCTAGGCAATGGAAGAAAAAGAGCAGGCAAAGTGACCAAGGGAATGTGAGGAGATATGTATTGGATGACCCTCATATCTGCAGGGAATAGGTTTCTGGAGTTCTCATTGATATGTGAAATCACAAATAACAGCAAACCCTATTAAAATGAAGGGCTTCATATCCTCTAATACCATAAAATCATGCTGTAAGGCCTAGAAAAATGCTGAGAAAGGACATATTTTGTCTAATGAGAATAAATGAAGCCATGGGCACTGATCTCACAGATATGAGGGTTGCACTGTATAAGAATTCTTACAGTAAACAGTTCTCTGTGTTTATGTGTGTATGTGCAATGCTCAAGATTTGGGACAGAAGGAAAATTTCATTGAAGGAAGTATTTTTATTGGGGGAAGTATGGTACTTTCACACACACACACCCTGGCAGCTATACTCCTGGCCTTTTGAAAAGTAATGCAATGTTTTTCATTTGAATTGTCTTTTGGAATAAAATTGTATATTGTGGAGAGGAGGGGAAGGAGATGGATATTGGGCAAAGTTAACGTGGAAGAAAAGAATATTTGTTCCCTTAAATGTCAGACACAGAGGCTGCTTCAACCCAGCTTGTTAACATATGATCAAAACCTATTGCTGACAGTTTAAAACACCTGCAATTGACCTATGGTTGACCCTTCCCCCCTGACTTGTTTAATCATTTGCCTTGGCTCCAGAACCAGAATGGAAGATTTGAACGTTTCACTGAAAAGCTTCTCTCATTAGGTCCTGAGACATACCCATGACAGTCTGTCCATCACATAATATCCACGTAGATGACAGCCCTTAGCTCTTTTATGTCATGACAGAAGCCTCAGATTGCACATAAATAAGGAAGAAAGCCATTATTTAATCATTCAAAGCTGTGTCTGTTGGCTGAAATTTGTATCCAGTATCAACAAATGGAATAGCCCTTTATTTTTTTGGCACGCTGAGAAAACACACTGCTAAATTACTTGCAGAGCAAGCGGTCCGAAATCATGCAGGAAGTGAACCAGGAGGCCGGCACATTAAAAATAATTGCGGAGATTATGCTGAATCACTTCTTTGTACAGTGTGCGTGCACCTTTCTTCCTATAAAGAGGGAAAATTCATAGCTACTCTTCTTAAATCCAGTGTCTGCTGAATGAATGAGTCCACAGTGACTGGGGCTAGGTTTATTATTGATTATTATTTAGTCGTTGGTTATATTTATTTCCCGTGTTTCCTGCAATGAGCTCGATATCCTCTTACCCACTTTATACCAGAAACCCCCCTGAGATAAGTCAATTTGAGAATTAGTGAAAAAGAGTTACCAGGAACACTATTGCAAGAACCCACTATTCCACTACAGTCATTGAACACTAGAGTTGTGCTTTTGGGGTAAACCTTGACCTGTTTCATGCCCTGGCTTTTGGTGAGGGCCCTGATCCTTTTTTTGGGAGCCTCCTGAAACCGGGAGGGCAGATATCTGTTTTCGCTCTGGGGTGCCAAAAGACCTGTTTTCTATCAGCCCATTATGGGTGTGGGGCTTCACAGGCTACCTTTCCAGTCATTTTAGGCATTTAAGCTGTTTTACTTTAGATGAGAGGCACTCAGCTGCAGGCAAGTGTGCGCTTTAAGAAGGCTTTGTACCTGTTTCTATTCTAAAGGAGTCACTTGGCTGCAGACAGGTGTGGGCACAGGGCCTTCATGCCACATATACGCTCTCTCAAGGCGAGCAGGCAAGTTCTGACTGTCTTACTCTAGAGGAGATGCTTGGCTGCCGGGCCTGCACGCCACACACACACTCTCTCTTTCCAAGGCAAGGAGGCATGGAGTGTCACATACTCACAAAAGCGGGGTGGGGGGGGGAGAGCTGATTTTTGTAGGGTGGGGGGGCTTTCTGTTACGTGCTCCCAAAGGTAACGAAAGCATGAAAGAACAGATGAAATGATGGAAAACTGATTCAGCACACAACTCTATTGAGCACTGTCAATATTGCAACTTTCTTCACTAGCATAACTGTTCCAATTCACCGATTCATGGATCTAGGACTGTGTTTCTGCACACCCTCATAACCCTGCCTTCCTGCACTACTGCTGTTCCATAATTTTTATTTTTTATTTTTTGCACAATGTCAGCATTTAAAAAGGAAAAAGAGACAAAACTAAATATAAAGTATAAGGGATAAAGAAAACAACCAGTTTAGGGAGAGGAGAAGGGAGAAAGAGAGAGGACAACAATCCCTCCCTTTGTACACGGTGGGACAGAAGTGGAAGAGATCCTTCACACTAAAGTAGGTGACAGGAACATTGCGGGGTTGGAACTATGAGTGGATTTTATTTGTTAATAGCTAGCGATGGGAGAATCATATTGCCAGATTGGCAGCAGGATGCACATGGCATCATGCAATAGGGACAATCACCAAAGATGACAGTCCAGATGTCATACTGATTTGCCTGCCTCATGTGATAAAATCCTAGCCCAAGTTCACCCAGTGAGATGCATTGTTGACTGGGGACTTTAACTTAGACCCCCCAGTTCAATACTCTAATACTCTAACTGGGTCTAAGTATGTGATGAGAGATGTTACTGGATGCAGAGTTGTGTATGCTCTATCTCACTTGTATATCATGGTAGACCTGATCACCATTTAGGAAGAGCAAAAGGCTTCTCAAAAATTGCTGTTAATAATGCTGACCAGCAATACTGAAACATGACGTCTGAAGTCTCTTGTAGATATAAAAAAGCCAACGGACCTCATCACACTAGAGTTTGGATCCACTTTAAGGAGGGGCTTTTAAACAGCTCAGCCAGACAGGTCCTGGGCCTCACCAAACTACAAACCCCAGAATTTTGCAAGAGACAGAAACTGGATTTAAAGTGGATCCATGCTCTAGTGTAATGAGACACCTGGTCTGCACTGCAGATATGATTGCTAGATTCAGTTTGGGATATGGCTCCTCTAGCTTTAATCCTTAACAGATTTTGAAGCAAGATGAAGTATGGTAAAACTCCACAAAGCAGGATAAAAGTACTTGTCCTCCTTCACTTTCCAAACCTCAGTTCTCAGGTGTTGCTATTTTGCAGGTAGAAACAGGGGAAATGGTGTGGAACAGTCAAGTTTTCCGCTTGGTGATAAGGACAAGACAAGACATTTGTGAATTCTGATGCAGACAAACTAATGCACTCTTTTTGAGGAATGAGCAATTTGGAATGTTAACAACCCTTCAGGTTTCAGATTTCCCAAATGTCAAAATGGATCTATTTGCCTGAATCCTTATTTTAGCAACTGAATGGCCGGAATCCTACGGTTGTTGTGTGTTTTCTGGGCTGTATGGCCATGTTCCAGAAGTATTCTCTCCTGACGTTTCACCCACATCTATGGCAGGCATCCTCAGAGGTTGTGAGGTACTTCACAACCTCTGAGGATGCCTGCCATAGATGTGGGCGAAACGTCAGGAGGGAATACTTCTGGAAAATGACCATACAGCCTGGAAAACACACAACAACCCTACAAAAACCTTGTTTTGTGCACAAAGTATTAGTACTATTGTATAGAATTATCTTCAGGTTATGCATATGAGATATATAAGAAAAAACATATGAATTTTGTATTTAGACTTGGGTCTCATCTCCAACCTATCTCATTATGTATGTATATGCAAATATGGGCATTCCAAAATCCAAAACACTTCTAGTCCCAAGAAATTCAACCTATATATTCATAAGTGTGCATTTTGGGAAAAATGTTCAAAATGTTTTATATTTGTATTTCCTTACAAATTTCAATACATTTTCAAAATGTAGATTTATGTAACTGAATTTTTTAGATTGGCTTTGTCATAAAGAATGGTATTCAAAGCAACAAACAGTGATAAAAACCTAAAGAAATAAAATGGGAAGTTAAAGGAAGGGCCTTCTAAAATACCCTGCTTAATACTCAAATTAATAAGCAAAGGGAATTGAACTAACTATATGATTGAATTAAGGTCTGGAATGATTTCAATTACAACCCCCCACATTTCTTTGATAAAATGCGATGTACTGGCTGGACAATTGTAGAAACTGTAGTTCAAAAAAGTAAAATTCCTAAATTCTTAATTAACAGAGGAGTAATTAACATAGAACAGATAGATCTCGCTCTCTGTCTTGATTGACTGAAAGGCAACTGTTTGACATATGATTGAATGGTTTGTTTAATTATATAGTTTCATTGAGCACTGAATGCTCAATGAAACACATTTCTTTCTTATTTAATTTGAGTTGCAAAACTGTTTTCTATTTGTTTTGCAACAGTGTGTTTCATTTTGAGAGTACTTTTTGGCAGAAATATTTGAATATATAGATTTTAAGCTGACTCTGCAAGACTGTCAGGAAACAGAGAAAGGATTACAGCTGGCTGAAGGCTTGGTTAAAATATGATAAATTTCAGCTGATGATTCTATTAGGAATTTCTCGTGAAAACAACCCTCAGTTGCAAGGATTTCAGAAGAATTCCTGTGCATTAAAGCCTTTTCTTGGTGCTTAGATAGGTTCAAATTTCATGCTGGAGTGAAAAATTGATCAGGAAATGTAGGAGGGAGTCTCACCAGAGATTAAGGTTGGGTTTAGCCAATAACCTCACTCATCAATCATGGATTTGTTTGTAGGAGCAGAGTTTCTAATATTTCCCCTGGGTTGGAAATCCTTCTCAGCAGGAACCTGTTTACTCACAAACTTCAACAAAAGTATATCCTCTATAGTTATGTATAAGTTTAGAACTTTTAGTTAATAATAATAATAATAATAATAATAATAATAATAAAACTTTATTTATACCCCGCCACCATCTCCCCAACGGGGACTCGGGGCGGCTAACATGGGGCCACGCCCAGAGCAATACAATATAATAACATATAATAACTATAAAATCCATCCAAAAAATCTGGATCAATTTATCTATGGGGTTTGAAGATTGAGAGAGAAGCCCAGCTTGAAGGCAAGAAGCTGAAGCAAAGCTATAACAAGGAAGTAATTTTTTTTTGTTTATGTTATGGAAACCTTGTTTTTGTTAATAGTACAACAATATTATTTTTCTACAAGAAAAGCCTCTGAAGGAAGATAACAATAGTCTGTGTGTTTTTATTTCGTCTTATACTGGCTACTGGTTCTGGGCCACGCTGCTGCTGCTAAATAAGCTACTCTGTTGTATACTTTTATGGTGAGGGCCTTTTGTCATTAAGCCCATTTGCCAAACATGAACCCCAACCTATCTACAGGTCATAACAAAATCCATATTTTTGGTCCCCAACCCTGCCCTTGACTTTATACATGAGGTTGACCTGTACATGTGTATATACAGTAGTTAAAAGGCCATAGACAGCCATATCTGTTTGTTTAGTTGTAGCCTTTGTCTCCATCCCAGTTTTTCAATGGTGGGGAAGAAAAGTGAAATGAAACTATAGATTTCACTTTTGAAGAATTAAACAGAGTTGTTGACAAACTCCTCTTTCAAAAGACAATGCACCCAGCACAGCAGTCTTCACTTATATTCATATTGTTTGCTTGGTGTCAGTCCTTTGCAAAGTGCCAATGCATTGTAGCAGAAACTCTTCAAATTGTGTCAAGTTGACAGAGGTTCAAAGCCAAGGTTCAGACAGGTTGTGGCCAAACTACTAAGCACAAGACTTTTGTTATTCAACAGCTTGATTGGATCTGTTTCCCAAAGAGAGGGGAAGTTTTGTAGAAAGAGTTAATACACTGAGTCAATATTCTAAAAAAAAAAAAAACAAACCCAAAAAACAGCACCCTGGACTTTGGGGAAAGAACCAGCAGGGTAATGTACATTTTGTTAGCACTATGGATAATTTAATTAATTTATAACCTAATAAATTAATTCTGTAGAAATGTTTATGCTGAAATTCCAATTTAAGTCAATCACATTAGTGCAAAATATACATCAATGAGGTCACCCTTAGCAAGATTCCAATGTAATTCATAACTCAGTTGATTTTAATTACTTCCTATCACTTGTTTCCAGGCACCATTCAAAATGCTGGCTGTTATATGAGACTGCCTGGTTTCTTTTTACATATTGTAACTTTTCTAAGCTGTCTGTTGTCCACACAAGCAAGGTATGAACTAAACAACAGAAGTAAAACAAAGAAAAGCACAATAAACCATGAAACAGATATCATCAATTAATACTTTGGTAAACAAAAAAATTCCCTTGTAAGCAAAAGGTTTTTGAGCTGGCACCAAAATGACTGCAATATTGGTGCCATCTCCACCTCAATGGGGACATTACTCCATTATCGGGGTGCCATAGGTTGATGCTATATATGTGTGTATGTGTGTCTTCAAGTTATGGTGACACCATGAATTTCATAGGTAAGGAATAGTCAGAATAGTCAGAAGTAGTTTTGCCAGTTCGTCCTCTGAAATATAGCTACAGCTCTTGGTATTTCTTGTTATTCTGTCATTCAAGTACAGAGCCAATCTTGCTTAGCTTCTGGATCAGACAGGACCTAATGCTTTTTAGGCCCTTATTGACACGTATTATACTCCAAATGTTTGGAGAAGAGCAGCTTCTTTTCATCTGGGCTTCCCACATCTGCATGAAATTAATTTGAGATCAATATGTATGTTGTGGCCTATGTTCTATAGCAGATTTGCTACCATTGCCATATAGTCTTCGATAGTATTCATGTACTTTTTTGTCCTCTTTTTGTGAGGTCTTGTGGCAACAGCTCAGCACATACAACAACAACAACAACAACAACAACAACAACAACAACAACAACAACAACAACAACGTTATTATTATACCCTGCTTTTTCTCTCCACAAGGATACTTCTGAAATTCTACATGGTGTGACCTTTCAGTATGGTGTTACTGAAGAATGCTGGTGGGCTTTAGGGTGCATTTGCACTATAGAATTATTACAGTGTGACACTACTTTAATTGCTCAATGCTATGGAATAATGGGAGTTGTGGTTTTACAAGGCCTTTAGCCTTGTCTGTCAAAGACTGCTGGTGCTTCACTAGACTACAACTTCCTTGATTCCAAAGTATGAAGCCACGGCAGTTAAGGTGGATAACATTAATTCTATAGTGTAGATGCACCCATAGTGTGCACCATGTAAAACACAGGGATAAATTGGTTATTTTTAGAAAACAAGCATATTAAGCATATTATGGTAAAGGAACTTTTGATCTGAAATACAAGTTTTCTTTTGACAAGTTTTGAATAGGTGAGTGCTGGAATGTATTTCCCTATTCCATAATGGTACAATCCATGGTTGATTATACACTTTTATTCTTCTGAATGTATAAATTGCATTTTTTTCAATCTCAAAATGCTCCGGGGTGAGAAGGGCGGGGTAAAAGTAGAGTAAATAAAATAAATAAAGAGTCTGTAGCATACCTTTCATCTATATCTCAGATTTTAAAGGTTTGTCTTTCCATACTGACTTGCTTTTTGAAAATACGAATGGATGATGATATGACTGGAAAAGAAAGGTGGTGAGCATGAGGAACATCCCCCACCAATGGCAGTATTGGGGAGACGACAATTTCTCCTTCCATTTTTTTTAGAGGAACACCTGCAAATTTAATGAATTGTTCCCTCCTCCTATCCTTTCTTTCAAGATCTGGGAATGAGAAACGTGCAAATCTGCCTGGTGAAAAGTTCACAAGGGAGGGTGTTGCTGGCAGCTGCAGGGAATGTTAATGCATTCTTCCCTCTCCTGGGGGGCAGGGGGGGGGGAAGCGAAGGAGAAGGTCTGCCAAATCTGTGATGGATCCTTTAGATCTCTTCACACAGCAGAGTTTCCCCCGATTTCAGCCCACCCACCCTTGAGGCCTTATGTCAAAGTCAACGGATTTCTGCATACAAAAGACTGGACAGGACTCCCTCTGAGCCTGTCAGCACCTCCCTTACAAGCTCTCCACGAGGATTCAATTGAATGACATGAAACACTTTTCTTACCCCCATCCCCTGGCTTGGTCAGCAGCCTTCTAGTGTCATTCATCTCTCAGCCAAATTTGGGGGAGCTCAGATAGTCCCAAAACATCAACACAAATAGTTCTCTGAAACCGTTCCTTTCATATTTTTGTTCTTAATATCCTTCTGATTTTGTGAGGGGCTTCCTTTCACACCAGTGCTCCAAGGATATCTCAAGAGAGCCTGTCTCGACATTTGGTTGGAAGCTTCACTGAAGTCTGAAATTTATCAAGTAGGGATTTCTCAGTTGTGGTGACCAGAATATTGATTTTTGTTGGCTGAAGGAGTTGTACAATGGAAAAGTGTCTTTTCCAACCTCTGGCCCAACCTGGGTAATCTCCAAGGAGGCCCACTTGAATCTTTATGACAACTGGTTTGCTTTGATTGCTGTTGCTGATTATTTCTCATTTCTTTTCCCTTGCTGTCCTGTGGTGGCTGTTTTATAGAACTATTTTAGACAGATAGTTTTCAAACTGCCAGGTCAGTCATTTGACCAATCTGGGCATAGGGTGGCAACCTGTGCTTGATGGGGTCGCACTCTCCCTGAAGACACAGGTCCGCAGTTTGGGGGTCCTTCTGGATTCATCGCTGATGCTTGATGCTCAAGTGTCGGCGGTGGCCAGGAGGGCCTTTGCACAATTAAAACTTGTGCGCCAGCTGTGACCGTACCTCGTGAAGTCTGACTTGGCCATGGTGGTCCATGCCTTAGTCACCTCCAGGATGGATTATTGCAATGCTCTCTATGTGGGGCTGCCCTTGAAGACGGCCCGGAAACTACAACTAGTCCAACAATCGGCAGCCAGACTGCTAACCGGAGCAACTTACAGGGAGAGGTCAAGCCCCCTGTTTAAGGAGCTCCATTGGCTGCCAGTCACTTTCCGGTCCTAATTCAAGGTGCAGGTAATCACCTACAAAGCCCTGAACGGCTTGGGACCCGTCTACCTTCATGACCGCCTTTCCCCCTATGAGCCTGCATGATCTCTTAGATCCTCAGGGGGGGCCCTTTTCTCGTTCCCTTCACTATCTCAGGCTCGGCTTGCGGGAACGAGGGATAGGGCCTTCTCTGTAGTGGCCCCCCGGCTCTGGAATTCCCTCCCTAAGGAGATTAGATTGGCTCCAACCCTGTCTATCTTCATCAAACAGTTGAAGACATGGCTCTTTCAGTGTGCGTTTGAATAGACACCAATATGACAGACCCATATCACAATACATTGCTTCTCAGCACTTTATTCCCTTCCTACTATACTTTATATAAAGTGGGCTGCTGACCTGAAGGTTGCCGGTTTGAATCCAACCTGGGGAGAATGCAGATTAACCCTCTCTATCAGCTCCAGCTCCATGCGGAGACATGAGAGAAGCCTCTCACAAGGATGGTAAAACATCAAAACATCCGGGCGTCCCCCGGGCAACGTCCTTGCAGTCATCCAATTCTCTCACACCAGAAGTGACTTGCAGTTTCTCAAGTCACTCCTGACATGAAAAAATTATGTTAACAAAATTTAATTGTATTTGCAGTGATAACTACTGCATTGTTACTTCTAACTATGCTATTGGAAGTAATCCTTGGGATAGTTTGACATATAATGATATATGATGTATATATGTGATATATACAACATTCATTTTTGTGGGCCATGGGAGGGCACCCTAATAAATAATAGAAGTAAATTAATGTATAGAGACCTAAATACTCTAAAGGCACCAGATCCCATATGATCATGGATGCTAAGCAGGATCATGTGTGGTTAGTATTTGGATGGCAGACCTCCTATGAATACCAGGTGCTATAGGCAATTTTCAGAGGAAGGGACTGGCAAAACCACTGATATGCACATTTTTGTATTCCTTCATAAATAAACCCTATAACATTCCCAAGGTCACCATAAGTCAACAGGTTATTGGAAGGTATGTACACTCACATATGTAGCTATTAGTGGTATCCATGAAGCTGCTCCTGAAATTAAATTTACTAAAGATCTTTTTAAAATATAGGTAGTGAAGTAGCTGAATAATGGTGCCCCCAATCTATGGGTTCTAGTGATTGTCAGACCACACCTCCCATCATCCTTGACCATGATGTTCTGTTTTTGAACAGACTTGCCATTCATCTGTAGAAATTTTGGGGGGCATATCTTAAAAGGCTGGCCAGGGTGATTGGAGTTGGGCTGTAATCGTGTTTTTTATTTTTGTGCACATTTCTCTGAGTACAGACATTTTAGTATGCAATGTTGCTTAAAACTTCATTTTCTTCCAAATAATTTATCTTGATATAATACGTTTTTGTACGTTGTTTTCTTAATATGTGTTTGTTTGTAAATTTCCTCAGTATGGACATTTTTGTATGCCCTTTTCACTGGCAAACTATTTAGCACAGGGTTCCATTAGGGAAGTTTGCATTTGATTCAATGATTTTAAAACATCTGTCAACTTGTATTAGAATGATATATCTCATGTTGGCAAAAGTTCCACCTCTTCTCCTATAGCTTGGTTTCTACAAGGGCTGGATATTTCAGGATTGTTGCAAGGCCTAAATGGTTTATGTAGTGTATGTGATTGCTGTTTTTAGTTTTATAATTTTAATGGTTTTAATCTATTGTTATTGTTGTTGTTTGATATGTGATGTTTTATTCATGCAAGGCATTGAATTTTGTGATTGATTATTTTTTTGAAGAAGGGAAAGCTTGAGATTTGGACCAGATGGTGGTCAAATGGGATCTAGGTGTTGTGTCGAGAATCTAGGTACTATCTAACCAAATGTAGTTTGTGACAATCCTGGGTAAAGCCATAGCCCTGTCTAACTGGATAGAGTCCTCGTAATATTGCACACTCTTAACTGACAAAACTCATATTTAATTCATTTTTTTTCTGAGCAGAGATGCATATGTTTGTATTGGGGTTCTAAAGCCATCGCAAATATGTCTTTTGTGTTTGACATCAGGTTACCATTTTAATCTTTGGTTGCTAGCAACCGACCAGCGTTTTCTAGCCTGAATCAAAGATTGCAGAAAGGCCTCTAGAGATTTTTTTTCCTTAGGAATCTGATTATTTTTCTTAGTAGAGCTGACTATCAAATGTTGCTGAAATGAATTTAGGAGAGGGAGAAACATTGCTTTGTATGTAAGAATCCAATATATGAACCTGAAAGAAAGGGTGGGGGACAGGAAGCAAAATAAACTCAGAAAGAGGGGAAAAAGAGCTTGGGATGACCTCTCTTGACCTTCACCATCAGGACAAGGGGAATGAGCTTCTTAATGTCCGAGTTTTGTTAAATTTAATCCCAGCAATGTCTGCTGTAGTCTCTCGTGGGGATTTGAGGTCTGACTTGCATGTTATGTTCTCACATTTAAAATGTTCCATCGGCATCATTGAGAGCTGTGGGGAATACTCACTTGGCCAGTTCTGCTGCCTTTCGAACTTAATGAAGAGGCCAAGGTTCACCCGTTTCATTAATTTATTCAGGAAGAAAGTAAAGTCAAAGTAAATCATGTATTTGTTTTCATTGAATGACTAGGCTGCCCTCCATTGTGTTCCTCCCCCACACAATCTAGACACTTACTCCCTATGCTCTTTCTTCCTTCAACGCAAAACAAAGGCACAGGAAGAATTTTGGTGGCTACATTAATAAAATTTATTTCATACATTGGAGATGTAACATGCTTCAAGTCTGTGTGCCATTCAGATTTGTTACCACAATGATGAAAGTGAATGCAAGTAAAGAAAAATAGCCATTCCTGATCAATTGTTTCATAAATAGATCCATTCCAAACTGAAATCTTTCAGTATCTGCCACTTTGTGGGTAGAGACATGATTATGCATCATCTTCAAAAAATATTCAAAGCAGGTATCAATGACCTTTCACTTTTATTTTATTTTACAATCTTTTTGCTACCACCTCTGCAAAAATCAATTCAGTTCCTTTTGCACAATTTATGAAGAATGTTCTACATTTTGTTATTTTAAAAATAAAATAAAAGATGAGCCTGATGCAGTTCTCAACTAGCTGGAATAGCCACATTCATTGAAGACAGCTATTCTCAGTATGGAGTAGATCATATTCTTCTTTTTATGGCAGCCCTAATTTGGTAACATAGATAAGAATACGTTGCAATCCATACATATGGATACATAATGATGGCTAGTTGCTCTCATGTTGTCACCCTGATTTTAGCTAGCTTTGGAGGATCTATCCAAAGTGCTGAACTCAGGAGTCAGCATCTTTGAGACCCCATATAAAACCTGGAACTCTCTGCCTTGGAGTGTGGTGGAAGCTCCTTCCTTGGAAACTATGAAAAAGAGGCTGGATGGCCATCTTCAGGGATACTTTGTGCTTTTCCTGCATGAAAGGGGTTTGGACTAGATGGCCCATGTGGTCTCTTCCAATTATTATCCTATGATCCTACTGGTATTGAAACCAGCTACCATTGGATTCAAACGAAGACTATTTAAAGCCCACTGTTTGGATGGATGAATATATTAATTTCATTTTTTGCCAACATTCAATTTTTAAACAATCTGAATTGTGGTGGAATGGGGTTGAATTTGTGAAATTTGCACCAATCCTTGCTTCGGAAAGTCATATTGCAAACTTTGTCCTATCTACATTTGCTTTAATATATGGACAAATGCCACCCAGCAGAGTACAGGAATGCTTGGTTTCCACAGATATCCATATGGGCCTAGTTAGCTCCTTATCAAACATCCCTCAGACTACTTTGTGTGGCTAATAATATAAAGTAAGCTCTTGCCTGTGAAAGTAACTACTGCAAAAAATCAACCCAAGATGTGGTAAATTTATGTGTATCTTCATTTCCAAATATTCTGTAAGTGTTATCAAAACATAATATGGCTATTTGGGAACATTTTGATTTGGAGCACATAATTTGCCTTTTTGTGTATCCAGATTCTTCAGAGGTGGGATTGTGATAGAAGTTTTCCTTGATGGCCACTCCCAGTCCTTGCTGAAGGAGGCCCAGCTTGTCCTTTCTCTTTGTTGCCCTTTTGCAAGCAAGCAAAGCCATTTTTCTTATGGATGTCAGCTCAGTAACAATCAAAGCTTGGAAACATATATTTTTGGACCACAATTCCTGAATTCCTCAGCCAGTGGCCAAACTGGCTGTCAGCCTTCGGGAATTGCAGTCCAGAAAAGTAATGTTTCCAAGCTGTGATTACAGATGATGGGGCCCATGATTCTTTTTTTTTTTATTGGATCTTGTAAAATGTGTATCAACCTGTACTTATGCCTTAGTTGTATTTATTTTTATTTGAATGTTACTGTTAGTCTAAACAAAGGACTGTTTTGGGGAGAGAGAAATATATTCATACTTAGAATCATAGAAGCATAGAATTGGAAAAAAATGACAAGAGCTGTCTAGTCCAACCCCCTGCTGTCCAGGAAAATACAAACAAAGCATTCCTGACAGATGGTCATCCAGCCTCTGCTTAAAAACTTAAAAAGGGAAGGAGACTCCACCACAGACCAAGGCCGCATATTCCACTGCTGCAGTTCTTACCATCAGGAATTACTTCCTAATGTTTAGGTGGAATCTTTTTTCCTGTAGTTTGAATACATTGCAACTGGGTATACATATATAACCATTTGGAAGTAAGTTCCACTGAATGCAATTAGACTTTCTTTTAGTGCTGTGAAAGAGACCCAGCTCCCTAAGCTCCTTGTTCCTTATAGGGCATAGTTTCCAGACGTAGAGTTAAGAGACATTTTCACCACCTTGATGAAGCACAACTACAGCATGTTTTGAGTATTCAGCCCTACTGGGGTTTGGTTCCAGGAACCCTCATGGATACCCAAACCTGTGAAGCTTCCATTATAGAATCATAGAGTTGGGAGAGACCTTATGGGTCATCCAGTCCAACCTCCTGCCAAGAAGCAGGAAAATCATATTCAAAGCACCCCGGACAGGCCTCTGTTTAAAACAGAGAGGCTTCTGTTGAAAAGCTTTCAAAGAAGGAGCCTCCACCACACTCTGAGGCAGAGAGTTCCACTGCCGAACAGCTCTCGCAGTGAGGAAGTTCTTCCTAATATTCAGGTCGAATCTTCTTTCCTGTAGTTAGAAACCATTGTTCCACGTCCTAGTCTCTAGGACAGCAGAAAACAAGTTTGCTCCCCCCTCCCTATGACTTCCTCTCACATATTTATAAATGGCCATCATGTCTCTTCTCAGCCTTCTCTTATGCAGGCTAAACACGCCCAGTTCTTTAAGCCACTCATCACAAGGCTTGTTCACAAGACCCTTGTTCATTTTAGTCACCCTTCTCTGGACACTTTCCAGCTTATCAACATCTTCCTTCAATTGCAGTGTCCAGAATTGGACACAATATTCCAGGTGTGGTCTGACCAAGGCAGAATAGAGGGGTAGCATGACTACTCCTATTGATGCAGGCCAAAATCCCATTGTTTTTTTTTTTAGCCGCTGCATCCCATTGTTGGCTCACATTTAACTAGTTGTCCATGAGGACTCCAAGATCTTTTTCACATGTATTGCTGTTGAGCTAGGTGTCCCCCATTCTGTATCTTTGCGTTTCATTTTTTTCTGCCTAAGTGGAGTATCTTGCATTTGTCCCTGTTGAACTTTATTTTGTTAGTTTCGGCCCATCTCTCTAATCTATTAAGATCGTTTTGAATTCTGCTCCTGTCTTCTGGAGTATTGGCTATCCCTCCCAATTTGGTGTCATCTGCAAACTTGATGATTGTGCCTTCTAACCCTTCGTCTATGTCGTTAATACAGATGTTATAAACAGAACCATGCCCTGGATGGAACCCTGTGGCACTCCACTTGTCTCTTCTTTCTAGGATTGTCAAGTGGCTTACCAAAATGGTGTCCCTTATATAAAACAGCAAAGTCAAGGTTTGCTTTTTGGATTTTTAAAAATATTTTCAAGGCCTGTATTATATTGAATGCATGCAGAGGACCAACTGTAATCTTAACTTCACAGTATTTTTTACCTAGTTGTTACTTTTTCATTCCTATTTTGATCATGGTTGGGCAGTGTCACAAAAGTGGAGGAGGAATATCAGAAACGGTAAGTCTTCTGGCTTGTGGAGTACATCATGTGCTCTGCTATTTGTGTTGAAGTAATGACAAGAACAAAAAGAAAGAGGATGTTTTGTATTGCAGGCTAGTGACTCAAAACATTAATCCAAATTCTATTATAGATGTAACTGACAGTAACCATTATAGCTACTTTTGAGAGATGTGAATGTGAAGTGCTACATTTACAAGTCATCAAGTGTAACAGTAACTAATTGTAGAAGTCAGACTGAGAATTGCAATTCATTTCTTGTTAAAGGTAACTTACCAGGCTGTGAAAAATGGCATCAAGGTTACTTTTCCCAGCAGCAATCATTGATTAAAACCATCTGCCAATGTTGTTGGATATTGTAACTGTATCTTGTGACATTTTCCTTGAGATGAAGCAATTCTCTTCTTTATTATTAATCACACTGTCGTTGTTTCATACTCAGAAAAAAACAACTATCCAATATATTCCTTTGAAGATTTCTGCTCATGCTCTGAACTCACATTATGGGACCATGTGCCATTGGCTGATACCCTCTTTGCAGTTGCCAACCAATGAGAAAGTACTGGCCTCCACCAGCTGCAAGCAGCAAAGCTTATTTCCAAAAGTTTTGGAGTATTTGCTGTGTTTATTTTGTTTGCATAAACAGGCCTTTTTGGTTATCAGTTCACTGGATTCCTTCCATTTCCTGCCACTGGAAGGAGATGAGATATGGAGGGAGGTCACAAGCTGTTTCCAAAATAAACAAAACCATCTCAAATAGTGATGGAGGAGCCAATGTATTTATCTCACAAGGTTTTGATTTATTAAAATTTGAAACATCTTCTTCCCTCCAAACAATTGGCCTGGGAAATGTGTGAAAGTTTCCAAGGAAATGGGTTGTATCAGGTTGATCAGATAGCTCCCACTCCCCTGCTGAAGCATTGTGTGTGAGAATAATATTCTTTTAATATTCTTTTAATATGCTTTTCCATTTGAGTGCATACTATGCAATCTATGCTCTTTTCCCAGCAGGAAAGCATTTCCTTCTTTCTGTCTTGGATGCATAGAAATTTTTTTATTGCAGGAATAATTCTCATTTCCTTGGCTTGGATGTAAAATTAACATGATTTAGAATTATTCAGATGTGTCTCAGGCTCATTTCCTGGTGTGGCTTTCATTTTTGTTCTTATTGAAACTTAGGTAAAGGTAAAGGTTTTCCCCTGGCATTAAGTCTAATTGTGTCCGACTCTAAGGGTTGGTGCTCATCTCCATTTCTAAGCTGAAGAGTCAGTGTTGTCCATAGACACCTCCAAGGTCATGTGACCACATGGAGCACCATTACCTTCCCGCCAGAGTGGTTGATCTACTCACATTTGTATGTTTTTGAACTGTTAGGTTGGCAGAAGCTGGGGCTAACAGTGGGAACTCACTGCACTCCCCGGATTTAAACCGCCGACCTTTCTGTCAGCAAGTTCAGCAGCTCAGTGGTTTAACCCGCTGTACCACTGGGGGCTCCTTATTCAAACTTACTTTACCTTTATTTTACAACCCAAACTGTGCTTTATTAAAACAAACCAAATACAAACTGTGGTTTATAATGCTAGCTTGTTTCAACAAACCATAGCATCAATAGAGCTTGGATGTAATGAATGGTATACTGCAGGTTACTAAAAATGGGAACAGATTTTTTCAACTCCTTTTGGCCATATCAAAACAAGCCAAAGGAATAGGACCTCAAGTCTGAGGCTCATGTGTATCATGCTTAATTACAGTTTAATGTTATGTCTGAACCAAAGTATTGTGTTTTCTGAGAAAGTGAAATTGCAAAAATAGGGAGATAATGTGGTCTACTGAAGTAAGAGTTAGATATAGTTGAGCTGGTACTTATAAAATATGTGCAATAGTTTTATACAGTGTTGTCAAAGACTTTCATGGCTGGAATCACTGGGATGCTGTGAATTTTCCTGGGCTGCATGGCCATGTTCCAGAAGCATTCTCTCCTGACATTTTGCCCACACAACCTCTGAGGATGCCTGTCATAGATGTGAGCGAAATGTCAGGAGAGAATGCTTCTGGAACATGGCCATACAGCCCAGAAAACTCACAGCAACTCAGTTCAAAAAAGGTTTCAGTTTCCATTAGTGAGGAAAGCAAATAAAAGCAAATTATCTGATATTAATTTTTTTTCGTACGTCAAATATATCTAATGTTAGTGTATTTTAACATCAAGATGGCAGGACCGGAAAAGACAACAGACAAAGGAAAATATAATGAACTGTAGACCATCAGAGGACAATGGGAAGTCTTTTTTTTGTTTTTGGGTTTTTGTTTTGTTTTGTTTTGTTTGTTTTTCATGGTTTTTTTCCCTTTTTCATTCTTCAAAACCCTTTGTTTCTTCTTACACCTCTTTTTTCTTTCTATCCCTACTCCAATGTTTTCCTCGCTTTCACTGAATATATTATATATAACACAATAAAAATTACTTTTAAAAAAGCAAATTATCTGAATATATTCATAGGTGTTTTCAACTATTTTTTTTTACATTAAGTCCCAAATGATATTTTGCATCATATGGAATTGTCATATTTTGAGACCAAGGAAAGAATGGGAGCAACAATACCCAAAATCTTTCAGCCAGCATGACCACTGGCTAGATTCAGTGGGTTTTGTGGTAATGCTTCCAAGCTCTGGGACCAAGGAAAAGAGGGAGCTGCTTCACAGCAGTCAGATTAGTTCATAAGATCATAGAATCACAGAGCTGGAAGGGACCACAAGGACCATCTAGTCCAACTCTTCAGCATGTAGAAATATAGTATTACAGTATTCCTGAAAGATGCTCATCTTTCATTGGAGTCATTTGTTTCTATTCTAGCTCCAATTTTGGTTGTCCTTTACTGAGCACATTCCAATTTGCCAATATCCTTCTCACACTGTGTGCCTAGAACTAGATGCAATAATCCAGGTGGGTGGTCACCTAAGATTTGGACACTATGCTCCTGTTGATGCAGCCTAGAATTGCATTGACTTTTATTCATTGGATTGTTCATTTGTCCATCTAATATAGCATTATTACTCTGACTAGCAAATGCTTTCTAGGATCTCCAGCAGAAGCCTTCCCTATCCCTTGCCACCTAATCCTGCTAACAAGAGAAGCCAGGGATTGGATGGGAGACATTTTCCATGGGGGGAAATGTGCTTTGTCAACAAGATACAGTGTCTTATCTTTTTAAGATCTTTAAAAACCTTTATGTGGAAAGGGTGTACCATCAGGTTCACTTAGGTGCCACATTGCAAGGCTCCATGACACATGAGAATCCTGTTGTACTACAGCTTGTACCTCTTTTCCCTCCCAGGAGCTCCTGTATGAAGAAACTCCTTAACTACTTGATGGTGGAGCTAACCCTACGTTTGGCATTCTTTATGAATGATCATCTTGGTATAGTTTTGTCTCCAGTTGTGCCACAGTCTTTGTTCCTGCTATTTGTCACCAGTATGTCTACAGTTGTCTCTCCACATTGGCACGTTTCACTTTTGCAGATTTCCTTATTCACACATTTGTTTATTATAATCTCTTTATTAATCTTTAGGTCCTCCAGTGTGACCCTAGGGTCACTTTCCACCAAATGTTGATCATAGAGTTGTGCTGGAAGACCTAGAGATTCCCAGAGAGAAGATTTGGCATTTTAGGTTCTCCGGCAAGATGCTATGGCTAACGTTTGGCAGAAGTTGACCATACAGTTGCACTGCAGAGCCTAGAGATTCTTAGAAAGGTGTTGTTGTATGTTTTCCGGGCTGTATGGCCATGTTCCAGATGTATTGGCCAAACATCCCGGAAAACATACAACAACACTGTGATCCCAGCCATGAAAGCCTTCGACAACACTCTTAGAAAGGTGTTCACTCAGATGATTTATTTATTTACTTGATTATTAAAATAACATTTTTATTTGTGATTTTCCCAGTTTCACAGTGGTCCTCTGCCTGTAACCCCAGCAAATGTGGAGGTATAACTGTATTTTAGCTAATAGACATGCAGCAGAATCTCAGTAAGTAATTGGCCACTGCTTTGCCATGAGATGAATGTGACCTTTGAAAGCAGGGCCAGTCTCTTTCAGACACTGTCATTGTTCTGCAGGATTGGATACGAAGGCCCTTTCTTCACATGGTGCTTTCCATTGTGTCTTACAACAGGCCTTCCTACTGTTAGAAAAAGGCTCCAGTATTTAGCTGTATAAATATCCTACACTGCTTTGGCTGGTGTATCAATGGTGTTAAAGCAACTGGCAGAAAATGGTCACACATATGTGGCCCCAATGGAATCTAATAAAGGCATAAGGCCTGGTATAAAGGTTACTGTTTTTTGTAATATGGTAGTTGGGTAAAGCTTTGACTACTAGAATAATAGAATCATAGAATAATAGAGTTGGAAGGGACCGCATGGGTCATCTAGTCCAACCCCCTGCCATGCAGAAAAAGCACAAAGAACCACCGACAGATGGCCATACTGCATCTGTTTAAAAGCTTCCAAGAAAAGAACTTCCACCACACTCTGAGGCAGAGAGTTCCACTGCTGAACAGATCTTACAGTCAGGAAGTTTTTCTTAATGTTCAGGTGGAATCTCCTTTTCTGTAATTTGAACCCGTTGCTCCAAGTTATACTTTCAAGGGCAGCAGAAAACAAGCCTGCTCTCTCTTCCTTATGATATTCTTTCACATATTTATACATGGCTATCATGTCTCCTCTCAATCTTCTCTTCCGCAGGCTAAACATATCCAGGTCTTAAGGGGCTCCTCATAGGGTATGGTCTCCAGACCTTTGATCATTTTACTCACCTCCTCTGGACACCTTCCAGCTTGTCAATATCTCTTTTGAACTGTAGTGCCCAGAACTGGTCGCAGTATTCCAGTTGAGGTCTAACCAAAGCAGAATAGAGGGGCACCATGACTTCCCTGATTTAGACACTATACTCCTTCTGATGCAGCCCAAAATCCTATTGGCTTTTTATAGATGCTGCATCACACGGTTGTCCATGAAGACTCCAAGATCTTTTTCACATGTTCTGTTGTCGAGCCAGGCGTCACCCATCCTGTATCTTTGCATTTTATTTTTTCTACCTAAGTGTAGTCCTACATATCTCCTTGTTGAAATTCATTTTATTAGTTTTGTCCCAGCTAAAATGGCCAAAAGGGCCACCTGCAATATCTGGTATCTGGTAAAAAGTTCACATTTTTCCTTCTGTAACAAAATGTGAAGGTTTGAAGAATGTTGGGAAAATGGAAAAAGCACACTGGTTTTTAAAGCATAAGATGTATTCTGGAGTTCAATTTTTTAAAGTAAATACAAATGCCCCAGCCCTATTCTTTTGAGCCATTGATTTACCCATGAGGAGACAGAGAGACTGAAAAGAAGAGCTGCTTCTATCAGTGAAGACTCTCCATTGAATCTGTAGCCCTGAAAAACTAGGATTCCCAATTGAATGAAAAGCCCCACACTTAGAAGAGCTTCTCTTCTTCAGACTGTCACTTTTCACACCTGGAGAGCAATGAGAAAGGGGCAGGTGTGGGTCTAGCAGGCTTCCCTCCTCATATATTTTCCTACCTGGGTAGTATTATACTTGAGCTGGAAGCTTATATCTTAAACAATGGCCATTCAAAAAGGGAGTTTTAATGTGCAATCCTGTAATCTCAACCAAGATAGCTTGCATGGCTTAGTGACTGAGCATTGGACTACTTCAGAGGCTTCAGAGATCAGGGTTTGATTCCTCACCCGGCTATGGAAAGCCATTGAATGACCTTTGACAAATCACACATTCTGTATGCCAGAAAATCCCGTGATATGTTCCCTTTAGATCACTAAAATTTCAAAAAGCAAACCTTAATTTTGCTGTTTTCTTTTAAGGGACACAATTTTACTATGCAATTAGGACTTGTATGTATGGTGGGCTGGGGTGGGCTGGGGTGTTGTCTGGAACCAAACCCTGGTGAATATTGAAGGCATACTATACTTACATTTTAAAATCTAAAAGGCACGATGTGAAAGCATACAAGAGCAACTATCTCTATTGAACATATTGGAGCTTACCTAAGTGCATTTTAGTTACATATTTTTGTCTTGAAATGTTTTGAGGTGGCTATTAAATAACTATTTAACCCTTTTCTCCCAAAACTGCCTCAGGTTTGCTACCTCCACAATTTTTAGTGACTTGCTAGGGACATTATGGGGAATCAAGAGCAGTATAGATGGCATAGATGATAGAACATCAGTCCAGGCCTGTTGACTATTTACAATTTTGAAAACACAGAGACATTAAAAACAATAAAAAGGCTTTTTTTCTTACGTCGGTAGGAAAAGGAAGAACAAGGAGGCGATAGGGCCTCTGCAAGGAGAAGATGGGGTAATGCTGACAGGGGATGGGGAAAAGGCAGAACTACTTATTGCTTTCTTTGCCTTAGTCTTCTCACAAAAAGAAAGCCAGCCTCAACCTCAGAAACATGGAATGGATGAAGGATTAGGGGAAATCCAACCCCAAATAGGGAAACAAGTCATCCCGGAACACCTGGCCACTGTAAACGAATTCAAATCCCCAGGGCTGGATCAACCACATCCAAGAGTATTGAAGGAACTAGCAAAAGTTATTTCGGAACCACTGGCAATCACCTTTTAGAATTCTTGGAGAACGGGAGAAGTCCCAGCAGATTGGAGGAAAGCAAATGTGGTCCCTATCTTCAAGAAGGGAAAAAAGGACGACCTAAACAATTACCATCCGGTCAGCCTCACGTCGATACCAGGCAAGATTCTGGAAAAGATAATCAAGGAAGTGGTCTGCGAACACTTAGAAACAAATGCTGTCATCGCTAATAGTCAACACGAATTTATTAAAAAGAAATCATGCCAGGCTAATCTGATCTCTTTTTTCAATAGAGTTACGAGCTGGGTAGATGCGGGGAATGCCGTGGATGTAGTGTACCTGGATTTCAGTAAGGCCTTCGACAAGGTCCCCCATGACCTTCTGGCAAGGAACATAGTAAAATGTGGGCTAGGCAAAACTATGGTTAGGTGGATCTGTAATGGGCTAAGTGAACGAAACCAAAGGGTGCTCACCAATGCGTCTTCTTCATCCTGGAAAGAAGTCACGAGTGGAGTGTCGCAGCGTTCCGTCCTGGGTCCGGTTCTGTTTAACATCTTTATTAATGAGGCTTGACAGCAGTACGTGTGAAAAAGATCATGGAGTCCTCATGGACAACAAGTTAAACATGAGCCAACAATGTGATGCAGCGGCAAAAAAAAAAAAAAAAAAAAAAGCCAATGGGATTTTGGCCTGCATCAATAGGAGTATAGTGTCTAGATCCAGGAAAGTCATGCTCCCCCTCTATTCTGCCTTGGTCTAAGTGACCAAACCCAAAGGGTGCTCACAAATGCATCTTCTTCATCCTGGAAAGAAGTGACAAGTGGAGTGCTGCAGGGTTCAGTCCTGGGCCTGGTTCTGTTCAACACCTTTATTAATGGCTTGTATGAAGGTTTATAGAGCATGCTTGTCAAGTTTGCAGATGACGCCAAATTGGGAGGGATAGCTAATACCCCAGCAGACAGGAGCAGAATTCAGAACGATCTTAATAGATTAGAGACACGGGCCGAAACTAACAAAATGAAGTTCAACAGGGACAAATGCAAGATACTACATTTAGGCAAAAAACATGAAATGCAAAGATACAGAATGGGGGATAACTGACTCGACAGCAGTACGTGTGAAAAAAATCTTGGAGTCCTCATGGACAACAAGTTAAACATGAGCCAACGATGTCATACAGTGGCTTAAAAAGCCAATGGGATTTTGGCCTGCATAAATAGAAGTGTAGTATTTAGATCCATGTTACCCCTCTATTCGGTCAGACCACACCTGGAATACTGTGTCCAATTCTGGGCACCGCAACTGAAGGGAGATGTTGACAAGCTGGAATGTGTCCAGAGGAGGGCAACTAAAATAATCAAGGGTCTGGAGAACAAGCCCTATGAGGGGTGGCTTAAAGAACTGGGCATGTTTAGCCTGCAGAAGAGAAGGGTGAGAGGAGACATGATAGCCATGTATAAATATGTGAGGGGAAGTCATAGGGAGGAGGAAGCAAGCTTGTTTTCTGCTGCCCTGGAGACTAGGACATGGAACAATGGTTTCAAACTACAGGAAAGGAGATTCTACCTGAATTTTAGGAAGAACTTTCTCACTGTGAGAGCTGTTCAGCAGTGGAAATCTCTGCTGCGGAGTGTGGTGGAGGCTCCTTCTTTGGAGTCTTTTAAGCAAAGGCTGGATGGCTATCTGTTGGGGTTGCTATGAATGTCATCTTCCTGCTTCTTTCCAGGGGGTTGGACTGGATGGCCCGTCAGGTGTCTTCCAACTCTATGATTCTATGATAAGCATTGTTGAACAAAAACATTTGTTTGAAAACAGTTGTAAAGCATATGCACATGCCTCTGTGGAAATTTCTATCAAGCAAACATAACAAAATTGTAGTAACTTGTAGTGTTCCTTAAAATAACCTTGAAACTGTTATCAATACCAGTAATGGAAGTGTTTGCGCAGTATATGTGTGTGAAATTTTTCCAGTGAAGCTTGGTTAGGAATGTTTGTATACATCATTTGGAAGATAATCTGACAGCTAATTGGACCTTTGAAAAGCATCAACTCCCTACAGAACTTTTAATTCAAAATACCTGCTTCTTGTGTACTGCTCTTTACCATACACCAGTATTTGTTTTGGATATAAAGTTACATCACCCTTCAAAGTGCATTTTCGACATGCTTGGCCACAGCTTTATCTAACGCAAAACAGTGTTGCATAATGGGCTTCAGCATAACAAACACAACTGGAACAAGGACTTAACTTTAAAACAAAACCAAATGTGTTTTCTCTTATCTTCTATATCCTATTTCCAAAGTTCATGTGGACATGATGTTAAGGCACATATGGTAGGTGTTCCACAGACCTGTCTTGGAGCTGAAAGGAAATTTGTGATATAAATTTGCAGAAAAGTAAGTGTTGTGTCAAAACCTGCAACTATTATCCACATTACCCTCCAAGATCTCCCATTTGGCAGGGACTATACTGATTAATCCTCTATCACCTTCTTTTTATAGCTGCTTTAAAAATGTCCCTGTTTCTTTCTTTTTCTCCCAGTCTCTCATATACCTCCCTGGCTACAAACTGGATTTCTTGTGCAAAAGCCATTTGCACTCAGCTTAACAGGGAAGAGAAGAAAGTAAGATATGGTAATTTTGCTCTTTCTAGTAGGGCCACCTCAAAGCAAACTACTGCAGATTCTCCTAGCTTGTATATCTTTCTTCATTGATAACTTTCCATCTTATCCACCCTGTGATATTCCTTGGTCACATGTGTCCCTGTTTTTATCTGTGAAATATTGGAGTGTATGTACCTAGAGGTGTTCAGATTCATGGTCTGCAGGATTCACTTTGTTTTTCACTAGAACACAAGTCTGGAGCAAGGTACAAAATAGTGGTCGAGGAAAGAAGACATAGGAAAGATTTGCACTCTTGACTACAGTATGACACATACCTGAGTGATGTGGTACCTGCATTGTATCTCTTTCCTCATTGATAACTTGCCATCTCACCCACACTGTGACCATCATCATAATCCTGTTCCTGTTTTTATCTCAGAAATTTCTAGATCTTCCCCAAGGTACCACAGAGGGCACTTCCAGACAGCACCAAAATGCGGGACAAAGAAGTGGATGTTTAAGATGCGGGACCTCAAAGGGAGTCCAAACACAGACCTGTCAGTCCTGCTACATAGCCTCCCACTGTCCTCACAGTTGTTTTTTAAAAATAGATTATGGTGGAGGGTGGATGAGGGGCATCAGGCGGATCAGCTGTTAGGCTTTCCAGAAATGCACTTGCTCTGGGGGGGGGGGTCCACACGGGGGGAAGGGAAGGAAAGCACGTATTTTCCATGCCTGCAGGCATACACAGGCATGGAAAGGAAGGTGCATGTTTCTCAGGACAAATTGGGTTTACAGGGCACCTTTTAAACATGTGTTTTCCAGCCCTTAACCCAATTCCTCCTGATTCCTCCTGTACTTTGACTAAATGTCCTTTAGCTACCCCCCCTCCCCTTTAACCTGCTTCCTCTTGGGTTTCAATATACAGTAGAGTCTCACTTATCCAACCTTCGCTTATCCAACATTCTGTATTATCCAACGCAGTCTGACTTTTAGTAGTCAATGTTTTTGTAGTCAATGTTTTCAATAAATTGTGATATTTTGGTGCTAAATTCATAAATACAGTAATTATTGCATAACATTACCATGTATTGAACTGCTTTTTCTGTCGATTTGTTGTAAAACATGGTGTTTTGGTGCTTCATTTATAAAATCATAACGTAATTTGACATTTAATAGGTTTTTCCTTAATCCCTCCTTATTATCCAACATTTTCACCTATCCAACGTTCGGCCAGCCCGTTTATGTTGGATAAGCGAGACTCTACTGTATGTGTAGAAGGGCACAGAGTCACGTTGGAGGGCCTATCAAATTCTCTAGGAATTTTTTTAGGTTTTCCAAGGCAATTCTATAACTTATTTATTTATTTATTTATTACAATATTTATATCCCGCCCTTCTCACCCAACAGGGGACTCAGGGCGGCTTACAATAAAACAGACATATAAAAACAGTACAATACACTATAAATCAGTTAAAAAATTAACTTACATAAACATTCATAAAATGCATTTATAAAATATAGATAGGCGTGTACAAGTTTAAAAGACTGGGTCTGTCAGTTGAGTTCCAGCATACATAATAGTAATTAATGCTGCTGATTCTTATTCGAAAGCCTGGCCCCACAACCAAGTTTTTACCTTCCTATGGAAGGATAGGAGGGAGGGAGCCTGCCTGACTTCACTGGGGAGGGCGTTCCATAGGCGGGGAGCCACTACTGAAAAGGCCCTGTCTCTCGTCCCCGCCAGCCGCACCTGTGAGGCTGACGGGACCGCGAGCAGGGCCTCATCCGACGATCTTAAGCTTCGAGGTGGGTCATAGCGGGAGACACGTTCGGACAGATAAGCTGGGCCGGAACCGTTTAGAGCTTTATAGGCTAAAGCCAGCACCTTGAATTGTGCTCGGTAGCTAATTGGCAGCCAGTGGAGCTGACGTAACAGAGGAGTGGTACGCTCCCTGTACGCCGCTCCAGTTATTAACCTGGCAGCCTCCCGTTGGACTAACTGAAGCTTCCGAACAGTCTTCAAAGGCAGCCCCACGTAGAGTGCGTTGCAGTAGTCTAAACGGGATGTAACAAGGGCGTGGACCACCGTGGCCAAGTCTGGCTTCCCAAGGTACGGTCGCAGCTGGCGCACAAGTTTTAATTGTGCGAAGGCTCCCCTAGCCACCGCTGAGACCTGGGGCTCCAGGCTCAACGATGAGTCCAGGATCACCCCCAGACTGTGCACCTGCGCCTTCAGGGGGAGTGTGACCCCATCCAGCACAGGTTGTAACCCTATACCCTGTTCGGCCTTCCGACTGACCAGGAGGACCTCTGTCTTGTCTGGATTCAATTTCAATTTGTTGGCCCTCATCCAGTCCGACACAGCGGCCAAGCACCGGTTCAGGACCTGAACAGCCTCCTTAGTGACAGGTGGGAAGGAGTGACAGAGCTGGACATCATCTGCGTACAGATGACACCGGACCCCGAAACTCCTGATGATCTCTCCCAGCGGCTTCATGTAGATGTTAAACAACATGGGAGACAATACAGAGCCCTGCGGGACCCCACAAGTCAACGGTTGTGGGGCCGAGCAGGCGTCCCCCAATGACACCATCTGGGACCGACCCTCCAGGAATGAGTGGAGCCACTGCAGGACAGTACCTCCAAGTCCCATTCCCGCGAGGCGTCCCAGAAGGATACCGTGATCGACGGTATCGAAGGCCGTTGAGAGGTCCAGCAGAACCAGCAGGGACACACTCCCCCTGTCCAGTTCCCGGCGAAGATCATCGACTAAGGCGACCAAGGCTGTCTCGGTACCATGTCCCGGCCTGAAGCCAGACTGTGCTGGATCCAGAAAATCAGTGTCAACCAAGAATCCCTGGAGCTGCGAAGAAACCACATGTTCCAAGACCTTGCCCAAATAGGGGAGATTGGAAATAGGCCGAAAGTTTCCGAATTGAGTGGGATCCAATGATGGCTTTTTCAACAGCGGCTTGATCACAGCCATTTTTAGGCTCGCTGGAAACTTGCCCTCCCGAAGGGAGGCATTCACCAACACCTTCACCCACTCAGCCAAACCCCCTCTGGCTTCTCTCACCAGCCAGGATGGGCAGGGGTCCAGGATGCATGTGGTCGGTCTCGCCTCTCCAAGGATCTTGTCCACATCCTCGAGCTCAACCAATTGAAATGAATCCAACAAAACTGGACAAGCAGGTGCACTCGTTACATCCTCAGAGACTGCCGTTAATATGGTGTCAAAGTCGGAACGGATCAGAGCGACTTTGTCCGCAAAGAACCGAGCAAATGCTTCACAGCGGGCTGCCGAGTTATCAGGGCTCCCACCTTGATTGGTGGGAGTTAACAACCCTCTGATGACACGGAACAGCACCGCCGGACGGTTCTGTGCGGATGCAATGTTGGCCGCAAGGTGGACTCTCCTTGCAGCTTTGATTGCCGTGGCATATGCCCTAAGATAGGAGCCTAGCCGTGTTCGGTCTGACTCGTTATACCCTGATCGCCACACGCACTCTAGTTCCCTCTTCTTTCGCTTCATCGCTGCCAGCTCCTCAGTAAACCAAGGAGCTGGTTTAGCTCGGTTACTCAAGAGGGGACGCTCCGGAGCGATCATGTCTATTGCTCTAGTCATCTCTCCATTCCAGAGAGAGACCAGAGCATCAACAGGATCACCTGCCGAGGAGGCGGGAAATTCCCCAAGAGCCGTCAGGAATCCTTCTGGATCCATAAGTCTCCTGGGGCGGACCATTTTAGGTCCACCACCCCTGCAGAGGTTGGGGGGCGCAGTAAGTCTAAACCTGATCAGGTGATGGTTGGTCCATGGCAAAGGAGCGATGGTGAGCTCCTCCACACCGCCACCTTCCTCCCATCCCTGACAGAAGACCAGGTCTAGTGTGTGTCCCGCACTGTGGGTGGGACCAGATACGAGTTGGGACAGCCCCATGGTTGCCATGGCGGCCATGAAGTACTGAGCCGCACCTGAAAGGTTAGTCTCGGCATGGACATTGAAGTTCCCCAGCACTATGAGCTGCCGGGACTCCAATGCCAGGCCCGAGACCACCTCAGCTAGCTCAGGCAGGGAGACTGTAGTGCAGCGGGGTGGTCGGTACACTAACAGAATCCCTAATCTGTCCCGGTCTCCCACCCTCAGGTGGACACATTCAAACATGGTCGACTGTGGGACGGGGCACCTGGTCAGGGGGATGGAATCCTTATAGACCACCGCGACCCCACCTCCCCTCCCTCCAGATCTCGGCTGGTGCTGTACGGAATAACCCGGCGGGCAGAGCTGGGTGAGATTAACTCCTCCCATCTCGTCCAGCCAGGTCTCCGTAATACATTCCAGGTCTACATGCTGGAAAACATACAAAAAAGATGTTTTCCCGTTCACTGACCTGGCATTAAACAGCACCACCTTTAACCTGGAGGGACCGCCATCTTCTGAAGGAAGTAATCCATTTCAATAGGGCGTACTATTATCTATGGCTTCCAGGTTCCACTGAATATATCCCCTGAGGATATGAGAGTTGTACTGTGTAGCGGTTTGATACTACATAATGGAACTGTCATGGTTCCATTATGTTGGATCCAAGGACTAACAGTTTGCTGAGGTATTTAGAATTCTAATTCACTTCTCTGAATTACAATTGATGTACAACAAGATTGCAGGACACAGATATCTTTTAAGTACCAGAACTAGAGCTTAAACCCTTTCATACATAAACCAACTCTACTTTTCCTTTAAGGATTTTAATAACCTGACTAGGATAGAGAGGAAAGGCTTTTTGTTGCTCGTGTTGTTAAATCATGGGTGAATTATCGAAACTGACCATAACATCTACTAGTGCAATGGTTCCCAACCTGGGGTCCCCAGATGTTTTTGGCCTACAACTCCCAGAAATTTCAGCCAGTTTACCAGCTGTTAGGATTTCAGGGAGTTGAAGGACAAAAACATCTGGGGACACCAGGTTGAGAACCACTGCACTAGTGGATCTCGATTTATCATATGCCCATCCATGTGCTGTAGAAACAAAAACAATTTCTTACCCACCTTCTTCCCATAAAAAAGAGAAGCTGTTTAATCTCTGGCTATAGTGTTTTGCCAAAGATGGTGTTCCTCTAGCTCCTGAGATCATTAACTGCAATATGTATAGATATCATCATCTTCAAACACATATGCAACCACATTTTTTTTTTACATTTTGTATGATGACATGACATGAAAATGAGTTTCCTTCTGGGTGTAATAAGGAGCACATCTGGATCTAGTTAAGGGCATATGGATATAATAGATGCTTTGTATGGGACGCCTCCACTGATACCTGCGTCTCATCAAAGACCAGTATTAGTGGTGCAGAACAGGAATGTCTAAGGATATGTATGTAACACCAACCCCATGCATGTTAGGCCATCTTGGGGCAAATGTCAGGTCTTGTGGCTCCAATAGCTTGGCGGTGATCAAGTGGCAGATGGATCTAGAGGACTGCTTAATTTAAAAAAAAATACTGATCATACATTCATAGTTCTCACTCTGTTGGCCACTTTATTAATCAAAGCAGGGAGGGAGGAATAGTATTATTTGGATTACTGTATTGCTATTAAACAATTTAGGATACAAAGGAGGCCCTTTGTTTGTCTTGCATGTTAGAAAGTGTAAAAAAGTGTGTGGTTTACTTAATGAAAAAGATTGGCTGGGAGTCATTTGGGTTCCTATTCATTATGCATATTTATTCTATCTAGACATGCAAACACTGAAATATTCTGCTACCACTAAAACTGAACCTAAGTTAGGCAGGATACTTGGGATACCAGAAGTCCCAGTGCCTTGTGAAAACTGCCTGCACTGATACAAGCCCCAAGGAAGTCGCTAATTACACGATTTGTTGAATGTATGTAACAATTTTCTACTAAAAATGGCATTCAAGCCAACAAATAATAATAATAATAATAATAATAATAATAACAACAACAACAACAACAACAACAACAAGAACAACAACAAGGGCCGGGCTGTGGTGCAGCTGGCTAGTAATCAGCTGCAATAAATCACTACTGACCGAGAGGTCATGAGTTCGAAGCCCGGGTCGGGTTAAGCCCCTGACCATTAAATAGCCCGGCTTGCTGTTGACCTATGCAGCCCCGAAAGACAGTTGCACCTGTCAAGTAGGGAAATTTAGGTACGCTTTATGCAGGAGGCTAATTTAACTAATTTACAACACCATCAAACTGCCAGCAACTTGCCGGAAAAGAAGAGGAAGTACAGTCACTAGTGGACAGTGAAGCACCAGCTCCCCCTGTGGCCGGAATCGTGAAATGTTAAAATGCTTCTGTGTGTGTCTATACTGTATGTTGTTTGTCTGTTGGCATTGAATGTTTGCCATATATGTGTTCATTGTAATCCGCCCTGAGTCCCCTTCGGGGTGAGAAGGGCGGAATATAAATACAATAAATAAATAAATAAATAAACAACAGGCAATCTTAACAATAATGTAAAATCTGCTAATGGTTTTGTTCTCCCTTCACCATGAAGGTACAATTGCATTGAAACAAAATGTAATAATAATCTGTCAAAATCATCAATTGGGAGATAGGCCCAGTTCAAATGATATTCAATGCCTCTTTCAGATGTTTACTGGCAAGCAACTGAGTGTTCACAGACTTGCCCATTTATTTCATTTCTATGAGGTTACTGAATTTTCCAGTGTTGTTCTCTGACAATTTTTTTTTCAGTCATGACAAAAGCTAATAAAAACCATTTGAAGGCTTGGGAATTATGGGAGATGTAGTCTCACAGAGATTAAGTGTTTTTGAGAAGAACAATCCCAGAAGACCAAAGAGCTAGCTCATGAAACATACCGTGGTCTCTCTAAAGGGGCTATTTTGCCACTGTACGAACTGCAAAATAAAATCAAAATGACACAATGAAACCAAATGTTTAGCCTTGATTGAAGACAGCAGAGCAACATGTCTGAGGAGAAAAATTTTATTCCATGAAATGACTTCATTTGGAATTTCCTGTGGGATAGTAATGTTGCATTTTCTGAGTAGCTTTCTTATTTACGGAGAGGGAAAATGTCAGTATGTTAAAGCTATTACATTTTTAGTGGACTTAGATTTGGAATCCATTACAAATGCAGAGACTGCTGTAGTCTATAGGCACACACATAAATGCAGACATTATCAATCTTAGGCTATTTCCTTCCATTATTTCATACAAAGACCAGATGTCACAATCTTTATGATTAGGTCTAACAGTGCTACCTGAATTAGTAAGAAATCTTGGCTTTCCATTTGATGGGCACACTAGAATTTTAAACTTATTGACGCAATTTCAATTCTGATTTATTGGGGGCTTGTCTACATTAATGAAAAGCATAGACTCATAATGAATGTGCCACTGAATGTCTTCATGACTGATGCGCAGCAGCTTCTGGTAATATCACAGTTTTTTTTTGTTTTAACTGACTTTGCCCCAATTTATTGTTAGTGGATGTTTGATTGTTATACCTATTTTATGTACCTATATACCCAGGGTCACTTAAATACTTCTTGGGCGGAAAGGGCTCACAATTGGAAAAGGCTTAAAAAACCTTGGTCTAGATCAGAGTTTCTCAAACTGTGGTCCTCCAGATGTTTTGGACTTCTGCTCCCATAATTCCTAACAGCTGGTAAACTGGCTGGGATTTCTGGGGGCTGAAGTCCAAAACACCTGGAGAAGCACAGTTTGAGAAATACTGATCTAGATAATGACCCTGGGACAGATGAAAGAAAAGTTGAGGTGAATGAAAGAAGAAAAGAAATACATCACTGGATGCATTTTGGACTTTCAGTTGATATCTAGAACCTCCTAGACCTGTTTGTAAATCTCCATAAATGACAATAGGGTTTCTGCACGTTCTATATTATTAATATTCTTGAGTCCATACAAATCTGGCTTATGTTTTTGTCTCTTTGGGTTGCTACATTCCACAAGAAAAGAGAAGAAGCTTTTCTTATGCTTATTCATCACCTTTATCCAAGCATAAAATGTTGAGTTAATCTATGTGCATAAATAGAACAATTCCCCTATCAAGCAGCAAATTGTCTATGAGAAAAGATTACAACATTTGGGTTGATTGATTTATGATCTCATCACATGGAGAGAATTAAGTGCTCTAGCATGCTGCCAGGACACTTCCTCCATGGAGCCTGCTGGACATCATTACAAAATGTAAGGCAACTTCCGGCAGGGCTCCATAGAATAAAAACATCCTCGTAGCGTGAAAGTGACAGAAAACCTGGGAGGAGGGGGAGCCTGGCGGTAACACTTCCCCCATGGGATGAGTTAAGGGGTACAGCAGGCAATGAGGGGTGCAGGTCAACAGTTTCCCTTCGTTGGACCTCAGTGTGACGAGGTCCTGAAAGGGAAAACAGGATGGGACTTCGAGTGTTGTGCCATTAGGATTGAAATCCCCCCTCAGCCATGAAGATTCATTGCTTAACTTTGGGCATGACACACTTTTTAAACTGAAACAGAAGACAATGGCAAGCCTATTCTGAATAAATCATGCCAAGACAATCCTATTATAGGGTCACCTTGAAGGCACACAATAACAATTTGGAGATGGGATTGCAGTGTTCAAAAGTGTATATGGTGTGAAGAAAATGAATAGGGAGAACCGTTTTGCCCCCGTCACAATGCTAGCATTTAATCTAGTCTACTTGCTTCTTGCCATAAGGTGGACAAAAGCATTGGGGCAGTTGAACCCTGGTACCACAATAATTGGGAGTAGGAAAGGAGGAAGTTAAGTCAGCACAGTTGGCTCTCAACATTTGTGGATTCACTTTTGCGGATTTGACTATTCATGGATTTAATTAATATGCTCTCACTAGGAATCTCAAGGTCCTTGACTACAACCCTACAGTCAACATCTGCTGGAAATTGACCACAGTTTTATTGGAAGATTGAGAGAATCCTAGACATAACATTATCTAGGAATTTGCAGTCTTTAGAACAATTCTGTGATCAACTCGCAGTAGAAATTTACCAAAGAGTCATGCTGGGAGACCTAGAGATTTCTAGAGAGGTTTTCTCTCAGGGTATTTGTGGATTTCCCGACTTTAACCAGGATTCATTCCCCTGACCTCAGTTAATGTAGAGGGCTGCCTGTCCACACAAAGACTCCCTTGATGAGTCTTTGGAAGTTGCAGCAAATAATCAATTAAGACTTGCAGATTGCAACAAACTGCTGCTCTGCAAGCTGAGTTGGAGATTTGAACTCCGCACTTTCTTCTTCTCTGGACCTGAACACCCTTCTCCCCAAATTAACTCTTTTGTTTGATGTGTGGAGGTGTGATGAAAACTAGATACTCAGGCCTAGGCCGTAAGATCAGGTAACCCTACTCAGATTTAGAACAGCCCTAGTAAAAGGGTAGAAAAAATTGGGAGTTGTGACAACAAATAAGTAGCCATTAATTTTTCCCAGCTTTCTTACTCCTGTTCTCATTTGTTTTGGTTTATTGCTTTCCTGAGATAGGGAACTGTATAAGTATGTGCATAGCATTTTCTCTCTCTCAATTTCTGGTAGACTGCATCTATCTCTGGGTGTTTTTATTTATTTGATTTGGCACATTTTGATCTACACACAAACTGGTTCATAGCAGAATTATTCTCCTGCTCTGGCGATGAAAAACTCCTACAGAGAGCAGGGCAGACAGGGTTCCCAGGACCAGCATGCTGCCCAACTTATAAAGCTCTCTTTCTTCTGGTCCGACCATCTGTGCGTGGAAAAGGACTGTTATTACGCAGCAGGAGTCTTGTTGAGCTTGGCCTCGGCTTCTGCTCCCCACTAACTCCTCGCCCCAACCTCCAGTGGGGAGGGTATATGTATTTATGCATGTGTTTGTATGTGAGTGGAGAATCAAAAGAAACCCCAGTGAAAATTTTGTTGGGAAGCGGAGGTGCTGGCGTGGTGGCGGTGGAGATGGCTGAACTCTTCAAGCTCACACAAATGAGTGACTGATGGGAAGAGTATAGTAAAGTCAGTGAATAATTTTACTGTCCTGCTGGAGTATCTTGGGAATGTGCCATGGAAAACAATAATATCTTCCAAGTCAGCAAGAAGGGGACAGAGAGAGGAGATGATGGTGGGGAAAAAGAGAGCAAGGAGGGAGCGAAGAAAAGCACTTGGCTATTTGCATCTAGTGCTTGATAGATTTGGATAAGCACTTAAAATACTTTGAATATTTCTTTCATTAAATGCTTGACAGGATGTTCAATTTCAGAGTATAAAAAATGATCATTGATTTCTTATGGGAACTTTTACAGCATTTTTGAGACTGGCCCCTGGTTGCTAGTTTATATGCATGCATATGTTAAACGGATATGGCTGTTTTGAAACCATCAATCCTGCATCTATATAAAATTATATTAAGTTGATTTAAGCAGTACCGGGATTGGTCTTGCAGGTGAAGCAGGCAAGTAGTATTCCTGTTTTTCAGAAAAGACTGAATTCTGAAGTGAAGGTGATAGACAAAATGAGGTTACCAGTACATTTAAATGTGTAGGTCTCTTTCTTGGCAGGAATGAATGGTAAAGATCTGTTAGAAGATACTAACAATCTGTATTTTGGCTCAAAGGGGAGGTAATTTCCCCTGTTACTTCATCTTTGTTTATATGACTTTATTGCATGAAGCTGTCATCCTTTGGAAATTGCGCGATTATAGATTTCTAGGAATTTACTGGAATGATTTCTGCTGGTATCGCATGTCTTCTGATTGCATGACAGTGATGCCTCACCATTCTGTGCTTCAACTATACTTCCTATAAAAGAGATAATTCTGCCCTCCCAAAGCTCTGCTCCTCCATAACGTTTTGCATGTTTTTTTTTTAAGCAACTGGATGGTTTTATGGAGCTTTATTATTCTTTCAATTACTATGAGAGGGAATGGAGGAGATGAGGAAAAACTCACTCCCTGTGTCACTTGAAATTCTGTAGGAGTCTCTTGTGGCCCCCAGTCTCTGGCAATTGGCCCTCCTTCCTTTATCTTCACACCAACCCTGTGAAGCAGGTCAGGTTGAGAGAGTATGATTGGGTTAGTGTTAACCAGTGAGTTCCCAAGTGTCTTCAGGGAAGGTTTGGATCGAAATGAAGGACTTCATATTGTTATATTATCTGACAGTATGGATGAAGAAATAAACTTAGGTATGTTCTCATAAATAGGATTGAGACTAAACACTTTAGGGATTGTTGTAAAATTTCTAATGCAGCATTTATTATCAATCTAAGCATAATACCCTCCAACTGTCCCAATATTTCAGGAATATTCCAATCAATTTACCCCATTTTTTCAGTTGCCTTTAAAAGTCTCAGGTTTTTTTCTCACCCCACTTTCCCCCTTTGTTCTTTTATTTTAATTACTGCAAACAAACTGAGTTCAAAGTGCAAAAATAGCTTAGAACCAATTAACTCAGCAGCGGGGAGAGCAGAGAAGGGCATGGAAACTTGCCTTTCCCAGTAGATTTTAGGCAAAAGCAAATGCTGCAGCCCAGACTGATAATTGAGGGGATTCCTGTAACATTAACATTTGATTAGAAAAGAGGATTACTTATGACCTTATCAGACAGGGCTTACTTCGGTGGCATATGCCAGTTCAGCCCTAGCTGACTCATGAAGCCCACCAGGTTCCATCTCGCAATGCAAAGGAGCTTCCAGCAGAGCTCCGTGGGTCAATTAGCACAGAACCAGCGTATGTTGCTGCCGTGGCAACACGGGTGGCTTCCCATGTTGCACCAGAATGAATGGGGGAAGCCGTGCAGTTGACGCTTCCCCCTGTGGAATCAGATTAAAGGTAAGCTGGGTGATGCAGGACATGGAGTGACAGGTTCCCCATGAGAAATTTGCAAACTTGAGGAGGATTTTTGGACTGGCCTAGAAGATGTCTTTATTTGACCAGGAATTAAACTGTAAGTTATGGCTCTATGAAATGGCTCTGTAGGAGTCTCTTGTGGCCCTCAGTCTCAGGAAATTGGCCCTCCTTTCTTTATCTTCACGACAACCCTGTGAAGGTTTAGATCAAAATGGAGGACTTCATATTGTTAGATTATCTGACAGTATGGATGCAGAAATAAACTTATGTATGTTTACATAAAGTAACAGTGAATTCTGAACCATCTGAATTAGGGTCCAGTCCAGTATTGGTGGATGCCAAAAAAGAGGCTTTCTGATTATTCTTTTAGGAGATAAGCAAGCTGGTTCATCCACACATTTTTCTCTCCCTATATATGAGAGGATTATTTTGTCACCAAAATAATCTCTCCATAGTATAGAGTAATAAACTATTATATTGTGTGCTGAAAACATACCAGCTGTGCCCAGCTGTGTGATGAGTATACCAGTGTGAATTGCATTTTAATCTGCAGGAGATCTCACCCCCCCTATCACTCCTCCACTCAAAATCTCTCTTTCTCTGCCTCCTTCCTCACATCTTTTTCTAGTCTAAGCAATTTTATTTCTCAAATAGAAGACAGGCTACTTTATGTGTTGTACAGAAAATAGCAGTTATAACAGGCAGTCTCCAAGTTATGAACAAGATAGGTTCTGTACATAGGTTCTTGAGTTTAATTTGTGTGTAAGTTGAAACAGATACATTTTGGGATTTACAGTTTAAGGGAGGGGCACACATAATTTGTAGCTAGAGAATTTCTGGACATCATTAAACTTCAAACCCTAGAATTCCACAGAATGTTGTCATGATGTTTAAAGTGGAATAATAGCACAGGCTCCTGATGATTTGTTTTAAGAAAAAAGATGTGTCTAAGAGTAGCAGCCAGATTTCTAACTGCAGCATCATATAGGGAACATACTACTCCTCTGTTGCGTCAGCTCCACTGGCTGCCACTACTACCGAGCCCAATTCAGAGTGCTGGTCTTGGCCTATAAAGCCCTATATGATTCTGGACCAACTTATCTGTCCAAATGGATCTCCCTTTATGAGCCTATGAAAGCTTTAAGATTGGCTGGGGAGGCCCCTCTCTCTGTCCGAACCTCTTCGCAAGTGCCACTGATTGGGACGAAAGAAAGGGCCTTCTCAGTGGTGGCCCCTCAGCTGTGGAACTCCCTCCCTTTTGGTTTTTAGAAAAAAACTTAAGATTTGGCTTTTAACGTAGGTTTTGGTGAACAGGAAACTACGGAATGAGACTTTAACAGCTTGAATAATAGATTATGGATTTTGGAAAACGATTTGGACATGAAATCATGACTCGGCATTTTATATGGTTTTGATCTGTTAATTGATTTATATGTGTTTAAATTGTTTCGTGTCAAGAGCAACCGGAGTTGCTTCTGGAGTGAGAGAATTGGCCGTCTGCAAGGACGTTGCCCAGGGGAGGCCCGGATGTTTTGATGTTTTACCATCCTTGTGGGAGGCTTCTCTCATGTCCTCGCATGGAGCTGGAGCTGATAGAAGGAGCTCATCCGTGCTCTCCCCGGGTGGGATTCGAACCTGGCAGCCTTCAGGTCAGCAACTCAACCTTCAAGTCACAAGGCTTTTATCCCCTAGGCCACCAGAGGCTCCTGCTTATATATTGAGATTATTTATATTTTGATGAGATGTGTTTTATTGTTTACCTGTGCGGCATTGCATTTTTGCCGGATCTGTAAGCTGCCTTGAGTCCCCTCCGGGGTCGAGAAAGGCGGGGTAAAAACGAAGCAAGTAAGTAAATAAATAAATGAGAACCATCAGACAGGGCTTTTTCCCATTCGTAGGACACTACTGAGACACAGCCAGGATGGAGCCCGCTGAATCCCACTGCATGATGCAGAGCTACTTCTGGTGGGGCTCCATCCTGGATGTGTCTTGGCAGCGAGTTGAGAGGCTGCCCAGAGAACATGGGTGACTACTTGTGTTCTCACAGACTAAGTTGGGGACAGTGTGGGATGAAGCTGGGGGCAGACAGGAAATGCCGTGGGATAATAAGGTGGCGATGTGGGGCACTGCCTAATGGTTCCCCCCACTGCCCCCAAGCTTATGGACCTCTGTCTAATGAGGTCCTAGGAAACATAAACAGCCTTGGGTAAGGAAGATATGTTACATTTATTATTTTACTGCTATTTATTGTCTGATTAGCAGTGCTGTGAAAACACTGAAGCCAATAGAAAAAGAAGCATAAACCATCTTGCATCCCACTAAAAGATGAATTTTCTGTCAGAAAGCTCTTCTGATGTGGGCACAATTATCTTCACAGTATTCAAGAACATCCAGTTGTCTCTCTCTGCTCCTGCTTTTCTCTTTTTCTTTTATTATCCTGTAATAACTCATTTCTTGTCACCCCCACAGATCATTTTCAAAAAAGTCTGTATTTTTTCCTGAAAAGTTAAAATGGAATTTACCTGCTCAGTCTATAACAAGTGATTCTGTATGTAAGACTGATTGTCCATATCTTCTTTCTACATTTGTCAACAGATACTATTTGAGCCAACCACCAGAATATTATTGGCTTGTGCTGAGGTCAGTGCATATATCATACAATAACCCCATAATCTGTTGGTGTCTGATTTACAATGTGTTCTAGAAATATGTAATCATTTTTAGACTATTTACAGTCTTGCTTCAGTCATGCTCTTGGCTGGCCAGGGAATATTTCTTTCATATAAGAGCAATATTTAAACATTCTAGTCTGGATCAATCATCAAGAATATCAACTATCCAATAATTTTCTGTAATAAGAGACTAGGTTTGTGGATATATATATAAATCTTAAATGCTGGTTGATATTTAATAATTCTGTTTCTCTTGAACCTAAAGGGATCAATTGAGCACAAAACCTTTATGGTTATGACGAATAATTTTAAGATCAAGACAGAAGTTATAACTGAGAAGAAAGAAGTTGAGGAGAAGACTGAAGAGAAGTAATAAATCAGCTTGAGCATTGTGCTGTCTTGGGGCAATATAGCTGGTTTAGAGCAAACCAACTTGTTTGGAAGCACTGTTTAATTCATTTCCTTTCCTAAGACGTTTGGTGCATGAATCAAACTGAACATTTTGTAAAATTGATATTTCAAGAATGCCTGTTATAGACTAAGACCCTTGTAACTACAAATCCCATATCTGTGATTTCACTCATCCACATGAGGACTCCCTCCTGGGCACACAGAAAACTGGGTGACTTGGAAGGCACTGTATAGACTGTGCTCTGGCACCACGAGATGCAGAGCCAACCTTAAGAAATGGGGCCACAAAGTGGAGTCCACAACATGCGAGTGCTGAAAAGAGCAAACTACAGACCAACTATTATAATGTAGTCTGAGCCCTGCCACATGCACAATGGAGGACCTTCTTGTAGCAACACCAGAAGCACTCCAAGTGGCCAGCTTCTGGTCAAAGGACATTTAGTATAATGCCAAGTTTTTAAATTTTGTTTGTGTTTTTAAAATACATTACAACTGTTTGCTTCTGACACTATAAATACGCATCCACATCTAGTAAAACATTGTCTATCCAGAAATTTGCTCAGGCTATAGTACGCTTGAATCTTTTAAGTTTCCTAACATGGCTCTTCCAGCAGGCCTTCGATAACTGATCCAGTAAGTCTGACCTGTTGCATTTCCAATAATAGTCCCGTATTTTCGCCTCTTCCAGCACCTTGAAGGCGATGACAATTTGGATAATCCTCCCCTTCCTGATGATTTTGACAAACTAGCACTTTGGCCCAGGTTTTTCTAGATTGTATCGAAGATTTTATCTTTTGTCCTTGAATGTGATTTTTATGACTTGTTTTTATTGTTATTTGATCTGTTTTATTGCTTTGTTTATTGTTGTGGACTGGGCTTGGCCCCATGTAAGCTGCCCCGAGTCCCTTCGGGGAGATGGGGTGGGATATAAAAATAAAATTATTATTATTATTATTATTATTATTATTATTATTATTATTAACATGTCCTTCTCTCCTGTGAAATTAGTTTCCACATGATTGGTTACAATCTCCCTGAAATAAAAATAATATGGGATTATTTCTCCTACTAATCTGTGACATTTGTAATCAAACTGGGATTACACCACTCTCAGTACTTGCCTTGCTTGACAGTAAAAGGTTGGGGAAAGTTTTTTTTAATTTTAAAAAACTTCTTATCCTTTTCAAACAGATATATTTTCTGAACTCTTTGCCTGGTCAAAAGCAATCTGGAATAAATGAGGACAGTGAGGATGTCTGCATGAAACTATCCCATGGAGACGTATTAAAGTCAGTACGGAGGTGAACCCTGATCTTTCAGACCTCAATCCATGTATCCTAGGCTATATTTCTACAGCTGAATAATTTGAAATATGAACATACTGTGCCTGGCCTTCATTTAAGCTGTCACAGGGAATAGCTACCAGAAGGATGGAGGAATCTCAGGAGTCATTTTGAGGTGTGAGTCAAAATGTAAGATTTCTCTCCCCGCAACAGAACCTGAGTTGAATTGGTGGATGGATGATTTCCTGTCCATGTCAGCTTCAACATATTTTCAAGCAGACGTCTGTTCCATCCTATTTCTACACCATGTTGCATTTTAAAAAGGACAACTAAGAAAAAATTGCATTGTGATCCAATATTTTTTACTAACTATTTTTTGGTAGTTCATTTTCTATGATACATACATTTTTGTATCTGCAGTGAGGTTCCCCTTATCTGTGCTTTCATTTTCTGCAGTTTGAGTTACCTGAAATCACAGCTAGTGGAAGTGTTTGTGGTCTCTCCATTTTCCAGTGTGATTCTATGGTATGTTTGGGCTGGATATTGACCTTCTACATTCCTCTTGTGTGTCTATTGAAGTCACAAGAGGAAAGCTGGTTCTTCTGCCAAAATTCCTGAACTGCATATATTACAAATTTCTTCTGACATATTTTGGTGCCTCAAATGTTAGACCTATTTCAGGGTATATTTGACCTGTTGATTTAAAAAAAAATGGCACCGGTTTCCCCCTACCAACTCTAGTTTTTGAGATACAAATCATATGCCATATACCACTTTTCACCCTGCTCGCTATTGAACAAACTCAGGATATTTTAATGTAGTATTTGAGTTAATAACTTTTAACCATGAAGGAAACATTACAACTTAAAAGAAAAGTGTACTACATGAAAATTTACTTATTTCATACCAAAAGCACAGATTTATGATACAAACTTTATGATAAACATCTAAGAAACTAGAGTGGATGCGGTCTGTCCAATGCAATTTTCTGAATCAGGGCCCCAAATAACTCCAAGAACAGGCCTACAAACCAAGAGTCCAAGAAAAACGTTTTTGTTTTTTTTGGTCGGGCTATGTATTCTATGTAGAGATCTCCTGTTTGTGTACCTTCAATTCACTTGTTGACTTATGGTGACTCCATAAATTTCATGGGGTTTTCTTAGGCAAGGAGGCAGTTTTGCACACATACCCTGTTTTTGTGATGACTCATGGGCCATGTAGTCCCGTTCCTAGTACTGTTGTGAATGATGAAGAGGAAAACTTGGGTTTTCCACCATTTCAGCCAGAAAAGGAACTATCCCAGCCAGAAATTGAGCCTTTGCACCTGCAAGAGATTTGTCTTCCAGAAGTCTGTCAAACAAGCCCCGAGCCAAAATCTCCCCCGTTTTCTCGCCATGATTTTTGTAAACAACAGAGGGGAGTTCAACAGGCGTCTCGCAGGAGTGCTAGGATAGCTGCTAAGCATTCAGCTGATTAAGCCTGCTTTCCATGGGAAACTTTAAGGAGTCATGCATCTGGACTCAGAGAATAGCTTTCGTTTCTGGTTCTCCAGAGAACTGCTCTTTGGCGGGAAAACTAGACCCTATTTAGGTGTTTTGCCCACGAAGGGATCTTGCGGAGTCAATTCGTCAGCTACCGGAGCAGCGTGTGTGGACAGCTACTCCTGCTTTCAAGCCTTTGTTCCTGTTCCAAGCCTTCGTTCTCAGCCTTGTTTTCTCCCCGGATCTTGCCTTGTTTCCCGGACCTCGCCAAGTAATTACCACGGATCTTGTTCTTGCTCCTCGTTTCCTTGTTGCCTTGAATCAAGCTTTGTGTGCCAAGAATCAAGTTATTTCCTAGCCTTGCTCAAGTTCATGGACTAAAGGACCTTGTCATCTCCCCTCACTTGCTTGGCAAGTGAGTGTTTCGGTTATTGGATTACAACTTTGGACCTTAATATTTCATATTGGACATTGCTTTTTTGGACTAATTTTGACCTTTCCTGAAAGGTCTACTTCTGGACTATTTCCTATACTTGTTTTTATTAACTTTATATATTTCCTTAATAAAGATATTAGATAGAATCTGGCCTCTGTGTATGGTTATTGGTGCTCTGCAGCCTGGGTCGTGACAGTTTGACTCCGCCACCCTAAGCACCAATTAACCTAGGCCAGAATGTCTACCGGAGCCGGACCGGGGGCCCAACCACTCAGTTACACCATCGACAAGGATGAAGTGGACCGCATCCGTGATAAGCTCAATGCGCAGGAGGGAGAAATAAGGGGATTGAAGGAACGCGGAATCCGTCTCCCGGCCCTGGCGCTGCCAACCAAGTTTACTGGAGAAGCTTCTAAGGTTCATGTTTTCCGTCGCCAATGCCAGGCTTATCTAGAGGCCCGTAATGCCGAGTTTCCCCAAGAAGACATCAAGGTGGCGTGGATCTACAGTCTCCTAGACGGGCCAGCGGCCAACTGGGCGACGGCACTGTTCGACCAAGACTCCCCACATCTAAGATCAGCGCAACAATTCTTGGATCACATTAAGGCGACTTGGGGGATTGAGGACAATTTGGAGGCAGCCGGCCACAAACTCCGGCGCCTCTCCCAAGGGGACAGACCCATGTCCCAGTACATAGCCGAGTTCCGAGTGTTGGCCCATAACACCGGATGGAACGATATAGCCCTCAGAGGACAATTTCGGGAGGGTCTCAACATCGAGATGCTGGAGGAAATCTCCAAGGTGGATCCTCCACACTCTCTTGAAGCACTCATTGATCAATGTTTACGAGCTGAAGTCATGATTGCCAACAGAAGACAATGGATCCGAGGCCAGAGCGGTAGGACCGGAGCGAGACCTCCCGCTCCCACCGGCGTCCAGCCGCGCCCAGTGTGGAGACCCCCGCCACCAGCCCCATACCCCAGAGGAAGCGAGGAGGTGCCGATGCAGTTGGGCAATGTGCGTCCCAGATTAGATGCCGCCGAGAAGGCCCGTCGCCAACGCCTAAATCTCTGCTGGTACTGCGGAAACGGGGGCCACTTTGCCAGAGAGTGTCCAGCCAAAGGGAAGCCCGCCGCTCGTCTGGCGGCGGCGTCCTCCACGGAGACGAAGACGTCTGAGGCGGCTGGCGCACAGCCGGCGGGGGAAGCCAGCGACCGGGCGTAGAGAGGCTCGCCAACCCGGTCAAAAAACCCACTCAAGAGCCGCCAACCGGGGTCCTATTTCTTCTAGTGGTCACCTTGTGGTCAGTAAAAAAAGGACCCGTCATGGTCCATGCCATGATAGACTCAGGAGCCACAAACAACTTCATTGACAGAGAATATGCCGACTCTCTGGGATTACAATATCACGACTTCAAGAACGCCCGTGTGGTGCAAGCCATCGATGGCCGCCCCCTCAAGACAGGTCCAGTAAGCCAGTGGTCGGAACCCACCAGAATGTGGATAAGGGAACACATGGAAGAGATTTCCTTCTTTGTTACCGAGGTTCCCCACTTCCCTGTGATTTTGGGAATTCCATGGCTGACACTCCACGACCCAAGCATCTCCTGGTCCAACAGAGAACTGCAGTTTGCTTCAAAATATTGCCAAAACCATTGCCTTGTAGCCAAGGTATGCCATGCCACAGACGCTGAACCCATCATCACCTTGCCCAAGAAGTACTCGGAATATTGGGATGTATTCAATGAAAAAGAAGCCGAGAGACTACCCCCACATAGACCTTATGACTGTGCCATTGACTTGGTGGAGGGGCCCCCGATTCCGCGAGGACACCTCTACTCCCTGACTGAACCAGAGCAAGAAGCTCTCAGGGAGTTCTTAGAGACAAACCTCCGCAAGGGGTTTATCAGACCCTCTCAATCCCCAGCCGCTTCCCCAGTGATGTTTGTGAAAAAGAAGTCAGGGGACCTACGCTTGGTAGTGGACTATAGAGCATTGAACAATATCACTAAACGAAACCGGTATCCCCTGCCTTTGATCTCAGACCTCTTAGACCGGCTTCGAGGGGCTAAAGTTTACACCAAACTGGATCTTCGAGGAGCTTATAATCTAGTTCGCATCAGGGAAGGGGACGAGTGGAAGACTGCCTTCCAGACAAAATTCGGTTTATTCGAAACCCTGGTTATGAATTTCGGTTTATGTGGAGCTCCCGCAACGTTCCAGCATTTTGTCAACGATATCTTTCAGGATTATCTAGATCGGTTCCTGATTATCTACCTGGACGATTTTTTGGTGTTTTCTAGATCACAATTAGAACATGAGAATCACGTCAGAATGGTGTTACAACGATTGCGGGACCACGGACTTTATGCCAAGTTGGAAAAATGCGCTTTTGATCTGCAAGAGGTAGATTTCCTGGGATATCGTGTCTCGCCACTAGGGCTCACCATGGACCCGGCAAAGGTCACAGCAGTATTGGAATGGCGGGCGCCAACCAACAAGAAAGAGGTGCAACGATTCTTGGGGTTCGCGAACTACTACCGCAAGTTCATTCCAGACTTTGCCCGCTGGTCTGACCCAATCACCAGCTGCATCCGTGGGAAACAGCCTTTCCGCTGGACAGATCAAGCAGAGAAAGGGTTCTGGCAACTAAAGAAATTATTCACGTCCCAGCCAATCCTTCAGCATCCAGACCCTGAAACCCCTTTCGTCGTGCAGGCGGACGCCTCCGATGTGGCGATTGGGGCTGTACTCCTACAACCAGTGGGAGATCATCTCCATCCTTGTGCCTTTTATTCCCGTCAATTGACCGCACCAGAGAGAAATTACACTATTTGGGAAAAGGAACTTTTGGCCATAAAGGCAGCCTTTGAAACTTGGAGACATTGGTTAGAAGGGGCCAAATTTCCCATTGAAGTCCATACTGATCATCGGAATCTAGAGCATCTAAGAACTGCCCGCAAGCTAAATCAGAGGCAACAACGCTGGGCTTTATTCTTTGAACGTTTTAACTTCCAAATTCATTATGTAACCCCAGCCCAGACCAAGCAAGCAGATGCCCTGTCACGGAAACCGGAATACGCTGCAGGGCGCAAGGAGACCTTTGAGTCCCAGCTGCTACAACCCGAGAACTTTGCCACGCTCACAGTGGGAAACACCAAATCCACTCCCATTGAATCAACTCCCTCTACTCCAGGGCCCCTTTGTGCTCAGGAAATCAGGGCTAGTCAGCAAGCAGATGCTTGGGCACAAGACCAACTTCGCCAAGGGCTACGTTTTCCCTTTTCGCTCAAGGATGGGCTACTTTGCTATAGAAATCATGTTTACATCCCCCCAGGACCGGGCAGGGAAAAAGCACTCCGTCTGTGTCATGACTGCAAGCCAGCAGGGCATTTCGGACTATTCAAAACCATGCATTTGATCCTAAGAGACTTCTGGTGGCCCAAGATCCGCAAGGATGTGGAGAAATATGTCAACACCTGCCCAGTATGCCAGCGCTCCAAGACAAGAAGGGAAAGACCCTCAGGGCTTCTACATCCCCTCCCTAACCCATCCCACCCATGGGAAATAATCTCTGCGGATTTTATCACTGATCTACCACCTTCCTGTGGATTCACCACGATCCTAGTGGTGGTGGACCTTTTTACCAAGTTAGCCCATTTCATTCCCTGTGATGGCCTTCCCACGGCCAAAGAGACTGCAGATCTATTCCTTCAACATGTTTTCAGATTACATGGATTGCCCAAGAGTTTGGTCACAGACCGTGGGTCCCAATTCACCTCTCGTTTCTGGAAAGCACTACAAAAACTATTGGGCATAGACTCTCGTTTATCTTCGGCTCACCATCCCCAAACGGATGGGCAAACTGAGCGCACCAATGCCACTTTGGAACAATACCTTCGCTGTTATGTGAACTACCAGCAGGACAATTGGGTTTCCCTGTTACCGCTGTCAGAGTTTGCCTACAACAATGGGGTCCAGGCTTCTACTAAAGAAACCCCGTTCTTTGCAAACTACGGCTTCCATCCACGTTTCTTTCCTCCTGTCATTGAAACCTCAGAAGTTCCCGCAGCAGAGGACTGGCTGCAGGAACTCACAGCGGTGCAACAACTTTTGCTCCAGCAACTGGACCAAGCCAAGGAGGACTATAAACGCCACGCTGACAAACATCGCCAGCCGGGCCCCGAAATCAAGGTAGGAGACCGGGTTCTTCTGTCCACTCGCTTTTTGCCCTCCCATCGCCCTTGCCGGAAATTAGATGCCCGTTTCATTGGCCCCTATCCAGTGGTGGCGCAACTTAACCCCGTGACTTTCAAACTCCAACTTCCGCGCTCTATGCGCATTCATCCAGTGTTTCATCGTTCTCTGCTTCTTCCGGCAGAAGGTGTGCGCCCTGATGCAGACCGGCCGGCCCCCCCTCCTGTTTTGGTGGATGGGGAGGAGGAATTCGAGGTTCAGGACATTTTGGATTCTCGCTTTCACCGCCGCCGTCTACAATATCTCATTGACTGGGTGGGTTTTGGCCCCGAGGAACGTTCTTGGGAAGACGCTTCCACAGTCCATGCCCCCGATTTAACCCGCCGCTTCCATCTGACCTATCCCGACAAGCCGCGGCCTCGCGCCTCGGGGAGAGAGCCCTATTTTGAGAGGGGGCTTGAGGAGGGGGATAGTGTGATGACTCATGGGCCATGTAGTCCCGTTCCTAGTACTGTTGTGAATGATGAAGAGGAAAACTTGGGTTTTCCACCATTTCAGCCAGAAAAGGAACTATCCCAGCCAGAAATTGAGCCTTTGCACCTGCAAGAGATTTGTCTTCCAGAAGTCTGTCAAACAAGCCCCGAGCCAAAATCTCCCCCGTTTTCTCGCCATGATTTTTGTAAACAACAGAGGGGAGTTCAACAGGCGTCTCGCAGGAGTGCTAGGATAGCTGCTAAGCATTCAGCTGATTAAGCCTGCTTTCCATGGGAAACTTTAAGGAGTCATGCATCTGGACTCAGAGAATAGCTTTCGTTTCTGGTTCTCCAGAGAACTGCTCTTTGGCGGGAAAACTAGACCCTATTTAGGTGTTTTGCCCACGAAGGGATCTTGCGGAGTCAATTCGTCAGCTACCGGAGCAGCGTGTGTGGACAGCTACTCCTGCTTTCAAGCCTTTGTTCCTGTTCCAAGCCTTCGTTCTCAGCCTTGTTTTCTCCCCGGATCTTGCCTTGTTTCCCGGACCTCGCCAAGTAATTACCACGGATCTTGTTCTTGCTCCTCGTTTCCTTGTTGCCTTGAATCAAGCTTTGTGTGCCAAGAATCAAGTTATTTCCTAGCCTTGCTCAAGTTCATGGACTAAAGGACCTTGTCATCTCCCCTCACTTGCTTGGCAAGTGAGTGTTTCGGTTATTGGATTACAACTTTGGACCTTAATATTTCATATTGGACATTGCTTTTTTGGACTAATTTTGACCTTTCCTGAAAGGTCTACTTCTGGACTATTTCCTATACTTGTTTTTATTAACTTTATATATTTCCTTAATAAAGATATTAGATAGAATCTGGCCTCTGTGTATGGTTATTGGTGCTCTGCAGCCTGGGTCGTGACAGTTTTCCCCAAAATAAGACAGGGTCTTATATTAATTTTTGCTCCAAAAGATGCTTTAGAGCTTGTTTTCAGGGGCAGTCTTATTTTCCCAAATTGACTTTTTACATGAACTATATCTAGGTCTTATTTTTGAAATTGGGCTTATATTTCGAGCATCCTCAGAAATGCTGAAAAATCATGATAGGTCTTATATTTGGGGAAGGTCTTATTTTGGGGAAAATAGGGTATGTATCACAACTGCACTTGCTTCCTGGCCACAATGGTACTACTTTTTAAGGTTCTTCTCATTATTTTAACAATCACCTCCATATTCTATATTGTTTTTGAGTTGACAGGATAGCAATTTATGATAAAAATAAAGCATGACATTATAGATATTTATTTTTTTCTAAGAAATGGCCAGACAAATCATTACTTCTGTTTTTAAGATTGTGTAATTTTGCAGTAACTAATATATCTAGCAAATTGTATTGTATATGTCAAACTGTATGATAGTTATTATTTTTATATGAATGTTTTACTGTGCTTTTTAATATGTATTTTATGTGTTGCCTGATGGTCTACTAGCTGTAATAAAAACTATTGTTTTGATAGTGGAATTCATTTAATCTATTTTAATTCATTAATTGTGGATTTATTAGACAATGTAAAAGGTATGCTGTTTGTTATCTTGTAAGGTAAAGGTAAAGGTTTCCCCTGACGTTAAGTCCAGTTGTGTCCGACTCTGGGGGTTGGTGCTCATCTCCATTTCTAAGCCGAAGAGCCAGTGTTGTCCGTAGACACCTCCAAGGTCATGTGGCCAGCATGACTGCATGGAACGCCAGAGCGGTACCTATTGATCTACTCACATGTGCATGTTTTCGAACTGCTAGGTTGGCAGAAGCTCCCCGGGTTTGAACCTGGAACCTTTCAGTCTGCAAGTTCAGCAGCTCAGCACTTTAACACACTGAGCCACCGGAGGCTTGTAACATGGCTCTTAAATAAATAACTACAATTCTTGAACTGGAATGACTCTTGGCTATCTTTGGGAGTTGTAGCTCAAAAAGGAACCCTTTAAAATTCTGCAAAACTGACTTCAAGTATAATAAATATGGATATTGGTTTGTAACAGATGTTAAGTCATGATTCCACTGAAATGTATAAATATTTCTTTCTTTTCAAATGAAAAGACACAAGTTTATACATCTTTGCAGCTTTACCTCATAAATACTATGTCCCCAGACACACCTCAAGAGCTGGAACAGATTTGCTTCCCAGAATTCTCCTCCAACTTCTGCTTGTCAAATTTTGACACCAGACATTTTCCAGCCATCCTCTATCTGTTTGAATATTCACCAAATATTTCTGAACACTGGATACAGTTGACATACAGTGATATTTTATGTCAGTTTTTGTTACCTGGAAGTTCAAATTATTGGTATTTGATAGGTGATATGAAATGGTGTTTGATCATGCTGGTCTCTGACAAGCAGTGGTTCAGCAATTATTTTCAGATCTACAACCTTCAAGAAACACATTCTGTCTCCACTTACTACAAGAAAACTCATGGTTGTCTTTCACAGAATCCTTGTTCACAGCATTGGATTATGAGATGGCCGATCACACAGAAGAACCATTCAGTTCTTTCTGTGACACAGCAAAGAATGATAAAAAGAGAGGTCAATAATTAGCATGGGAAAATGGCACATGAACTGCTTATTTAAGAGAGGAAAGCAGGACATAACTGCAATAACAATAAGAATAATAATAGTAGGATATAGTTTTGCAGAATAATTTAATGACCCTCATAAAACTGCTGCAACATGGTTACCATACATTATATTATAGGTACTAGAGTTTTTCCTTCAGACCTACAAAGTTATGTTTGCAGGTTTCTAATAGCTTGTCATAGCCAAAGTGCCATTTGACACAGTCTTTTGGAAGATGATAGTGTTATATACTGCATTCTAGGTATTATCAACACATGCGTATGTTGAAATGAAATGCAAAATTGAATTCAAGATTTTTTGGGTTTTGAGTTTATAAAACAGAACCCCCTTTCTCCTCCCCACAGTACCATACTTTCCAACTGTTCCAATTTGATAGGGACAATCCAAATTAATACTTTGGGATCCCACTTTTCCAACTGCTTTTTTAAAAGTCCCAGTTTGTCTCCTTTCCTCTCACTTTCCCCCTTTGTCATTGGCTCACTTGAATTGCTTTAAATTGAGTTCAAAATACAAATGTTATTTGTTTTAATTTAACTCGGGACAGTCTTGTCCTTTGCCTTAGGCTTAGGCAAACTGCTGCAGTCCCTTCTATATTGTGTGCCCAGTCTCGAATATTGCTTGGTCATATGTCTCTTTTTTCATCTGAAATGTTGGAGGGTATGCTGTTGAGGTTTCTCAGAAGCATTTCAGTGATGACATATTTAGCTGTTTACTGTTAAAGACTGAAGAAAATTCACTCAGAGTACTCATGTTCTTGGGTGCATCAAAACACTTTTGATCTATGGTGTCATAGGGAAGAGAAGACTCTGGGTGCTTCCAGATAGGCCAAAATGTAGGTTTTAAAACTGGGCAAAAAACCGCAGGACCAGACAGCAGGTCCACTCATAGACCTGTCAGTCCTGGGAAATGCTCCCCTGCCATCCTTTGAAGCAGATCAAGATGGAATGCAGACGAGAGACATCCGGCAAATTTTTTTTTAAAAAAATTATCTCCAAAATGCGCTGGACTTCATATGTCCATGTTCAAATATCATAATGCACACACAAGCAGATATCTTCTTTCCTTTCCTTACTCAACTCTAAATTCAAGCCCTGTTTAATATTATAAAGATCAAAAGAAAGGAATGATTTCAGAGAGCTCTAATTGCTTTCCAATTATGTTTCCTTTCTGCCACCTGTGTGTCCATGGCTCCATTTTTTGACAACTCGATCAGATGTTTTGGGCCTTTAAAAGCCCAATGTCCCCTAGAGCAGTCCACACTGGGGGAAGGGAAAGAAAGCATGTGTTTTCCATGACTGCAGAAATATACAGTCATGAGAGGTTGCACATTTTTTTGACTGAATCGGATTTTAAGCGCACCTTTTTGACACATGCTTTTCATCTGTTAACCTGATTCTACCCATACTTTGGCTAAATGTTGCTAGTTACTTCTGGAATTTTAGGCACATGTACAAGTGCCCTCAGACTTCCCCAAAAATTTGATGAACCATTGTGAAATGAAAACTTAAGTATTCTCCATGGTTCCCCCCCACATTAAACTCTTTATTCTTCTATATCCTGGGCCAGGCTGCCTTAAGAATTGTATTCTCCTAAAGGAGCTTCACCAGCTGTTGATATTTTCTAGGGAGCCCCTTCTTTTGCTCTTATAGTCCTCAGAGGCACATTTGGTGAGGATGTATAAAAGAGCAGCTTCCAGATTTTGAGGTTTTTTTCTATTCAAGAAACTGTTTGTCATTAGACTGGATGCTAAGATAACTTTATTATTTATCTGATTTTAAAGATGCAATGCTGTTGTAGCATTATAATTTCTTTAACTGTGTTTAATATTATAACTTTTTGTGTTCTTATTAAAATCTTGTGATCTATCTTGAGTCACATTTGGGGAAAGAAAGGATATAAATAAAAGAAATATGTTTATTCTTGGAGCACCCCCCCCCCCCCCCCCGCTCAAGTGATATAGGACTATTTTGGCTAAAGACACAAAATCCATCCTTTCAGGGGCTGTCACGGATACATGTGACTGTGGTCGTTCAGCATCATTATGCTGTAGCCATTATTTGTTTTGCCTATGAATATCTTTCTTTGAAGAATCATCTGGAAAACATAATGTCTGTTCTCCCTCTCTTGTTGCATTTGTCTTCTGTCAAGACCTGTTCCTTGCCCACATATGTGTGTGCGTTCCCAGTGAAGTCATTTAGTTCCTGTCTTTGGCACAAGACATCTTGTGTAAAATATAGACTCTAATGTGCAGAATTTGCAGGTCACTGAAGTGTTACAGTCTACTGCAAGGGGTCTGGAATCAATAAGTTTCCAGATCAAACTCAATTTAATTTTCATTACTACCTAGAGTAGAAAGCCCCACATGATTTTACACAGAAAGAAATAAAGTATAAAAGCTCATTCAAACTCTAGTATCAATATTTTATATGACCTACAAATTAAATTAAATACCATTTCTAAGTCTATTGTGATATTGCCCTTCTGACATGTTCTCTCGATAGGAAGGAAGATTTTATAGGATGTGCATGAGGTATAAAACTGTTCAAAATATCAAGGGAAATAAAGGATTTTTAAAAAAATAAATATTGGTATGAATTCTATCTGCTTCTGGGTTTTACTGTCTGTCTGGTTTATTGAATATCTGTAGAAAATGAAGAAAAGAGTAAAGTTCAATTTTACAGCTGTTTTGGAGACCACTATTTGGTTATATAAACCTCTGTAATGAAGCAGTTTTAATAAGTTAATTTTAACCTGGTTTGCACTGCTGAAATATTGTTTTAGCAGAATTAGCTCAATTTGGAAATAAAAAAGAAGTTCCTCATATAACTGTCCTTTGCCATGCCAAAGATCTTGGTATTACATTTACTCCCAAGTGAGTCAGCAAAGACCCATTCCAATCTTAATTAAAAGATCCCTGTTTTTAAAGAGGCTGGAATGCTTTGACAATGTATTCCTAAATGACAGGGGGTTGAATGGGCAATTCTGTGGTTCTAGGAATTTATTCTTATACCAGAATGAACTATATTTGCAGCTTTTCCACACAAAAGCCCAGACTTTGTTGCATTTATACAAGATGTCCAGTAATTGCCCCAAAATGGTCCCAGCAGCTCTTGCCAGTTTAGCTAATAGTCAGGAATTATGGGATTTGCCAATCAGCAAAACTTGGTGGACCATAGTTGGGCATCCCTGTACATTGCCTCTCACAATATTAGTTGTGAATCAGGTTGTACTGGAATACTGCAGCCATAATCACAACATAACAACATCTTATCAAAATATTTCCTCTGTAAACAGTTATACTACACTGGTGTCTGTGAAAAAGTGGCTAATGTGACTAGTCAACATTAAGCATGACCCATTGACAAATATTATGGAGCCTTACTTTATTTATTTTTGGTTCATAAAGATAGATAAATGGAAAACAGATGCCACAAATAGACATTCTAAACCATTTTCTGTTGTACAAAGGGAAGCTATATTGAGGGAAATCAGAATCACCCTGTAGGAGGTAGATAGGAAATTAAAAATGTCTCAAGACTGATAAAACTTCAGGGACACTCGGACAGACAAAAAATAAAATAAAATCAGGTTTCAACTGCAGTATTTTTTTTTCAGGATGTAGACCAGTGTGGTAAAGATTCCAATCTTTGGCTTGAATCACACTGGTGCAGTTTACCACCTTAATGATGCCACCATATGCAATGCTTTTCTTCCATTGGCAGGTGAAAGCTTTTTACCCATGAGAGTCCCACCCATGTGAGAAAAGTGGGAAAAATGAATTAATGATGATGATGATGATGATGATGATGATAATAATAATAATAATAATAATAATAATAATAATAATAATAATAAGGTTTGGATTATTGATGTCGCCATACCAGGTGAGAGTCGAATTGATGAAAAACAACAGGAAAAACTCAGCCACTATCAGGACCTCAAGATCGAACTTCAAAGATTCTGGCAGAAACCAATACAGGTGGTCCCGGTGGTGAGAGACCAAGAGATCTCAGCCAGCATTTGGAAACAATAAACATTGACAAAATTATGATCTGCCAACTGCAAAAGGCCACCCTACTGGGATCTGCATGCATCATCTGAAAATACATCACACAGTCCTAAACACTTGGGAAGTGTTCAACTTGTGGTTTTGTGACACGAAATCCAGCATATCTATCTTGTTTGCTGTGCCATACTGTGTTGTTGTGTCAATAATAATTTTTTTAGCAGAGGGCTGCAACTGAGACTCCAACTACACTACCATTTAAATAAACTGAAATCCATTATATGAGTCTACACTAACCATATAATGCAGTTTCAAACTGCCTTATTTGGCAATGTAGATGGGGCCTGTGTCTTTTGCTTTTTGCAGCTGCTCTTGAAAATATATTCACACTTTTTATCCCTTTGATGCATCATTAGCATCATCCACCTCCTTCTTTATTATATCCTGCTTTCCCCCAAGATTGGGATTCAAGGTAGCTTACACATCATAAAGACCACAATTAAAAACATACATAAAGTCAGTATCAAATCCAAACTGAACTATCTGCCATATTAAAAAGAGCCTAAGAAGATTTTGCTATTGTTGTATACTTTAAAATCATTTCTGACTTATGGCAATCCTAAGGTGTTTCTAGGTGCGAAGATCATTGCAGATGTAGACTGCAGCCAGGAAATCAGAAGACGTCTATTTCTTGGGAGGAGAGCAATGGCCAACCTCGATAAAATACTGAAAAGCAGAGACATCACACTGGCAACGAAGGTCCGCATACCGTGTTTCCCCGAAAATAAGACCTCCCCAAAGAATAAGACCTAGCAGGGTTTTGGGGGGATTGCCAAATATAAGGCCTCCCCTGAAAGTAAGACCTAGCAACTAAGGCTGCAGCAGAGTTCCATTGGGAAGCATGGCTGCAGGGCAGAAGCAGCACACATACATACACAGGAGGGAGGGAGGGAAAGTGCTTGCTTTCTGTGCCTCCCTCCCTCTGCCTTGCCTTGCCTTGCCTGTCCCCCAGCCGAGGCTTGAAGAACCTTCCGTGGCTGCTGCCGTTTCTTCCTTCCTTCCGTCTCCCTCCTGGCCATGCTGCCTTGCTTCCCAGAGGCTTCTGATTGGCTCCTGGAGCCAGGGCAAGGGAGGGTGGGAGGGAAGGAAGGAAGAGGGCTTTCCACTCGTCCCCAAGGCTCCTTAAGGTACAGGACGCATTGGGATTCTCCTCTCAACTTCCTATCCTATGCCATGAAACTGATTATTTTATACTATTATTCTATTGCCATATTATTATCATCATATTCTGTTACTATTATTATATCCCATTATTATATTATCCTATTAATATATTTTAAATCATTATATTATATTTTTCTATTATTATTAGTATATCATTATATTATTATTCTATTATATTTTCATATTATTATATTATTATTCTGTTATTATTAAATTCCATTTTATATTACCCTATTAATATATTTTATATCATTATATTCTATACTATTATTCTATTATATTATCATATTATTATTTTATTATTATTAGCATATTCTGTTATTATTATTATATTCCATTTTATATTATCCTTTTAATATATTTTATATCATTCTATTCCATTCTATTATTCTATTATATTATCATATTATTATAATATTATTATGCTGTTCTGTTATTATATCCCATTATTATATTATCCTATTAATACCATATTATTATCATTTTCTGTTATTATTTTATCCTATATTATATTATCTCATTAATATATTGTATATCATTATATTATTATTATTATATTATCATATTATTATTATAGTATATTATATTATTCATCATTCATGACTACATTGAAACTAGAATAGAGAGGAATCAGCGTGGAAACCTTGTGAAACCTAAATTGCAAGAGGTACCATAGATTGTTGTACATGTAAATAATGGTAGTAACAAGAAATTCTTGATAGGATTCATAGTTTGTCTGGTTATGCTGGTTTGTGATGACAACTACTTTACAGTATATAATAAATGTTCATTTTGTTGTTCAACAATAAATGTGAGCTCTTCTTCATGGAAAAATAAGACATCCCCTGAAAATAAGACCTAGTGCATCTTTGGGAGCAAAAATTAATATAAGACCCTGCCTTATTTTCGGGGAAACGGGGTAGTCAAAGCCATGGTATTCCCCATAGTAACCTATGGATGCGAGAGCTGGACCATAAGGAAGGCTGAACGAAGGAAGATAGATGCTTTTGAACTTTGGTGCTGGAGGAAAATCCTGAGAGTGCCTTGGACCGCAAGAAGATCCAACCAATCCATCCTCCAGGAAATAATGCCCGACTGCTCACTGGAGGGAAGGATATTAGAGGCAAAGTTGAAGTATTTTGGCCACATCATGAGAAGACAGGAAAGCTTGGAGAAGATCATGATGCTGGGGAAAATGGAAGGAAAAAGGAAGAGAGGACGACCAAGGGCGAGATGGATGGACGGTATCCTTGAAGTCACTGGCTCGACCTTGAAGGAACTGAGGACGGTGACAGCCGACAGGGAGCTCTGGCGTGGACTGGTCCATAGGTCATGAAGAGTCGAAAACGACTGAACGAGTGAGATGACGACGAAGGTGTTTCTATAGTAGATTTTCTGAGGCTTTATTTTTTACATACTGTATTTTTAGGTAGACTATCCCCCAAAAGAGGAAGGACTTTTCTTTGCCAAGGTTCACTTTTCTTCCCTCTAATTTATTAGCTGGAAGATCCAATGCAATTCAGTAGAAGAACCAGTTTTGCCCTGTAATAATATTTAAGTTGGATCTAGACTGTATTTATTCTTTCATTGTGTTTACTATTACAAGGCTAGGAAAAATCTAACATTTCCAATTATTCAGCTTTCCCCATGCTGCTCCCGTGAATCTATTTTTATTGTTTTGCTCAATTTTTGAGCAAAATTGTTACTGAAAAGATAGATAAGTGTTTACATCTGAGAATTCTTATTAGATCACTAGTGACATAACAATATTAACTATATTTAATGCTTAACTGGATTGTTTAGCATTAAACATTTAGACATGTGCTTTTAGGTGCTTTTAGGATGTTTTTAAAGATGTTTTTAAAGATGTTTTTAAGATTTTTTTTTTAAAATTGCTGATTTTAGCCGGTTCTTGTAAGCCGCTCCGAACCCTAGGGGAGTGGCGGCATATAAGTTTGAAAAATAAATAAATAAATAAATAAATAAATAAATGTTATTTTGTATTGCATTTTAAAATCTAATGTGTATTTTATGGTTGACCAATGTCAAATAAAGATTGAGACATAACTTACTATAGAGTGGGTACTGAAAAAATTGAAATAGTTAAAGATTTCCTATACTTTGGCTCAGCCATGAATCAAAATGAAGATCACAAAATATTTTGAAAGGCAGCCATGAGGCAGCCTCAAGTATAAAGACAGGTAATTAAATATCAAGGTCATAATTGCCCAGGTCATAGTATTTGTGATTGCTATGTATGGCTGCAAAAACTGGATAGCAAAAAAGTTGACAGAAAAATCAATACATTTCAATTGTTGTTCTAAAAAAAAAATAAAAAGGTATATGGAGGCTGTGGAATGCTAAAAAGACAAATAAATGCATCTGCGAGCAAATCTAAGGACCCAAGATGATTAAACTGAGAATATCATACTTAGGATACTTCATAAATAACACGACTCATCTGAAAATATGATAATTCTCAGAAAAGTGGACAGCTCTGGGAAAATAGGGTGAATGTGTTGATATATATTCTCAAGCAAGGAAGCCATGGCCACTGAGTTTGCAATACTTGAGAGGGGCAGCTGATGATCTCAGAGGTCTATCATTCATAGAGTTGCTATGAGTCAAAGTTAACTTGAAGGCCAATAGCAACAACAGTAAAAGGAAAAAAACTAGTCTGTAGGATCAGGCAAAGTTGTTGAAAATCATACAGGAGAGAAAAGTGATGGTCATGGTACTGCTTAAGGAGAACCTGTCACAGGTTTTGTTCAGAAGATGTGTCCTTGCCTTCCTCTGAGGTTGAGAGATTGTGTTCAAGGTCATCTAGTAGGTTTCTATGGCCAAGCAGCAATTCGAACAGGGTCTCTCAATTTCCTAACCCAAAACTCAAACCACTACATCATGCTTGCTTTCTGTATGGAGCATGGTGTTGCACCCCTAGGCTGCGTAGGCACTTCAAAACCACACTGGAACCCCAGAATATAAGCAAGCAAGCTGTTTATTGAAGATTATATGCAAGCAATAGCAAATCAAAGTTCAAAGTCAATAAAATGGGTTTGAATCCACAAGAACGAAGTACTTGAAAATTCTTGAAGCAAGAATCTATAAAAGTTACTCAAAGGACATACTCCAAACTGGATATCAAAGTAAGTCCCAAGAAAGGTATCAAGAATAGTCTGAACAACATATCAAGGATTAATCAAGGCATGAGTCAAGCTGGAAACACAGGAAGCAAAACTGGAACACAGGAACAAAACTCCAAGTTTAGTCCAAGGTACAGGGTCAGTGCTGGAACACAAGGCAAGGGTCTTGGCTGGAGCAGAAATTCAAACTGCAAAATTACTGGAACATTCAACTGGATACACAGGAATCCACAGAAACAAGAACGAAGCTGGAACTCGAATCAAGATACAAAGCTGCAGGAAATAGCATGGAATTCACAGGAGCACGAATGTGATGACTCATGGGCCTTGTAGTCCTGCTCATGACATTGTAATGCCTGATGAAGAAGAAAACTTGGGTTTTTTACCTTCCCAGTCAGAACTGGAATCTTCTCAGCCAGATCTTTCCCAGGCAGATCTGGGAACCTTGCACCTGCAAGAAAGTTGTGTCCCAGAAGTATGTCAAACAAACCCTGAGCCTACATCTCCCGTGTTCTCTCGCCATGAGTTTTGTAAACAACAGAGGGGTTTGGAAGCAGCTTCGCGCAGGAGTGCGAGGATAGCAGCTAAGAATGTACCCAATTAAGTCTGCTTTTCGTGAGAATCTTTAAGGAGTCAGACATCTGGTCTCAGAGTTTAGCTTTCGTTTCTGGTTCCCAGAGAACTGCTTCGGCGGGAAAGTTAGACTCTATATAGGTGTTTTACCCGCGTAGTAACTTCGCGGAGTCAATTCGTCAGCCTCCGGAGCGAGTTGTGTCTGGACAGCGCGCTCCGATTCAAGCCTCGTTCCTGCTCAAGCCTTGCCTTGTTTCCAGCCTTCGTTCCTGTTTCCCAGCCTTTGTTTACCTACGGATCTTGCCTTGTTTCCCAGGACTAACCCTTGCCTTGTTTCACGGATTTTACCAAGTTATTCCACGGACCTTGTTCTTGTTCCTCGTTACCTTGTTCCACGTTTCAAGCCTTGTTTCAAGTATCAAGTTATTTCCTAGCCTTGCTCAAGTTCATGGACTAAAGGACCTTGTCATCTCCCCTCACTTTGCCTGGCAAAGTGAGTGTTTCGGTTATTGGATTACAACTTTGGGCCTTAATATTTCATATTGGACATTGTTTCTTTGGACTAATTTTGACCTTTCCTGAAAGGTCTGCTTCTGGACTAACTTTTACATTTGCTTTTACTAACTTTATATATTTCCTTAATAAAGATATTAGATAGAATCTGGCCTCTGCGTATGGTTATTGGTGCTCTGTAGCCTGGGTCGTGACAGTTTGACTCCGCCACCCTAAGCACCAATTAACCTCGGCCAGAATGTCTACCGGAGCCGGACCTGGACCGGGCGGCCAGCCGATTACCTACACCATCGACAAGGATGAGGTGGACCGAATCCGTGATAAGCTCAATGCACAGGATGGGGAAATAAAGGGTTTGAAGGAACGCGGAATCCGTCTTCCGGCCATGGCGTTGCCAACCAAGTTTACTGGAGAAGCTTCTAAGGTTCATGTTTTCCGTCGCCAATGCCAAGCTTATCTAGAGGCCCGTGATGCCGAGTTTCCCCAGGAAGACATCAAGGTGGCGTGGATTTACAGTCTCCTAGACGGGCCAGCGGCTAACTGGGCGACGGCTCTGTTCGACCAAGCCTCCCCACATCTAAGGTCAGCGCAACATTTCTTGGACCACCTTAAGGCGACCTGGGGAATCGAGGACAATTTGGAGGCCGCCGGGCACAAACTCCGCCGCCTCTTCCAAGGAGACAGACCCATGTCTCAGTACATAGCCGAGTTCCGAGTGCTGGCCCACAACACCGGCTGGAACGATGTTGCCCTCAGAGGACAATTTCGGGAGGGTCTCAACATTGAAATGCTGGAGGAAATCTCCAAGGTGGATCCTCCCCAAACGCTGGAAGCACTCATCGATCAATGTTTACGGGCTGAAGTCATGATTGCCAACAGAAAACAGTGGGTCCGAGGCCAGAGCGGTAGAGCTGGGGCAAAACCCTCCGCTCCCGCCAGCGTTCAGCCGCGTCCAATGTGGAGACCCCCACCACCATCCCCATACCCCAGAGGGAGCGAGGAGGTGCCAATGCAGTTGGGCAATGTGCGTCCCAGGTTAGATGCCGCCGAGAAGGCCCGCCGCCAACGCCTAAATCTCTGCTGGTATTGCGGGAATGGGGGCCACTTCGCCAGAGAGTGCCCAGCCAAAGGGAAGCCCGCCGCCCGTCTTGCGGCGGCGTCCTCCACGGAGACGAAGGCGTCTGAGGCGGCTGGCACACAGCCGGCGGGGGAAGCCAACGACCGGGCGTAGAGAGGCTCGCCAACCCGGTCAAGAAACCCGTTCAAGAGCCGCCAACCGGGGTCCTGTTCCTTCTAGTGGTCACCTTATGGTCAGCAAAAAGGGGACCCGTCATGATCCACGCCATGATAGACTCAGGAGCTACCAACAATTTCATTGATAGAGAGTATGCCGACTCTCTGGGATTACAATATCATGACTTCAAGAATGCCCGTGTGGTGCAAGCCATTGATGGTCGCCCTCTCAAGACGGGCCCCGTAAGCCAGTGGTCGGAACCCACCAGGATGTGGATAAGGGAACATATGGAAGAGATTTCCTTCTTTGTTACTGAGGTTCCCCATTTCCCTGTGATTTTGGGGATTCCATGGCTGACACTTCACGACCCAAGCATCTCCTGGTCCAACAGAGAACTGCAGTTTGCTTCAAAGTACTGCCAAAATCATTGCCTCGTAGCCAAGGTCTGCCATGCCACAGACACCGAGCCCATTATCACCTTGCCCAAGAAGTACTCCGAGTATTGGGATGTATTCAATGAAAAAGAAGCCGAAAGGTTACCCCCACATAGACCTTATGACTGTGCCATTGACTTGGTGGAGGGGGCCCCGATCCCGCGAGGGCATCTCTACTCCCTGACTGAACCAGAGCAAGAAGCTCTCAGGGAATTCATAGAGACAAACCTTCGCAAGGGATTCATCAGACCCTCTCAATCCCCAGCCGCCTCCCCAGTGATGTTTGTGAAGAAGAAGTCAGGGGAATTACGCTTGGTGGTGGACTACAGAGCATTGAATAATATCACCAAGCGGAACAGCTACCCCCTGCCCTTAATCTCGGATCTACTAGACCGACTTCGAGGAGCCAAGGTTTACACCAAGCTGGATCTTCGGGGAGCTTACAACTTAGTTCGCATCAGAGAAGGGGACGAGTGGAAGACCGCCTTCCAGACTAAATTCGGATTATTCGAGTCCCGAGTTATGAATTATGGATTATGCGGAGCTCCCGCAACGTTCCAACACTTTGTCAATGACATTTTCCAGGACTATCTAGATAGGTTCTTGATAATCTACCTGGACGATTTTTTGGTGTTTTCTAGATCACAATCAGAACATGAGAACCACGTCAAAATGGTGTTACAACGATTGCGGGATCATGGACTTTATGCCAAGCTGGAAAAATGCGCTTTTGATCTACAAGAGGTAGATTTCCTTGGATACCGTATCTCGCCTCTAGGGCTCTCCATGGATCCAGCCAAGGTTTCCGCAGTATTGGAATGGCGGGCGCCAACTAACAAGAAGGAGGTGCAGCGATTCTTGGGGTTCGCGAACTACTACCGCAAGTTCATTCCAGATTTTGCCCGCTGGTCTGACCCAATCACTAGCTGCATCCGTGGAAAACGGCCCTTCCGCTGGACTGATCAAGCAGAGAAAGGGTTCCAGCAACTAAAGAAATTATTCACATCCCAGCCAATCCTTCAGCATCCAGATCCTGAAACCCTTTTTGTGGTGCAAGCGGACGCCTCTGATGTGGCAATTGGGGCTGTGCTCCTACAACCGGTGGGAGATCACCTTCATCCTTGTGCTTATTATTCTCGTCAACTAACCGCACCAGAGAGGAACTATACCATTTGGGAAAAAGAACTATTAGCCATAAAGGCAGCTTTTGAAACTTGGAGACATTGGCTAGAAGGGGCCAAATTTCCCATTGAAGTCCACACTGATCATCGGAATCTAGAACATCTAAGAACTGCCCGCAAGCTAAATCAAAGGCAGCAACGTTGGGCTTTATTCTTTGAACGTTTCAACTTCCAGATTCATTATGTGACCCCAGCCCAAACCAAGCAAGCAGACGCCCTGTCACGTAAACCGGAATACGCTGCAGGACGCAAGGAGACCTTTGAATCCCAACTACTACAACCCGAGAACTTTGCCACGCTCACAGTGGGGAACACCAAATCCACTCCCATTGATTCAACTCCCCCTAATCCAGGGCCCATCTGTGCTCAAGAAATCAGGGCTAGTCAGCAAGCAGATGCCTGGGCGCAGGACCAACTTCGTCAAGGTTTGCACTTTCCCTTTTCGCTTAAAGATGGACTGCTTTGCTATAGAAATCATGTTTATATCCCACCCGGACCGGGCAGGGAAAAAGTACTTCGTCTGTGTCATGACTGCAAACCAGCAGGGCATTTCGGACTATTTAAAACCATGCATTTGATCCTAAGAGATTTCTGGTGGCCCAAGATCCGCAAGGATGTGGAAAAATATGTTAACACCTGCCCAGTATGCCAGCGCTCCAAGATAAGAAGGGAGAAGCCCTCAGGGCTTCTACACCCCCTTCCTAACCCATCTCGCCCATGGGAAATAATTTCTGCGGATTTTATCACTGACTTACCACCTTCCTGTGGATTCACCACGATCCTAGTGGTGGTGGACCTTTTCACCAAGTTAGCCCATTTCATTCCCTGTGAAGGTCTTCCCACGGCCCAAGAGACTGCAGATTTATTCCTCCAACATGTTTTCAGACTACATGGATTGCCCAAGAGTTTGGTCACAGACCGTGGATCCCAATTCACCTCTCGTTTCTGGAAGGCACTACAAAAACTATTGGGCATAGACTCTCGTTTATCTTCAGCTCACCATCCCCAAACGGATGGGCAAACGGAGCGCACCAATGCCACTTTGGAACAGTACCTTCGCTGTTATGTAAACTACCAACAGGACAATTGGGCTTCTCTGTTACCACTGTCGGAATTTGCCTACAACAATGGAGTCCAGGCTTCTACAAAAGAAACGCCGTTCTTTGCAAACTACGGCTTCCATCCACGTTTCTTTCCCCCTGTCATTGAAACTTCAGAAGTTCCCGCAGCAGAAGATTGGCTGCAGGAACTCACAGCGGTGCAACAACTTTTGCTCCAGCAACTGGAACAAGCCAAGGAGGACTATAAACGTCACGCGGACAAACATCGCCAGCCGGGCCCCGAAATCAAGGTAGGAGATCGGGTTTTTCTGTCCACTCGCTTTTTGCCCTCCCACCGCCCTTGCCGGAAGTTAGATGCCCGTTTCATTGGCCCCTATCCAGTGGTGGCGCAATTAAACCCCGTGACTTTCAAACTCCAACTTCCACGTTCAATGCGCATTCACCCAGTGTTTCACCGCTCCCTGCTCCTTCCGGCGGATGGTGTGCGGCCAGATGTAGACCGGCCGGCCCCCGTCCCTATTTTGGTGGATGGGGAGGACGAGTTCGAGGTTCAGGACATTTTAGATTCTCGCTTTCACCGCCGCCGCCTGCAATATCTCATTGACTGGGTGGGTTTTGGCCCTGAGGAACGCTCTTGGGAAGACGCCTCCACAGTCCATGCTCCTGATCTAACCCGTCGCTTTCATCAAACCTATCCCGCCAAGCCACGACCTCGCGCCTCGGGGAGAGAGTCCCAGTTTGGGAGGGGCCTTGAGGAGGGGGATAGTGTGATGACTCATGGGCCTTGTAGTCCTGCTCATGACATTGTAATGCCTGATGAAGAAGAAAACTTGGGTTTTTTACCTTCCCAGTCAGAACTGGAATCTTCTCAGCCAGATCTTTCCCAGGCAGATCTGGGAACCTTGCACCTGCAAGAAAGTTGTGTCCCAGAAGTATGTCAAACAAACCCTGAGCCTACATCTCCCGTGTTCTCTCGCCATGAGTTTTGTAAACAACAGAGGGGTTTGGAAGCAGCTTCGCGCAGGAGTGCGAGGATAGCAGCTAAGAATGTACCCAATTAAGTCTGCTTTTCGTGAGAATCTTTAAGGAGTCAGACATCTGGTCTCAGAGTTTAGCTTTCGTTTCTGGTTCCCAGAGAACTGCTTCGGCGGGAAAGTTAGACTCTATATAGGTGTTTTACCCGCGTAGTAACTTCGCGGAGTCAATTCGTCAGCCTCCGGAGCGAGTTGTGTCTGGACAGCGCGCTCCGATTCAAGCCTCGTTCCTGCTCAAGCCTTGCCTTGTTTCCAGCCTTCGTTCCTGTTTCCCAGCCTTTGTTTACCTACGGATCTTGCCTTGTTTCCCAGGACTAACCCTTGCCTTGTTTCACGGATTTTACCAAGTTATTCCACGGACCTTGTTCTTGTTCCTCGTTACCTTGTTCCACGTTTCAAGCCTTGTTTCAAGTATCAAGTTATTTCCTAGCCTTGCTCAAGTTCATGGACTAAAGGACCTTGTCATCTCCCCTCACTTTGCCTGGCAAAGTGAGTGTTTCGGTTATTGGATTACAACTTTGGGCCTTAATATTTCATATTGGACATTGTTTCTTTGGACTAATTTTGACCTTTCCTGAAAGGTCTGCTTCTGGACTAACTTTTACATTTGCTTTTACTAACTTTATATATTTCCTTAATAAAGATATTAGATAGAATCTGGCCTCTGCGTATGGTTATTGGTGCTCTGTAGCCTGGGTCGTGACAACGAAGCAGAGATCTTCCTCTCTTGGATAAGCAAAGTTACTACCTCTGAATCTTTCAGAGAAAGCAGCCCTTCTTAAGGGAAACTCAAGATCTCTTCCCATGAGAAGTCTGCTCATTATTTCGTTTCAATAACAAACTGTGGCTCCTTCTGAAATACCCCCTTTCTCTCCTCTGCTGATTAATTGCCCTCTTTCTGTCAAACTCATTAATGTTATCACTTCCAGAATCTGAACTAGAATGCCCATCTGGCAAAAGAAAGTCTGACCTTGACTCCTTTGAGGAATGCGGTTCAAGCTGCCTGCTTGAAACCATTATGTCTCTGGTCCCAGAATCCACTGGGACAAACTCTGGCTACATAGGAACAGTAATCTCAGGCCCACACCCAGAATCTTCTGACAAGTCAGGTGCAGGGACAATGACAGGCTGAACAGGTCCAACCTCAGGCTCACCTGACAGCTCAGATGGAGGCTGGGCTACAACATGTGCAGACTAGAAATTTATGCTTGGGATCCACTACTGGACTTCTTACTGGGTAATACCAGTTTGAAAGTACTGGAGTGTATTCTTATAGCCAATCAGTGGGCAATGGGGTCGGGAAGGCCCTCAGTACCATTTTGCCTTTTTATTTCTCTGAAAAAGGAAGAGCCATTGCCTTCTTATATCTAGCTGGAAGTTGCTTGAAAATCACTGGCATGTGAGTGTGTCCCAGTGTCATCAGGTGGGTTGCCTACAGAGTCTGAGGTGTCATTGTACAAGCAGGAGTTCGATACCTCTTGCCAGAATTGCCACAAAAGGATCTATGCTCATGTAATGGGGAAATTGCAACAGTCTATGTCACCGACGGGATTCCAGCAGGAACAATAAAAGAGTCTAAAGATAAAACAATGCCCAAAATGTAAAACAGATCTTCACATGGCTCCCTAAAGGTTGCTACCATATTGCTACCAGGCGTGTCACTCCAGCAAGGATCAATTTTACGGATTGTCAAATATGTGTACTGTTTTAATAAACCTATTTTATATTTTTCTACTTAGAAAACCTCAGAAACATAGTCCTTAGACTGAAGAGCTTTCCTAGTTTGTGCACAAATCTTACATAATAGAAAAGATTTTAGAACAGACTGTCAAAATATTTGGAGGTCTTTGAGCAGAGGTTGGATTAGGATCTTTCAGGGGTGCCTTAGTTCTATGTTTCTGCATGGCAGGGAGAGGACTACATGGTTCTTGTCGTCTCTTCCAAATCTAAGGACTGTATCATATGGAGCAGGCAAACTGGCACTGCAGACGGATGCCGTGTGAATCTTACTGTGAGTCTGCCTCCTCAATGTGATGCTCTCATCCCTATCAGTGGATAAAACTCATCAATAGTTCCTAACCATGCAATGTCCCTGACACCTATTTTGGCATGATAGGTCCATTTCACTTCTGTGCTGCCAGAAGTAAAGTGACACCCGTGGTGGGATTTTTTTCCTCTTCCCCTCCCTCTCCTTCCCCTTGCTATTCCCAAGCTGTCAATTTTCCTATCCTTTTATATTTATTTTTTACCTTTTTATTTTTAAAGGCTGTAATTACACAATTGTACTAAAAAACAAAAACAAACAGAGAATAGCAAATGCAAAAAGGTGGAGTTTTGAGAATATGTGGAAGTATAATTGTGGGGTCACAAACGGGCAAACCTGTGCAATTCCAGCAATGAAGACAGATGCACTATTGATTGCTATTGACAATCATAGGGGAATATTGATTTTTTAAATGAAGTCCAAAGATGCTATGATAGAAATCATGGAAAAACCCCCTTTCTTTTGTAGCCAATGCACTTTGCCTCATTTGCTTTCCTTCTTACCTATATAGTACTCCTTATGAGGCAACAAGTTTTAAAATTTTAAACGAGGGTTTCATCAGATATTGTCACTTCTTAGTGACAGAGAAGGGACTGAAAAAGAGCAATCACTGACCAAAACATGGGTTCATTTGAAGTTATCATGTCACTATATTCAAGATAATGTGGAATTATAATGTGGGAGGTACATCTGAGTCAGTAAATTGGAGCAGTGAGGTCAGGCTTATCCTCTAACCAGGAAATGAATGAATTAGGGGGCAATTATTTTTTCTACTGATCTTTGTTAAAGAAACCTTTGGCCAAGCTCACTCCAGGGATGACCTAAATTGAAATTGGCCCATTGTGTTTATGGCTGGGAAAAGCCAGAGGAAAAGATTTATTTTCCTTTTACATTTCAGGGAAACATGAAGCTCTCATGTGGGCTCAGTCACACCAGAGGGGCCTCCTAGGAAACATTCACCTTGCAGATTTTTGCTGGTCTGAATGTTTATTTTGTCATAGACCTGAAGCCACTTTAATCCACCCTGTTAACGAGGATGAAATAAATCTCCAAATCGCCTTCACTCCTGGTAGCTCATTTAAACTGGAAATGAAAGATGCTTGGTTATTCTGTGGCCGTTTGCTTGCTAGTTTGTTATATGTGGCCTCCATTTCTTCCTCCCAGTGGGCTGGTGCGTTGTTGAGTTGCAGATTTTTTTAGTTGTGGAACCAAGATCTTTGATTTGACTTAGATGGTAAGCCGATATGAAGAAGGGTGGCCATTTCTTTATCCTCTGAATTAATTGTTGTAAGGACCTTTTATTTATTTTTTCCTTGACAGTTTATGACATTTATTTATACACATAGATTCTACTGAGCCCTGACCTGACCTCAGAAGGAGGTCCATTACCTGCAAGGCTGGCTGAACTCCATTCTTTCCATGCTTGGTTTCCATGTACGAGGTGGCTTCCTGTGTGGTCTTTGATAATGACACAAGTTGGGGGTAAATCGTTCCAGCAGCAGGCAGAGGAAGAGAGAGCAAACGTGTGCCTTATTTATGTATTTCAAGTTATGCAGAGTTTAAACTTTATTCCAAATAGATAAATAAAAATTTCCCTCCCATCCACCTACCCGTGAACAATGTTGCATAAATAACAGAAAGCCATCTCCTGCTCTGCTGGTCAGGGCATTGCTTTCAAGGACCACACAGAGAGTGACAATAGCCACTCTGAAATATGAAATTGACACTAAAGCAGAATTGGTCAATGTGTAACCTGTGGGCTGCATGTGGCTCTTGGGACCTCACATTGTGGCTCCTGAACCCCCTCCCCTCCAAGTTCCTATATCCATTGTTTTAAAGCCTGCCTCAATTTTGTGTGATTTTAATCAAAAACCAGCACAAAACATCCCCAACCAGTCAAATGCAACAGTTGACCCCCTTAACCTGTAGAGAACCCAAAAATATCCCAAAATACTTAACTAGAAATCAGCCAGAATTGTGACTGGAATTACAAAGGGGATTGAATAATGTAGGAACAAAGCAATAAGTTACTGAATAATATGTCAGATCAGCAACAATAATAGTAGCTCCACTTTGCAATTCCATTGATCCCTTGAGCTGTGATGGCCAAGGCGTTAACCTAGAGTTTTTATTGTGTTTCAGAAGTGACTTGAGAAATTGCAAGTCACTTCTGGTGTGAGATAATTTGCCATCTGCAAGGACGTTGCGCAGGGGACGCCAGGATGTTTTTAAAATGTTCTTACCATCTTTGTGGGAGGCTTCTGTCAGGTCCCTGCATGGAGCTGGAGCTGATAGAGGGAGCTCATCCACACTCTCGCTGGGTTGGATTTGAACCAGCAACCTTTAGTTCAGCAACCCAACCTTCAAGTTTTCAATCCTGCCAGCACAAGGGTTTAACACACTGTGCCACCGGGGGCTCCACCTTCAGTGTGATAGATTTTGAATAATCTGCCAACAAATCACAAATGATGTAGTAGCAACGGGGTAGATGCTGCTGCTGCTGCTGCTGCTGCTGCTGCTGCTAATAATAATAATAATAATAATAATAATAATAATAATAATAATAATAATAATAATGGTTAGAATCTTGTTGATCGCTTTTACATGCATTTCCTTATAGAAGTGGCTGGACATTTTTTTTCTGATGGTGCAAAGTCCTATTCAGTGCACAGTTATGAAAGTTGAGTTATGCATGCCATACTGTTTCACATTGCTAGTGTGCATTTTTGGCTCATGTGTATCCATCTGTCCCCAAGGTGGTAGGGCTCCTTCCTTTGCATATTTGTTTGTGTGAGATTATTACTCACCACACAGGTCATGTATTACTATCAATGCATAGCTCCACACATTAATGTTTTTATGCTCCACTGATACTGATAACGATAAGGTTTGCTCAGAATTGCATTTTAATGCTGTAATGCAGTAGCAATTTACATGAAAGTAAAGCTCACTGTCAAAATAGAAACAGGGTAGGTAGGGCTGTAGATATTAAAGGTGAAATAAGCATTCATTCTCCTTACACAAGTTTTCCATCCTCATTTAAGGCAATGCACATCACCAAGACTTCTATGCCTTTCTCTGCATCCTCTTCGCATATTACTTTCATGAAAGGGGTATGATATAATTAGTGGTTTCCCAACTTTGGTATGTTCTTCCACTCCCTTTTCTAAAAGATCCCTCTTCTGAGGCGTTGCTGTTGTTTCTATTAATTAGAAGTATTAGTCAGGCCCGTAGTCAGGATTTTGATTTGGGGGGAGAGGGGGGGGGGCTGAGTCTGAGTGAGAGAGGATCTATCTGTCCTGTTTTGTCTTGCAAGAACAGCCTTAAGACACTGTGGTAAGTAAATAAAAACTGCTTTACTTCAGCAAAACATAAAGTACAGCACACTCAGTGGAATAATGCAAAAGAAAGCAAGGAAGTCTTAGGGCAAATGCAGTTCTTAGTCTCTGATACAGTCCCAAATCAAATAGAAATCTTACTTCAGACAAAGAAACAGTAATAAATCCAGATGCAGACTCGGAGCAGGCACACGGGGAGCGAAGGCATTAGATTCAGTTTGTTACCAGCAAGAGCTGACTGCACCTGCTTCTGCTTTATAGCTCTGAGTCCCCTCACAGCTGCTAGGGCAGTTCCTAATTACTTAGCTCCATTTCTGGCAGCTATTCTAGCTGAAGGATGTCTCTGCTCTGTTTCCTTTCACCTCTCCTGAAAAGTGGGTACTTGCAAAGTCTCCTCCTCAGATTCCAACTCACCCTCAGATTAATGAACACTTTCCTGCTCCCTTTCCTCTTTTGAAGAAGAGTTATCCCTAACACTACCCTAGCAAACCCTTTGTATCATTATCCCAATACCCCCATGCATATGGGATATATTGAGCATGGTGATCAGATCATGATATGAATAAACATAACAGTTTAAATAATAAATGTAAGGCCTTCTTACGGCCCACCCTGAGAATTTTGGGAGGGGGGCTGAAGTCTCTCAAGCCCCCTCCCCCGGCTACATGCCTGAGTATCATTGTTTATTTATATTCTGCCACCAAATGAACATAGTGCATTAGGTGAAAACAACAATGGGTCCTCTCAAAGTCATACCATTTAAAATATCTGTGTACTGTATACACTTTTTCATGGAAATGCCCTGCCTGACTTACCAGGCAGGGAGGTTGGGGTGGCTGGCGCAACTCCCCCACCACCCTCTCTCCTGGGTTCTCCTTCCCAGGAGGCCCTGCGCCCTGTGCTTTTTGGCGCGCTTGACTGGGCAGCCAATCAGGTTTGCTTCAGCCTGCGCCCGGACCAGCTGCATGCGGACCCTGCTTTGTTCTGCCAGAGCAGACAAAGCGAGGGCAGACCAGGGCTGGGAGCCTGTCACCTCCCACCCTGAAATTGTATCACTTTATGCATTTATGGTTTGATTGCTCAGCATTTGCTTTAGTCACAACTTGGGGGCATGTGGCATGGGCCCTGGATCTGGTTTGTGTACCTCCCCCCTTCATCGGTGAGGGGGGAGTCTCCTCGTGGTGTAGCGGTGTGGCAGTACCGGTGTCCCAGGTCGGAACCGGTTGGCTCACTGCCAGGGACTCCTACTGTTGTGAAGTGGCATCAGTCAACATCGGGCTGTCCAATTCTTGATCCAGGACCCATGCATGGCTGCCAGTCCTGTTTCTCATTGTAACCAATAGACAAGTTATCCCAATGGTTAGCCTTTGGTTATCCCAAACCTATTGTGCCTGTCTTTCCTTGTGGGTTTCTGGTGGGGGGAGGTTGGTCACCACTGCCCACGCAAAAGAAAACACAAAGCTGTCCAATTTACCTTTCAAATAAAATGGAAAAACAAACAAAAAAACAAAAAATATAATACAAAGGAAACTTACCAATACATGTAAATATACAATATTGCTGGGTGATTTCTCATGGCCTGCATGGACAGCTTCCATACATAGCAAAAATACCCCTTTTTATTCTTTACACATGGAAAGTGACAACGGAGTTAGGAGGTACTTGTGTGTTCCTTTCTTCATGTGTTCATACTGACTCTTGTTATTGATGCCTGAAAAGGACATTCAGCTATCTATGTATCCAGTGTTTTCTTAATGTTTTTTTCCACAGATGTTATAGAAACAGCCACAGATTAGTTTTTTGAACAAAAACTATTTTAAGTTTTTTTAAATACCCTTCTAATATATGCTTGCGACATAGGGGCATGCTTGCAATAAACAGCTTTTTGTGGTTATTGCTTTGGAATTTAACTGGCCATAAAAGCTGTTTATTGCTTTGTACGCTGCCCTGCCATGAACAATATCCTTAACTTATCACTACACTTTGAGTAACTGCACCAAAGAGAGTTTTAACGTAAGCTGAATTGGTCAGGGAAGGGGGAGGTGAAGCGATCTTATCCTACATTTCTATATGACCAAGTGACTGATACAATGTATGAACTATTTTTCTTTGCTGCTCTTGAGGTCCCCTCAACTTTGGGACCTAAACAAACCTCCCATATAGTGCAATATGTGATTTTTGTGTGTGCAAGAGTAAGATTTTCTGCAAAAAATTTGTGGTGCACATTTACAGCAGATGAAGGATAATCTACTTAGAAAGAACATTCCTATGCACAAAATAATGTTTTCCATGCAAAATCCCCATCTGTTAACTGCTTGAAATTTCACAAAAACATATCAAAGCAGTCCAGAACTCCATGACAAAATTTTCACCCTCAGTCCAAGTATGTACCATTGATGGGGCCACACAATGGTCCAGTGGCAGGACTGAGACAATTGATATAGGCATGTGACATTAATCTAGGGTTGTATTGGATCTTTGGACAGGAAAAAACACACTGTGTAAAGGGTTTTTAAAACTTGTGCCTAATATTGGAATTTCACAAGGAAAACCCTGGTGTAAGAATGCCATATGGATGTCAGTCAAAAACTAAAAACCCCAACAAATCCTAAGACTTTGGGCCAGTCTGGAGGAGTCACAAGGATGCATCTATGGTATAATTATTGCAGTTTGACACCACTTTAATGCTGTGGCTCAATGGCATGAAACATGGAATTGTAGTTTTACAAGGTCTTTAGCCTTCTATGCCAGAGTGCTGGCACATGGCTAAACTACAACTTCAGGGATTGAGCCATGGCAGTTAAAGTAGTATCAAACTGCATTCATTCAATATCATAGAGGTGCTAGCAGTGTAAAGTTACAATAACCACTTAGTATGAATATAAGAAGTATAAATAATAACTTTAATAACTTTATTTTTGTACCCCGCCTCCATCTCCCTAAAGGAACTCATGGCAGCTTACATGGGGATGAGCCCAAACAACATTGTTAAAATATAACATACTAAGTACATACATAGTACATAACAAGTACATAGACAATAACATAAAACAAAATAAAACAGGAGCATTATAACAAAATATAAAACAACCATCAAACCAACCAGTAACCTGAAATAACTGCCAGTTCCCGAGTGTGGGTGGATGGACTGATGTATCTCAACAAGAAATAGAACATTTGTTACTTAAATCCATGACTAAAATTGGTTTGCTACTAATTTTAAGCCTCCTTGATTTACATCAACCCACCCTTTGGCAGATCCATGCCTTGGTTCTAGAGAGAATTTCAAAGAAGAACATTCCAGAGCATATTTGAGTTGGGTTGATCTCCAGAACATGAGACCATAAAATTATCTGGCCTGTGTTAGCCTTTGGGTTGATTTCTCTAATTTTCTAGCTCCCAGTGCACTGGAACACAATAGTTGCCTTCCACTTTGAAAATGGAAGACTCGGCTTTTTTCCATAGGGATGTTGCCTCCACATTTACCGTGACATTTAATTAAACTGAACATGAGACCAAACATGCTCTTCCAACTGCATTGTTGGCTATGTTTTGCACTGCTTAGGCCACCTGTTGCAATATTATCTGGCAAAGCATCCATGCTCATTGCATTACTTTAGGTGAGGCTGTAATCCTTCACGGCCTCTACCTGACACATCAGGCCTCACATCACTGAAAGCCTGGCAATGGCCCACTCTTGGGGCTCTCATGGCCTTCTAGATGTTCGTGACCCAAAGGCTGAAAATTGTTGCTTGTGGGAACAGAGATGGTCTGGTTCCAGTAATCCACGTATAACTCACTTCTGCTGTTAATCAGTTGTAATTCAAATTGTCAGGCCCAGCACTTTTTTGGCTCATTTATATGACATTCTTGTTCAACGCGCAGCCATGTCTGGCAT